>NW_013952454.1:2497213-2516174 GCF_001266775.1 Austrofundulus limnaeus | reverse complement strand
TTTGTGTAATATCAATAAATATCGGTTATCGGCCATAATACCAATAGTAATATCGGATATCGTATCGGCTGAAAATTTCATATCAGTGCATCCCTATTAAAAACCTGTAGTGACATTCGCATAATCTTTTTATTTTAATTCACCAATTTTAATGATCTTCTGACGAGCTGCTGCATCCTGACACACTCCGAGAAAGTCCTGCCGGTGGGGAGTATTGAGTTGAGGAGGGCGTAGGAAAGTGTCTTTATGATGCAGAAAATAGCAGGAAAATCCTACTGGCAAGTACAAAAAGCACAATAGAGTCATGACTGCCTTCACTTTAAAGGTTTTCCAAATTTGCAGCGATCCAGCTATGTTCTAACAGACGGTATAGGTCATGACAAGCATAGCAGGGTCATCATCTAGTGTGAAGCAGGCCGTAACTGTGAAGAACAAACACACTGATGTGATATTTTTATATTTTACAGAGCATTTACACCTCCCTGTTTGCACATTGATACATTAAGACAGTAGTACTGCAAAAGAATATGTTAATATTTAAATATCTTCTAATTTTTACTCAACTGCACATTCTTATAAATAGTTCTTAATGGTGAATCAGTATTCTGATGGCCAAGCTACAGCCTTTAGAGTTTAGAGGCTATTACAGTTTCCAACAGAAACAGATATGTGGGCAGAGGTTTGCTCTCCCCTCAGGGAATCAGGATTGATGGTCTTCATTTGAGAGTGGATCACATCTGAAACCAAGTGCTGAATGTAATCATGTAATTCTGGCTGCTGGAAAGGTAGGGGGTAAAATACTGTACAAAAGAACCAATGATATGTTATGTAACCAGTGTTGTTTCATTTGTTTTGTTTTTTTGTTGTTTTTTTGTTGTTGTTTTTTAGCTGGACAAAGCTAGTAATGGTAAGCTTAGTCTTTTTACCTTAGAGGTGACTTAAGGTGACACAATGAGCGCTACACATGAAACCGCACCTTCTGCTATTGACCAACAAACCACATCACTGCCTATTATTCCACACAAGCCAAACCCGTTTTTTTGTTCTGTTGAAACAGCATTTCAGACAAACCGGTTTGGCCACAAACTTCTTGAGAAATAACTACTAAATTGTTTACTCTTTGGCCTCATCTGAATGAACGAACGTGCATACACAGTCAGGGATTTTGAACGAAAAAAATATCACTAAAATAAAACTGAAATGTGCTGGACACTAAACCCAAGACATGCATATTAATAAGCCTAACTTTTTAAAAATAGCGGCACCAAAATGAGAGGCGAGACTTAAATCATTAAGATTTTAACAGGGAGCAGAAGAGCTGACAAGGTAGCGATGGCATACCTGCAGGGAGCATGATAGAAGGGGTATCCAGCCTGAGGTATGTGGTTGCAGTAGCCAGACTGATTCCACATGGTGCTTCTCTTGTTCCACGCAAAAAATAGTTCAAAAGTACCGAGGATGTTTCTTGCTGCTTTCTATTTCTAGTGCTGAGGAATCCGACTCAGGCTGCTGGGAGACACATAAATCAGTGCCGCTTCGCTCGGATTTCGAGAGGCTCCATGGGGAGAGGAGGTGAGGTGTTGCTTGGTGGGTTTGAAGGCTGGTATTTCCGAGTAGATGAGGTGAGAGAACGACTTCATATACTGAGCCCGGGCAAGTATGAGATGATGTCAGGTGAGTCAAGTCCCGGCGCTGGTAAAACACCTGGATAGGATGTCGTCTTGCTGTCTGCCTCACCTTAACAGCTGCAACTACTCAACAGAGTCTGAGACGACCGCTCCAGGTGAAGTCTGATATCACAGGTCACGCCTTCTGTCCTGCTTCAAGCCAGTCATTTCCTCCTCCCGTCTCCGTTGCAGTCACGGACAGCAGATGTCTTTGTTGTCAGTTTCGAATGGGCTTTATGTCTCACCTTTTAAACCATGAGAAAACCTTCCCTTACATCTCAATGACCTCAAAAGCATCAATCAAGTTGGCAACCTCGCAGGCAGAGATCTACATTTGACAGTTTATCAGTGGCAATCAGGAGAGTTCACACCTGCCACACGTGCCACACATTTTCTGCACACTTCACAGATGCCATAAATCCGTCTCTCGCAGAGATGAGCAGGTTAAAATCCACAGCCACGGAGTTCCTCTGCTATCCCTAGTTCTCCTCCGATGCAGCTGGCGCCATCACAAGTACTTATTCCCCAAAATCACAGGATCCTCACCAGCCTCACAAAACAGCCGTGGAGCAGTAAATGACTGAATGATCACAGAAAGGGAAAGGGGAGGAAGAGAAAAGCAGGATGTAACGGCGAGACACTGAATCTATCAAGAGCGAAAGGAGCGAGAGAACGAGGAAGAGGTTAATGGAGCGGAGCTGCATTCCTTTTCCCGCCTCACGCTCATCTGGCAGGATGCACACCGCTGAGAGAAGGAGAGTGAGGGTGTGTGTGTGTGTGTGTGAAAGAGAGAGAGGAGATCAGACGATATTAAAGAGAAGGATAAGAAACAGACTGATTGTTTGAATGCTCTAAAGCATTTAGGTTCAGTGTAATGTGAGAAGTGAACGCACACACCCAAGCAAACAGCACCTATTTCCTTTGCTTTACTTTGTAGAGAAACTTGATTTCTGTGGAATTTGTGTGACTACATTCTTGCCCTTTTACCAGAGTGAACTATTTCCAAATGTCAATTCAAGAAACCAGGAAGATACGTAGAATTTCAGTGGCTGTTAACCAAACAATGTTACAGTTTTGAAATTTACGATCTCATTTTGATTTAGCAAACCACTTTTTTCCCCAAAACTAATTTTGAGGTTTTGATCCCTAAAAGTCATCAAGTAGGAAGTGGGAATATACGGTCTATACTTACAAAATACATCAAACACCTGACATAATCTAGTGGCACAAAGCTACCGACAACTGTGGCTTGTTTGGCCAATATATCCAAGTATAAAATGGCACATGCTTACTATTAATAAATGACAAATATAGTTTTCAAAATGCACAATCACAAATGCACAATCACAAATGCACAATCACAGATTCTAACAGATCAGGATCAAACCACATGTTAGCAGATAAAGAACTTGATTCTAATCAATCAAACCAAAAAATCTTTCTTGACATCTACACAATCAGATTAATCAAATCAAGTCATTCTTTAAAATAAGTACTAAAAATAAATCTCAGTGAAAAACATATCTTGTATCTAATTTAATAACTCACTGTTTGTTGTTGACCAGATTGATGATGGCACATGACCTCGTAAAAACAACTAAAAAAATGTATCAAGATTTCAAGCTTTTTGAAACTATTTTAAACTATTTAAAAAAAACTATTTAGACTATTTAGAAGAACCCGTCCAGAGGACCTACTTATTTTTTTTTCTTTTTGCTTTTTTCTACCTGGATTACTGAGATGCATCAGGATATTTTAAAAAACAATTCCCAACTAACTTTTTAGAGCTATCTGTGCCTTGTACTACAATGCAAGTTCAACTTACTCCAGGTTTTTTTTAAAGAGATCCAGTTAAACTTACCCTAACTATGAGGAATTGTGTTTATTTTACAGGTCAACCAGTCTATAATGTTTAATTAAAGTGCTGCATGATTTTAATATAATTTTAAACATTTAACATATTTTGGTGGAAATAAATATGAACCAACAGACAGTTGTGTGATCATGATTTGTTTTGCTCTCAGATACTCTAACTTTTTTAAATTTTAATTGTGAAAACGTCTTTTATAGATACAATAATACAAAGAATGTTACTTATCCAAAAAAATTCAACAAACTTTAGAATACTTTATTCTGTTTTATGCAACAAATGTATTTGGTTCTGGTAAACCTTTTGCACAACAATGCTGACAGTTAACGTTAACTGCGGTGAACTATACTGCATATCCTCCCTGCAAGGGCAAGTCAGGCAAGTTGTTGCTGGTTCTGACAGAAAGTGGTTCCCACCCAAGTGTTTAAAAAGATCATCAAATGTCACAAGGGGTACATGAGGTCAATGGATATTAAAGAACACATCATCTCTACATATATTTGGGAACCAATGCCCTTTGTGTGATGCTTACAGATACTTCAGCCTCAAAAACAAAAACACTTCATTTATGAAAGTGACTTCCTTCCCTTTTGGGCTTAATAAATTTTAAAGACTTATTTTCAACACAACAAAAAAAAATACTTTTTTTTTCTTTTTTCTTTTTTTTTTTACTTGTTCCATAAAAACTGGCCAAACACTCAGTTTCAAGTTGTTGCATTGGAAACTTCAAAGCTGTCATACACAACTTCCAGCCATGTTGTAACAAAAAAGGATCATACAGGCTGTCACAAGCATGACACCTCATCTCTGGACAAAGGTGAATGGTGTTCAATGTAGCTTGTTTTCTGTTATTTTTATTTTTTATGTTTTTTTTTTATTAAAGGAAAACTAAATCAGATTTTTTTTTCTGAAAAAAAAAATGGTGCCAAAAAGGTTTGTGTTCATGTTTAAGTGGTCAGTATGTGTTAATTTCTATAGCAAAAGAATCTAAATAAAAAAGCACCTTCATTTGACAATTTGGACCTGATTACACACATCTGTAACATTTATATCATACTAAATTTATGCATACATTCAACATAAAATAATTTCTATAACTTTGCTGCACATTAAAACACAACCTGTTGTGTTCTATGATAAATAAATATGTCTGGAATAACAAGGCAGCAGAAATGAGAGCTGAAAGCGAATGCAGACTGTCTGTTTTTAGTCCACAGCAGGTTTTTAAAAATAGCCCACAACCTGAGTCAAACCTCCCAATCAGAGACATCAAGCCTGCAGGTGAAAGGTCACCTCTGTGGAGCAGAGATATGCTGTCTCCCCCAAGAGGACAACTACTCCTGTGTCTTACTAAGCAGAGTGCAGCTATGGTCTATGACTCTGCTATAAGTACAATTCCCAGTGCACTTAAGAAACAGCTAATGACACAGCAGTAAAGATGGACACAAAAATAGCTTCATGAACTTCAAATTAAATCCAAGACATGTAATCAGATGTTAAAATGGGGGTTTGCATAAAGAGAAATAGGTCTGACAAGCTAAAACCATGCAGTCACTGAATAACCTCATTAAAATCATATAAATTATGCCTAAGTGAACCTTGATAACTCATTGAAGAAAGTTAAAAACTAGTGCAGTGACATGACTTTATATAAATATTTAATGGAAGAAGCTATTTTCCCCTTTAAAGCATGCATCATTTTCCTTTGTTAAACTAAACTCATTTAACACAGTAGTTAATGCTGATCTTAGTGGCTTTATAAAAATGTTTAAAAGAAAAATGCAAACGGCAACCCGTGGGTGATGTCAGTCCGACTGACCGATGAGTTCATTTTTTATTTTATTTTATTTTATTTTAATAGAAAAATACAGTATATTTCAAATCTAAATGCATGATTTAATTCAGAAAAATAAACACATTTAATTGCCATACAGCTACAAGATAATACCTGTTATTTTTACATAGTGGGAGGTATAAGCACTGCCACCATCAGGGTGAAAACAGAAAATTGAACTGAAAACTTAAATTAGAAAACAGAAAACGGGGTGCCCCCTCCCCACACTTAAGGAATAAAAACAATCAGCTGATTTTAAGACATAAAACTGGTCATGCCCTGTTGCACTTCTATCCTACATTTCACTTCACATAACAAAAACTCTGACACAAGTTCAAGAAGCAAAGGACACATAAAACAAACAAATCAATTCTAAAGCAATAATATTTAGAAAGTGCACTAATCAGACGCAATTGCCTAAAGTGTGTGTAGAATCTGAGCTGAGGAGGGGTGGGGAAGAACGCAGGCAGGTTGGAGGTAAACATTGCCGCCTGGTGACCTCTGACATGAGGTTTAAAATGTATTCATACGGCCTGAAGGGATGTCGTCATCTGTGGTGTAATTGGCCTGTAACAACATGTCTTTTGGCTTGGGGTGAGAGTGCAGAAAGAGGAAGGGAAACAAAAGATGGGAAGAGGGGAGGGGGGACCATGGAGAGAGGAAGGAAGCGAGGGAGGGAGGAAGAAGGGGAAAAAAAGACAGGAGGGAGTGGGAAAGGTGAAAAGAACAGAGGATGGGGGCATGACTATCTCCTGCTGTTTGTTTTTGTTGTAAAAATTTATTCCAGAACAATTTCATCAGGATCAGAAAACACGGGGGACTCTGCTGCCTCTTCCCTGTGTGCCTCCGTGTTTGCTGTCCTTGTTTGAAGAGGCAGGTGGACACATTCCACCCACACGCAAATGCATACAAACAATGAGAGGTGGTTCACATTTGCTGCAAAAGCCTCGCCGGTAAACGTGTTGGGGAAACCTGAAAGGGCTTCAGCCACTAAATCGCATACTTATGCAAAAAATGCAAAGCAACAGCTTACACGGGAACAAAAAAGGAAGCAGTCTGTATCGTTAGATGTGCACATAGCCCACAGCCGACATCCAGGAGACATCTGACAGCTGTGTTGAATCATTATGTCAGTGGGAGTGATGGCAGGAGTGTGATTGGGCCTGTGGTTCAGCTTATCAGGCTTTTACAGCCTAAACCCCCATCGCCACTCGTTTTAAAATGCACAAACAGACCTCTGCTTGCTCATCTCTGTGGTCAAGGTCACCCAGGAGCCCATATCCATGAAAATCCTTAAAAAATATGATTTTAGTTTTCTCCCCTCTGAGTGAAACTGACCAAAACAGAGCAAGGACGTAATTCAATAACTCAGTAATAACCTGAGGTTTCTTGCTGTGCACCTTAAGTCACAGCTCATGGCTGGATATGATCAGCTCAACGATGACGCTGCACATCTGCCTTTGTTTCCCTGTAATTACAGTAAGGCATTGTTTAATAAGAGCAGAATTTCTTAAAGGAATGTGTATTACCTGATCCCTTGGATGCCAACGTTTTAAACAAAGATGTTTGATAATCTCTGTGATAGACTTGTGACCTGTCCAGGGTGTACCCCACCCCTCGCACTGTGACTGCTGGATATGGGCACCAGTGACCCACGCAACCCTGAAAAGGAAGAAGCGTGTACAGAAAATGGATGGATGTTTGATAATCTGTTCTAGCTCAAATTATGTGTTGGGATTACCTTCACTAACAAACCACACTTTAGCTCAATAACTGTAAACAGGCATTTTTTATATCCAAGTTTGATTACCAGTGCCAGCCATCTCAAATGGAGTAGACTCCAAATAAAAAAAAATAATAAATATATAAATAAATAAATAAAATGTCGATGTACAGGGGTTGGACAATGAAACTAAAACACCTGGTTTTAGACCACAATAATTTATTAGTATGGTGAAGGGCCTTCTTTTGCGGCCAATACAGTGTCAATTTATCTTGGGAATGACATACAGTATACAAGTCCTGCACAGTGGTCAGAGGGATTTTAAGCCGTTCTTCTTGCAGGATAGTGGCCAGTTCACTACGTGATGCTGGTGGAGGAAAATATTTCCTGACTTGCTCCTCCAAAACACCCCACAATGGCTCAATAATATTTAGATCTGGTGACTGTGCAGGCCATGGGAGATGTTCAACTTCACTTTCATGTTCATCAAGCCAATCCTTCACCAGTCTTGCTGTGTGTATTGGTGCATTGTCATCCCGATACACGGCACTGCCTTCAGGATATAATGTTTGAACCATTGGATGGACACGGTCCTCCAGAATGGTTTGGTACTCCTTGGCAGTGACGCGCCCATCTAGCACAAGTATTGGGCCAAAAGAATGCCATGATATGACAGCCCAAACCATCACTGATCCACCCCCATGCTTCACTCTGAGCATGCAACAGTCTGGGTGGTACACTTCTTTGGGGCTTCTCCACACCGTAACTCTCCTGGATGTGGGGAAAACAGTAAATGTGGACTCATCAGAGAACAATACATGTTTCACATTGTCCATAGCCCATGATTTGCGCTCCTTGGACCATTGAAACCAATGTTTGGCATTGGCACGAGTGACCAAAGGTTTGGCTATAGTAGGAAAACCGTATATATTGACCCTGTGGAGCTCCCAACGGACAGTTCTGGTGGAAACAGGAGAGCTGAGGTGCATTTTTAATTCTGCCATGACTTGGGCAGACGTGGTTTTATGTTTTTTGGATACAATCTGGGTTAGCACCCAAACACCCCTTTCAGACCGCTTCCTCTTGCATCCACAGTTAATCCTGTTGGATGTGGTTGGTCCTTCTTGGTGGTATGCTGACATTACCATGGATACTGTGGCTCTTGATACATCACAAAGACTTGCTGTCTTGGTCACAGATGCACCAGCAAGACGTGCACCAACAATTTGTCCTCTTTTGAACTCTGGTATGTTGCCATAATGTTGTGTGTATTTCAATATTTTGAGCAAAACTGTGCTCTTACCCTGCTAATTGAACCTTCACACTCTGCTCTTACTGGTGCAATGTGTAATTAATGAAGATTGGCCACGAGGCTGGTCCAATTTGGCCATGAAACCTCCCACACTAAAATGACACGTGTTTCATTGTCCATCCCCTGAACATCCACTGATTACTATCGGAGTTTTATTAAAATCCATCTAATTCACAAGATATTTTGTTAACAGACAAACACGGTTGAAGTTCAATATTAAATGCTAATGTAAAAGTTTTAGGCAAAAGTGTTGCACAAGGTGCATTGCTTGGACCATATACTGGGGATTATGCTCAGCTACTACCACACCAAATTGTAGTTTTTAATTGCAGTTTGTAGAGATTCAGACTGACATCTTAAAAAGCAAAGAAATACAAGTTCAATTTTGACCTTAATTTGGCTCATTCTTCCACACACCCACTTCCTCCTGTTCCAACAGGAGACCCACTCTCTTTTCCTGTCTCATTTCCTGACTTTGCCTATGTTCAGTCACTCCCCAGTGGGACTCTATATTAGTTTTCTCAGGAGGGCTTGATCGATCATATAACAGCAGACCTCAGAAAACCGGCTAACTGCTCAAGCTGAATAGTTTGATTTGGAAAATCAACAACCTTTTAAAAATAACTCTTTCCTTGGTTCATACTTGTAAAAGATTAGTCTTTGCATCTACATACAAACAGAGATGTGGATTTACATTTACCTGGTTCAAATACTGAAATCACAAAAGCTACTTTGGGAGAAACTGCACAAGCATAAATGATGCAATAACTTTTTCTGTCTGTGTGTATTTGCATGTATGTATGTGTGTGTGTGTGTGTGTGTGTGCGTGTGTGAAGCTGTGTGTCAGTATCCCTTGGGATCTTTTGATCCAGATCCTTCGATCCTTTGTCACACACACACGCACACAAACACACGAGAAAGACACGTATGCATTCCTTCTATTAATACATCTCCTCTGAGTTCTTTTGTCATGCCTTCAGGCTTTCACATCTTTCAAGCTAAATCCTGACACTACAGATATGACATTTTTTGTACCATAGATCTAATCTGAAAGATTTAAAGAGGAAAAGATACAGGTTCCTCAAAAGGTTTGAGTTTGGAGGATTTAGATGTTAATGAGATGCTTCCCTGAGCAAGCATTTAAACACTTAAAGGAACTTCTATTTGCAGTGTTAAAATAAAGCATATTGCAACGGCATGATGCAAATTTTCTTTTTTTCTTCTTTTGTTTGTTTCAGTTGTAGTGAGGGCCAAAACTGATGCAATTAAAAATAAACGCTGAACTATATTAATGGTCCAATAAAAAAGTAAATACGCTTAAAAGTAGTACATAATTTAAATTTTACTGTTTTTAAAAATATTTTTTCCTTTTTCTTTTACTAGCAGATGCCAAAAGCCATTTTATTTATTTTAACTTTATTTCACCTGTCATTAAAGACAGACCAGAAAAAAACCAAGACCCTCTTCCCTCTACATGCCTCTAGTCTGGTCCTGGTCTGAAAAAAATAGGTCTGTCAGCTTGCAGGTCAGAGCGCTTCTTATCTGGTGAATTAATTATCTGCTGTGTGCAACGTTTGCTTGCTCTTTAGTAAATAAAGCAAAGCCATTTTATTTATTTTATCTTTATTTCAACTGTCAACAGACCAGAAAATGAACAAAGATGCTCCTCCCATTGCGTGTCTTCAGACGCACTCGGTGTGAATGGACATCTGTTGACAAGCAGCAAAAAACGCTTGTCAGGAGCGTTTTTGCTGCTCAAGACGCGTTTGGTGGGAACTTGGCTTAACAGCAGCTCAGATTACCCACCCTTTTTGGAGTCCTTGGAAGGGGTGCTGGAGAGCACTCCTAATGGGGACTCCCTCATTCTGCTGGGGAACTTCAGCGTTCACGTGGGTAATGACAGTGAGACCTGGAGGAGCATGGTTATCTCATCTGATCTGCGGCCGCATGTTTTAGACACTCAGGTGAAGAGATGGGCAGAGCTGTCAACTGACCACTACCTTGGTGGTGAGTTGGCTCCATTGGTGGGGGAGGATGCCGGTCAGACCTGGCAGACCCAAACTTGTAGTGAGGGTCTGCTGGGAACATCTAGCAGGGTCTCCCGTCAGAAGGAGAAATTCTGTTCATAACTTTTATGGACAGAATTTCTAGGCGCAAAGGTGTTAAGGGGATCCATTTTGTGACGTTAGGATTGCATCTCTGCTTTTTGCGGATGATGTGGTCCTGTTGGCCTCATCAGATCGTGATCTCCAGCTCTCACTGGAGCGGTTCACAGCCGAGTGTGAAGCGGCCGGGATGAGGATCAGTGCCTCCAAATCTGAGACCCATGGTCTTGAGCCGGAAAATGGTAGCGTGCCTTCTCCGGGTCGGGGAGGAGCTCCTGCCCCAAGCGGAAGAGTTCAAGTATCTCGGGGTCTTGTTCACAAATGAGGGAAGAATGGAGCGGGAGATCGACAGGTGGATTGGCGCTGCATCTGCAGTGATGCGGCGCTGTACCGGTCTGTCGTGGTGAAGCGAGAGCTGAGCGAGAAGGCAAAGCTCTCAGTTTACCGGTCGGTCTACGTTCCTACCCTCATGGGGTGTAAGAAAATATCGATACACTGAAATATCGCAATATTTCTTTTCCCGATTCTGTTTCGATATTCTAAAGCCCTGTATCGATTTTTTATTAAGGTTTAAAATGTCAACTTTCCTGCCAGCCATTCATTTTTATGTTGTAGTTCAGCCTCTGACCCCTAGTTGGCAGCAGTGAGCCAGCCATTTGGCTCCTCTACCTCTTGAGCACCAGAGAGTAAGACAGCATTAGCATTGTAAGTAAACATTAGCTTAATGCTCCAATAGCTGAATCTGAGCGGAAAAGACCGACACCCTCTGCCTTCTAAGCTGAGGTAAGGTTACAAACAGTTACTTATTTGTCAGATGTCTGTATTTTAAGCCAAATTAAGTGTCTTGTGCGCTCTTTTTTCCAACTGTAGTCAGCTTTCACGTTACGCATATAGCGCATGCGTCTATCACCTCGAGCGAGCTCAGCACTCCCCCCGTGACATAAAACTCTGTCTGTTGCTCTCAATAGCTACGTTTACATGGACAAAAGTAATCGGATTAAACAGTTGTTTGGAATAAAAATGCATCATGTAAACAGCCCGTTTCGATTATTCTGATCTGATTGAGCTCGATCCGAATAAATTTTTAATCCGAATGAAAAGGGTGGGTTATGCCGATTGATAATCGGAATGACGTTCATGTAAACACTTAATCNYATCATCTTATTCTGATTGTAGAAAACTGACCTGTGTGCATGTCTGCTGACTTTCAGTCACCCGGTGGGACAGCAGCGCTCCAGCTGCGCTGCACATTGCACAGAACATTTCCTCCTCGCTCTCTTAACAGATGAAAAAGGAGGCAAACAGCAGATGTTGCTTTGCAAAAAATAAAAATAAAAAGCACGTATTGCTTCATCTGCAGGCTGCAGCTCAACCGAGGAGTAACGGCGTCTCTACCGTTATTAAAAGCTGACACAGGTCCGTCCTGAGCGCACAGAGGAGCTTTGTTTATGTTTGTAACACAGAAGTAGAGCTGAAAGTTTACAACGCTGCGCATGTCCGGACTTTTATTCTGAATAAAACTCCGGTGCATGTAAACACTTTTCATGATTGAATTGTGTCCATGTAAACAGTACATTCGGATTATTTAATCTGAATACATTTCAATCCAATTAAAAAATTTTGTGCATGTAAACAGCTAATGTTCGGCTGATGATCGCATCAAAGTCCATGTACTTTATCCTGCTGTGTTCGCTTCAAAAACGGTTTAACTCGTTTAGCTTCTCAGTTTCTTAACTGGTTTTCTTCGGGACCTGCCCTGCTGTTCGACCCACAGTTATGCAAATCATGTTCTGGATGCAGGTCAGCTGATCCCAGAAACTCTGTGTGCAGCAGCTTCATATCATCTGTTTACTGAACTTTGTGACAACATAAAGGCTATTGTTAAGTGTTGGGTGATGATATTGTAAATTAATATTAAAAATGAAAAACTGTAAAAAATATATTTTCAAACTATTTATTGGCAAATTTAGTCTAATAATTGAAAACATGGATGAAATATGAAACAAATAAAATAAAACACATACAAAGCAGAACACAGCTGCATGTATCAAAAGTATGTCTATGTAATATTAGAATTTTCTGAGACAACGATTTTTGGTTTTCCTTTTTTTTTATTTTGTTTTTTTTTTTCCCAGTAAGAGGTTTTCATTTAATAGAATTTTTGGACCAAAAATATCACAATATATCGCCTTGTTTACAGTATCAAAATATATTGGGATATATCGGGATGTATCGGGATATATCATATCGTGACCCCTCTGTCATGATATGTATCGTATCGCCAAATTCTTGCCAATACACAGCCCTATCATCTATGGTCATAAGCTTTGGGTAGTGACCGAAAGAACGAGATCGCGGATACAAGCGGCCGAAATGAGTTTCTTCCGCAGGGTGTCTGGGCTCTCCCTTAGAGATAGGGTGAGAAGCTCAGACATCTGGGAGGAACTCAGAGTAGATCCGCTGCTCCTCCACGTCGAGAGGAGCCAGTTGAGGTGGCTCGGGCATCTGATTAGGATGCCTCCTGGACGCCTCCCAGGTGAGGTGTTCCGGGCATGTCTCACTGGGAGGAGACCCAGAGGAAGACCCAGGACACGTTGGAGGGACTATGTTTCTTAGCTGGCCTGGGAACGCCTTGGGATTCCCCGAGATGAGCTGGCCCAAGTGGCTGGGAAGAGGGAAGTCTGGGTCTCTCTGCTTAGGCTGCTGCTCGCGAGACCCGACCCCGGATATGCTGAAGAAAATGGACGGACAGAAGGATGTGTATAATACAGATCTCCTTTTTGTTACAACTTAAGACACAAAATAAAATTGTATACATCAAAAGATAGAAATCAAAGCTTTAAAATAAAATGCTTTTAACTCTAATATGTTTATGAATTTTTAACATTAAGATTGTTCTTGCAGTGAGCAGCTGAGTTTGTGATTTGTTTCTTTAATCAATCTGGAAAAAAATAACTCATCTAAATTTCTAATCTGAAAAACAGACGCCACTGTGTTTGACTTTTCAAACAGGAAGAAGACACAGTCAACTCCATCTTGTCAATTACAAAGCACTTCAGTGTAGTGTTTGTTTTTTAAGAAAAAATAAATAAATTTGAGGAACTATCAGAAAAACAAACTGGCCCCGCTTAAAATTTCCACACAGCGTTGTGTGCTAATGTGTTAATGTTTTAAAATGGTATTTTCCAGCTACAGTATTATTAAATGAAATAAAATTGATTAAAAAAAATTAAAGCATAATTATCTAATTTCTTTTTCTAGTTTAGGTTTCAGTTAAATATTTCTGAATGGCCAAAGCTTTTCAAGCTTTTCACTCAAACATATGGAGGCCACAGTGATAAGCAAGGCATGTATAATCCACAAACGAAATTGATTTTGTAGGAGCTTATTGAGAATGTGCTGTTTCAGCAGCAAATCGCTTCATAATATATTAAAAGAAGCAGAATATAAAGGGATTAAAATTAAGCTGAATAGGCAGGTATGGTGGAGAATCTGTGTAGTACATGTATAATTTGCCAGTTGTTTTCCTTTTTATATAAGAATGACTGTTCTCTGTAACTTCATAAACTAAAGATAAAAATAAATCTTAAAAATATCCCATTTAATATAAAGAGAGCATTAAAATTGCTAAAATGCATCATAAAGCAACATAATTTACAGCCTAAAAACTTTGCCAAGATCATTTTTTCTCTCTGAAAATCATCTGTCATTCACCATTTGACAGATTGTTCTGTATTTTTAAATGTCACGGTGCTATATGGGCAATGTGACATCCTGCTAAACTGTTGGAACAAATCCTCTCAGTTGTGTTACAATCATATAAATAAAGGTACAGCGTTTCCTTCAAAACAAGAAAAGCAAGCTGCAAAAAAAAAAAAAAGAAACCTCTGGCAACTTATTGATTTATTGACTTTTACAACTCTTTTTTAACTTTGCATTTATAACATAAACACATATCCAATGGTTTGTTTTGAATACCAACTCTCCTACTACGTGGTATTATACTGTTTTAATCACTTATAATCGGTTCTTTTTGGACACACTTTTACCGAAATAACAACCTCTCCTTTGCTGTTGATCTGTCACAGCTTAGGCTCCCCGCGCAGATGTGACCCTTTTTCCGTCTGCCTTCAAAGGACCTTGACATTAAAAGCCTCAACGGTTGCTGCCAAGAACAGAAAAAAGAACTTTCTCATGCCCATCAATGGTGACGGTGACATGAGAGAAATTTCAAGGGTTGACTTAAGAGACACTAAAGAGGTCGAAGACAGAAAATAAATCATCAAAAATAAATAAAAGACTAATAAAGAAGTCTTTAAATACATATCAAAACCAAAATATACTTGCTGGCAATCTAAAATACTTCACACTAACGGGTTTGCCTTCTGCTTTCACACAACACACACAAATTAAATGATTCACAACAACTGTTTGTGGAAAATTATTTGTGACCATTTAATGGGTGCTTTAGTGGATGGCTGTTTTCATGTAGCATTTAAAATGGCCAAAAGGTCTATTTGTTCCTTTACCCATTCTCCTTTCTGGGTCACAGGTGCCTATCTCCAGCTGTCACTGTATAAGAGGTGGGGTACCCCCTGGACAGGTTGTGTCCATCACAGGACCACAAAGAGATAAACGAGACAAAAAGCATTCCCTCTCACACATAAGAAACAATTTAGGAGATACCAAGGAACCTAACAGGCATGTTTTTGGTTGGCCATATGGTGGTGGGCTAAATTGCATCTGAGCCAATACTGAAAGTGTTGGGAACAAAAATACTGGTGGATTTCTTTAGATGGTTATTTTTCTTACATAAGCTTTGTTTTAAAAAGTTGCACTGTTTTCCAGTAAGGGTCAATAGTTGATTTTTAATTGTGGAAAACTTGAAGAAGATAGGTCTCGGTTCATTGCTGTAAATGTTTCATAGTGCCACAAAAAGACAATAAGCACAAACAAATGGACATCATTTCTAAATTTAAAAATAAGAACTTTAGTTCTGAAAAATGGCCCTTTGTTGGCCCAGATCTGGTTTGCCAGAGTTGGTCAATGCATGGGCCAGCACCACACATAAAAAACCATAACCATACCAGTTGTGGCATGCCATCTTAAAAACAGTGCTATAATTGCCAGAACTGGCCCACATCTGGTTTGACAAACCACTTGCCATGCCAGCAGTGCCAGCCTGACACAAGGTCCATATCCTGTCTGCTATTCATGAATGCACCAAGCACAATGGAACTGGAATAGTAAAACAGCTTTGTACTAATATAAAATTAGGATAAAACCTAGATATTAGGAGTGGGAATCTTTTACTATCTTGTGATTTGATTTGATTCAGATTTTTGGGCCCAAGATTCAATTCAAAATAGACTTTTCTTTTAGAATTGATAAGAACTGACCATTTGTTGTGTTCCCAAACTGCTTCATCTTCACTTTGTAAACCTTGTAAGACCTTATTTTGTAATAACAGTAATGATGTAATAAAATCAGGTTTCAAAATGTAATAAACTCACGCTAAAACCACATTATGTAATAATTGACGCAAAATGTAATAAAAATCTTCAACGCATTATGTAATAATGTTATTACATTTTGCAGCAATTGTTACAAAATGTGGTGGTGTAATTATCTGGCACATTATGTAATAAACAATCAAAAACTGTATTTCTGTTCATCCTAATAAATATACTTGTAATAACTGTCATGTTCCAAATATTATATAATAAAATATTTATAACTTTGGACAATAAACACCAAACTTCTCATCTTTTGTTTGCATTTTCAGATTTACTGTTCTGATCCCTGTTACAGAAATTATTCCACTTTGTAGACAACTCCCAAAACATATCTAAAAGTTAGTTGTACATACATGACAAGCCCTTCAGACATTTACCTGTATAATGAGCCTTAAAAATCTGTAATTTTTGTATAAAAAAAAAATCTGTATTCATCACACGCAAGGGTGGAGGGGTGCAGGTGGACTGTCGGCTTCTGTATCAGAAGGAAATGAGGGTTGAAGAGCTTGTTTCTAGCAATAGAGTGGGTTTCAAGTGGATATTTGATGTTAATTGTTTTAATGTCCTACAGGCTCTAACATGTTGAATAAATTAGAAACTAAGTTTTTGAAAGATTCCATAAAACATGAAAAAAATCAGTGAGATTGCTCTATACATCCATATACACAAGAATTTGACTGAAAATGCAAATAAAAGATGAGAAGTTCAGTGTTTATTGACCAAAGTTATAAAGATTTTATTATGTAGTATTTGCAACATGACAGTTACTACAAGTATACTGATTACTGATTACTGATTACTGATAAGGCTGCGCTTACATTACAAATAAGACTGAGGATGAACAGAAATACTGGTTTTTGATCGTTTATTACATAATGCACCAGATTTTTACATCACCACATTTTGTATTAATTGCCGCAAAATGTAATAATGTTATTACATAATGCGTTGAAGACTTTTTTAATATTTTGTGTCGATTATTACATAATGAGGTTTTAGCGCTAGTTTATTACATTTTGAAGCCTGATTTTATATTATTACATAACATTATTACAAAATGAGGTCTTACAAACCTTGCACACTGTGAAGCTCATATCAAACTCATAATCATTCAGTAAAAAAACAAAAAAAATGAGCCCAAATCTTTGCCTTCAATGAAGACTGAGCCGGTTGAATCTCTCTTTGCTCCATTTTTGTAGTTTCCTCTTTATAGGGCTTTCTGCACATACATTCGTTCTAGAACCGGTAGTTACAAAATGGAGACTGACAGCCACTGAATCTGCTTTATTATTATTTTTTCTTATCAATTTTGGGAGTTTTAAATCGATTCTGAATCATTATTAATGAGAATCACGAACCTGATGTGAATCAATTTTTTGGTGCATGTATTTGTTTTTAGCATCTTTGCTTCAATACAATCCAGTTTATTTAAAAACTAGGTGAGAAGTCTGCAAGCAAGCTTGTTTTTACAGACATTAAAAGTTGAAAATGTCTAGTTACATTTGTGTATGAAAGATATTTCCCTTACAATCTGTGATGACATCACAGTTTGAGTGCACTGCACACAATCTAGCTGCCGTGTTAGAAGACAAGCTCCAGTGGATGAACATAAAGGATAGAGAGAACAAAAAGAGTGTTCAGTGTTTATTCAACCCTAATAGTCAAATTGTGTGCAGTTTTCAGCTCAAATAGAGCTGCCAGAAATGAAAAGTCATAACTCAAAATAAATGACATTGTGACTAACCAAGGAGAAGAAACACAAAAACTATCCTAGCGTCAAAACCACTTAACAAACCTTGGTTGGGCAGGCCTATCAAAAACAAGCTTTAATAGTACAGAATTTAATCTGATGATCTTGTCTGAAGTTCTGTACACCCATTTATGCTTTGTCTTTATGAAATAACAACTTCACCAACATGGATTCTTCTGGTAACAGAAACTATTTCAAATAGCAGATGTTCACTTTGTCATGTGAATTTTAATGAGAATGTTGTCTAGTAAATGAGAAAAAGATTTAAAAAGCTCACTTTGTAGTTTCAGTTTCAGCCTTTTCTTCACATGAACATCTTCATAGAAGTCTAAGTAGTTTAATAACATCTATTTCTGCCACGTATTATAATGTTTGTTTTGTATTGCATTTTTCCAGTTTCTGGTTCATCAAACTCTAAAAATGAATAAATGTTGCAGGAAACTGCTGTCGCTCTAAGTCATTCCTCTGGTAATGTGCTTTGTTTGTTTTCTAACACAGTGGATAAATGTCCTGTGCAGGAATACTAACGTCAGATGAAGCAGTTCTATTAGTGGACAGCAGTGCTGCTGGTGCAAATCCTGCTGCTTTTATTGGCATTGCTTTCTTTTTAGTGACAACTACTATTTAAGAGGAAAACTGCAGTAGCTTTGGTGTAAACAGACAGAAAGAGCAAAAGTGGGCTTCACCCTGGTCATGTGGATCAACAAGTATTTGAAACATGAAAAGAAGCTAAGCGAGTGGGTTAAAAACAGAGTGGAGTAGAAGTGACTGGACAATGTTCAAATTTAAGTGCACTGTTTAGATTTTAAATATTTTAATCCTGTTTTTAAATTCTCATCAAACTAACACTATTTTACTGACATGACAACATAATAGTGAGGCTGGTGTTGGTTTATGGCAGAATGTGAATATCATAATCAGTTATGAAAACCTTAAAATGCATTTTGATGTTCTGTGCTATACAATGGTCTGACCTTAAACTCGGGCACTATGGCTACGTTCACACTGCAGGTCTTAATGCTCAGTTCCGATTTTTTGAAAAATTCCGATCTTTTTGTGTGAACGTTCACATTACATTTTAAATGTGACCTGCATCAGACCCCTGTGTGAACGCTCCACAGCACTGATGTGACACACAAGACGTGACGTCTCATCAGCCGGCTTTTTTGTTTACAGAGCTAGCA
>NW_013952454.1:2495214-2496950 GCF_001266775.1 Austrofundulus limnaeus | reverse complement strand
CTTTGAAAACATCAGATATATATCAGAGTTAAAACCACATACTGAAATGGCCTGGGTCGGATTTGAAAAAATCTGATTTGTCTCGTTCAGACTGTCATAAAAAAATCGGATATGAGTCAGATGGGTCAAAAAAATCGGATTTGGGTCAGATTTGCCTGCAGTGTGAACGTAGCCTATGAAACATGGAAAGAATTGCAGAATTAACCAAACAAAATGGAATCCTGTATAAAACATCAAAAGAAACAGAATTTGGGGGAAAAATAATTAAAAAAATTTTTTACAGGGCCCTACTTCAGCCAAACCCTGCTTTTAAAAAAGACAAAGTTGACATAATAATTTGACTCAACAAGGCTGGTATTAATATGCCTCAGTTATAAATACGGATTGGTAACTATTTTAATTTACAACAAAAATAATCAAAAACCCTTTTTCCCCATGCAAACTCTTGTTTTTTTGTTGTTTTTAATGTGTAAACTCCATATGGAACAAGGGGAAAAGCCAAGCAGTAACTGAAACTACAAACCTTGCTGTGGGGCAAGAAGCCAAACCACTGCACTGCAATATAAAAATCAGATTTAATTTAAATCTCAATAAATAAGAAAAAGCTTTTACATCTTTCACTATTTATTAGTATGACAAAATAATAACATAAAACCATTTAGAACTTATAGCCAAGCAGGAATATGTGTTTAAAAACACTGTTGATTCATGGTCAGTGTTTCCAGCTGAATATATCTCATCTCAGTGGTTTTGAAACTTTAATGAGACTTTTAAGAAGGATACAGAGGCAGAAATATGAGTCAAAAATACTGCTTTAAAAAAAGAGTAGTCCAGAGCAAAATGTTCAGAGCTGTAGCTAGTGTTAAATTATGAATGGATTCGTGTTCAAAGTACCTTTAAAGCACCTGTAAAAAAGCGGCTTTATATCCGTAGGGGGGAAAACTTTTGCATTCATCACTTATCAGAAAATTATTTCTTATTATGAAAGGATTTCATAGCTGCCTGTATTTTCAAGTGTACAGCATTAACACAACATACCTAAAGCTAAATTCATATTTAAAAGTAGATTAAAGTTAATAACAATCTTCACTTTCTAATTGCATTGAAAAATCCTGCCTTGTGTTCCTACACCTCCAAGCGATACTGCAAGGCTGCATTCATAATGCACGTTTAATGCTCAACACTATAGATACATTTTTTGGTTTGAATCCTGCCACAGTGTGAGATTTACCATTACAAAATCCCAAAGGATGAGACAGGAGCAGTCTTTTTCCTTAATGGACTGTGTTTTCCAATGACCTCCATTCAGTCAAACACAGCGCTCGGAGGCAACAAAACAACTGAATCACCAACTGAATACCAAAAAACTTGACATCTGGTAGAGAGTGTGTTAAACTACAAACCATACAGAGAAGAGTGACTGAATCTCTCTGGCTGGCAACCTCTGTAGCATTTTGGGGGTTTAACATCAAAACATAGAACAAAATGTTTCCTGCAATAACAGTTATATGTCTTTTACAGAAAATGTGGATGAATGTTACGCCATCACACTGCAAAACACAACAATTCCTAAAAATAAGGAACAATAGTGATGGACAATTCAAGTAAATTATTATTCTTTTACTTTTTGCAAGAGGCTCTAACCTTGAACAGGTCTCCATTTCATCACAGGGACACATAGAGACAAATGAGACAACCAAACACACACTCACTCACACCTAAGAACAGTTTTATAT
>NW_013952454.1:2491437-2495204 GCF_001266775.1 Austrofundulus limnaeus | reverse complement strand
CCTCCTCCTCCTCCTCCTCCTCCTCCTCCTCGGCCACTACTGGACTCCTTCAGAACCCGACAAGTAAAGGGGCATTCCTCACTCATAACGGGAGAAATTGTGCTCACAAGCAGAAAATGTGATGTATATTATTTTTTTTTTAACTTGAAGCTTTAGAGCTTCTTTTCTATTTATTTATCTTATATCATCTGGATCTGAATCTGGGGGATTTTCCCCTCCATCATTTAAATCRCATTGTTTAAGAGAAATGTGAAATTCTTACAACAACAGAAGAAAAACACACCAGAGAAGAGGGGGGAAAAAAAGAGACAAAAAGAAAAAAAGGCTCAACCCCAAACGATGAAAAACACTTCATAAAAATGTCATCATCTAAAAGTCTGAGTCTCCTGCTGGAGGCTTAGCTTTTTTTAATATGGAGGGAAAATGAAACGGCTCAATGAACAGATGGTTTTCACTCCATTTAAGTCCAAAGTGATATTTCAGCTGTTTTTACTGGAACTAAACAGTTTAAATTATTTTAATCTATAAGAAAAAAATTCTGATTTTTAGAGGATACCTTAAACTCCCCGATAGCTTTATCAAATTATGGAGATTTAGCAGTTTGTTTTTATATATATATAATTTCCTGATGTGTATGTATGGGTATGGGAAATGATTTTCAAATATGTGAAGTTTAGGTAAAGTGAACATGTAAAAAAATGTGAATGTTGTAGCTGTTTTCTATTTTTCATCTCTGTTTTACCTGCACCTGGTAGTGACATACCAAGTTGTTTCCTAACCACCATATTGGTTTTCCAGACGGTGCTTTTTTTGAAGCTTTTGTTTTTTTAGAGGAGTTTTCAGCTGCAGGTCTTGGGGTGAGTTTATTTGAATTCTCTGCAAGTTTTCATCCCAACTGTTTTCTCATGGTCATTTTTTACACCAAAAACAGAAATGGGCAACAGTTCTGTCAGAAAGTGGCTGCTGACTGAGGTCAGGGCCTGGCTTGGCTGGATGGACTGACAGATGGATGGAACCATCTCCATCAACCAAGATTCTAAGATTTTCTGCTGAGGAAGCTTAATTGTGTAAAACATCCTCATGACTTGTGAAGGTACAACTCATGAATATAAGCCTGAGGGTGGTTTCAAAAATGTCTGATGCTGCTGGAGCTCAGCAGCTCATTTATACTCTGCAGTTCAGATACTTTTAATAGTCACTTTCTTATTCATAAAAAAAACATCTTTGAAACCTTCATGCAAGTTCTAGGTTGTGCCACAGAAGCTGGGTTGTTTCTCTTTGTATGTAGTTTACAAGCCTCTCATTTAAATCAACATGTTTCTTTTTATGAATGCCTAAGTGCAAGCTCACTAACAACTGCTGTTTCAAGGAGTGTACTGCGATTATATGAATTGTGTGGACACAACAGAGAAAAAGTTGAATATGAAAATTATTTCTCTAAAAAATTTGAATTTTCCTTCAAATGAAACCATTCAATTTTTGCTAAAGGATTACAACAGAGTTATTAGAATCAAAGGTGATATAATTTAAATCTGATCACAATATTATAATTTTATACTCCAATGGCTTTGCATGCCTTTCAGGATTTTATGCAAGTAAATATTTAGTTTTTACAATGTGTCATATTATGAAAATCTACCACACCTCACTTCTAGAAAAGCCAACACATTAGACAGAATGTAGCATGTTAGCAGGTTTATTGACTTCAGTATGAAGTCAGTCAGTTTGGGCGGCACGACGGCTCAGTGGTTAGCACCAACGCCTCACAGCAAGAAGGTCCTGGGTTCGATCCCCGGTTCGGACCTGGGGTCTTTCTGTGCGGAGTTTGCATGTTCTCCTCGTGCTTGCGTGGGTTTTCTCCGGGTACTCCGGTTTCCCCCACAACACAAAAACACGCACAATAGGTTGCCTTCAGGCCCAGGCCGCCCTTGAAAAAGAGATCTGAGATCTCAATGGGATTTGCCTGGTAAAATAACAGTAAATAAAAAAAAAAAAAGTATCCTACCAAAGAAAAAAATTAACAATAGACACTTTCCAAACCTAACTCCTGACAAAGAAACAGTAGAAAACTGGTGTTCAACAAACACTTTTTTATCCCACTGCAGAATCACAAATCTATTTACAAATCTCAAACAATGACGTTGTTATTTCAAATACCAAACATAACGGAATGCTGAAATCTAATTGAAAACTGCTGTTTTACTGTTGAAATCGGTCTCATAGCAATTGTGCACCATCATGTAACTCTGTTCTAAGATATTATTTTTTGATAAGGCTGCGCTTACATTACAAATAAGACAAACAGACTTCATATATAAAGATAAATTAAATAAAAAAAACTCTTACATTGTCAATCACTACCGCTCTCATTCAGGTGTACGTACAGGTACTACATGTTACAAGGCAATAACAGAAGTTCCGCCCCCAGTTCGACGGATGGCTGAAAGGAAAACTTGATTTTACTTTCTTTGTTGTTTTAAAAGCATCTAGGGTATGTTGAGAAAATGCAGGCATAAAAAAGTTCTAAACAAATAAGGGTTTTAAAAAAGTTGTGTTCTATAAATCTCGTAATTGACTACAGACCAGTCCACAGTTAATGTAATGGGCACTCCTGGTTTATTACATAAGAGTAAACTAAAAACACAAACTTACACATCTTGAAAAAGTATGAAATGGCCAGTGGCAGCCCATCCAGAGGCTGATTCTGTTGGAGGTTTCTTCCTGTTAAAAGGAAATTGTTCCTATCCACTATCTGTGGAAGCAGGCTGGCAGATAAGAATGAAGTAAAGATTCAACCGAATTTGATGGCTTTCTTAAATAACTTTTACTAATTTTCAATGTGTGTACAAATGTTTTTGTGCAGTGGCCTGAAATTACTTTTGTTGTGAACTGGGCCAATGTACTGTAGGTAAACTGAGTTGAAATGTAACATTAGACACTCACCTTTCGTTAGCTTTATTTTTTAAATATAAACCACTAAAACGTTGGAAGTCATTGCGTATAAAAACATTTAGTTCACTGCTGTTTAAATGTAATTTAGACAATAATGTGAAGCTGAAATTGCATATAGTTCAGTCAAGTTAAACATAATAAAATTGTATTTGACTCCATCAACTTTTTGATTGTATTTTTTGATCACTATATTACAATGGCTCATAAGTTTTTTGTTGGCATTGATGCTTGTTGTTGACAGTATGTCTCAGTTTAGAACAGTACCACGCTGAACATATTAGATCTTGTCTGATCTTGGCTGCTTAACAGGGCTAGGTCTGGTTAGTAGTTGGATGAGAGATCAACTGGGAATACTAGGTGCTGTAAAACTAATGTAGGAGTTGTGTCCACATTGGAACATTAGCAAGAGAAAACCTTTGTCTATCATAGATTGGCTTCTACAACCCCTGGCAAAAAGTATGGAATCACCAGTCTTGGATGAGCACTCATTCAGACATTTCATTCTGTAAAACAAACTCAGATCAAAAACATGATACAATAATAAGGTCATTCCAAAGTGCAACTTGTTGTCTTTCAGGAACACTCAAAGAAATGAAGAGAAAACATTGTGAAAGTCAGCGAATGTTACTTTTATTGACCAAGCACAGGGAAAAAATAGAATCACTCAATTCTGAGGAAAAAAAGTATGGAATCACTCAAATTGGAGGTAGAAAATAAGGACATACCCAGTCAATTTCCTTTCCCTAAATGGACACCTGCCTCAGATTAGATCTGCTCGTTAGTCTGCAGTTAAAAACACCTGCAGTCATGACACC
>NW_013952454.1:2489400-2490632 GCF_001266775.1 Austrofundulus limnaeus | reverse complement strand
CAGTGAAGGCATTCCTTGGAGAAAGACACATTCAGTCCATGTCATGGCCTGCAAATAGTCCAGATCTCAACCCAATTGAAAACCTGTGGTGGAAATTGAAAAAAATATGGTCCACCAGAAGGCTCCGACCTGCAAAGCTGATTTGGCAACTGCTATCAAAGAGAGTTGGTACCAAATTGATGAAGAATACTGTTTGTCACTCATCAAGTCCATGCCTCAGAGACTGCAAGCCATTATAAAAGCCAAAGATGGTGCAACTAAATACTAGTGATGTATTTTGAATGGTCTTTTGTTTATCTGTTTTTCATGATTCCATACTTTTTCCTCAGAATTGAGTGATTCTATATTTTTTTCCCTGTGCTTGGTCAATAAAAGTGACATTCACTGACTTCCACAATGTTTTCTCTTCATTTCTTTAAGTGTTCCTGAAAGCCAACAAGTTGCACTTTGGAAAGACCTTATTATTGTATCATGTTTTTGATCTGAGTTTGTATTACAGAATGAAATGTCTGAATGAGTGCTCATCCAAGACTGGTGATTCCATTCTTTTTGCCAGGGGTTGTATGAAGGATGAAAAAAAATCTGTATGTTAAGGTTACAAATACGCTATAACTCTTACTGTTTTGTATTTTATTTAACTATTACTGTTATTTCATTATTATTGTCTGCTGCTGGGCTATACCTACGACCTGGGTGCGAAATTCTTTTCCACCTCAGGAAGCATGAGATATGAATGGAAATAACATTTCCTTGAATCCTTGAGTGATGTGGAAAAATGTTTCACTTTGACTATTTTTGTTGTTTTCTCTGCTGTATAGCAAGGGTTCTTAACCTGAGCTACAAAATACTGAACTTTCCAAAAAGTTACCCACATTAAAATCAAAGATATTTGTTTTAAAAAATGTGCTCCTTTATTTTACAGTTGATGTGTTTCTGTTGCCATCTTCAACCTATGACATTCAGTGTACACTGAAGATCATGAGAGTCAGTTTCCTTTAAGTCTGAAGCCGTTACATAAAAAAACTGAAAATGTTTCAAACCATTGTTTTGCTAGGAAACATTGCATGCTGGTATTTATGTTGACAATACTTTGATTGTACCACCCACCACACCATTGAAATGGACCATTCAAAATCAACAACACTTCCTGATGGCAGCTGCTGAGGCATTTCCACCTTCTCACCTTAATTGCTTGCTGCCACCTTGTGATTGGATCATCAACCTCACCTGTG
>NW_013952454.1:2484590-2486877 GCF_001266775.1 Austrofundulus limnaeus | reverse complement strand
CACCCGTGGTGTTCACCCCAACACGTTCTGCTCCATCAGGACCCGAGCAACTTCGACCTGTCACTGAAAGTAAGATTATTTTTTCATTCATTCATTCAAAGATCCTGCACCTCAGTTAACCCAAGACCTGGATACTCACCTGTTCCTCCTCCTCTCCTCAGATCCGGATCCGCACCCCTTTTTTCTCCTCTGCACCTGTAAAATAAAGCACTGTTTATTTATTTTGAATCTGACTGCTTGTGGTTATATTGCTGGTCCACTCACTCTGCCTTGACTCGTGATAGCTGCTTCCCTTGGCAATAAAATGTGCTCAATCAAAACACAAACATTGTCAAGTATGCGTCAAGAAAAACAACAAAAAGCCCTACATGTAGACCATACCTCAGAAAACCCTACAACCTAGAAAATAATATTCAATGCCAACATCCTACTGCCAAACTTAATAAAAATTACACTTGGAAAATGTATCTAAGGGAGGAAAACAAGAAAAAAACTACCTAGTGTTTTTATTTTAGCTCACTGCTAATAGAGCTGACTGATAAATGCTTCCAGATTTATGAATAAAAGTGCATACTTTTAAAGAATTAGAGAATGAGAGCTTCAAAGATGTTTTAGTCTTAAAATAAACATATACTGCTTAAAGCCTACAAAACTAAAAATAATGACATCTCCCATAATATAATGCATGTTGATTACTTTACCTGAGAACTGACAGCACCCTATCACTACATGGAGGTGCACAGGGTTCAAAAGAAGCCGGTGGAATTCGTTGTGTAAAATGTCCATTTTGCTACATTTTCGCTGGCTACTTTTGCTGCAGCATAATTGCACTGGGAAGTGGGAACATCCCACTTACAAGTCATATATTTAACTTGAAATGCCTCCCTAGTGGGATGTCCTTGTTGGAAAGTGGGAAAGTTCATAATTTAAGATGGCACCTACGCATCACAACTCAACATTGATTAAAACTCTCTTAGTTTTGCTTTTCATAGTATTTCTGTATTATGTATTCCACATTTAGTCAGCGGAGTACTTTTCAGTGTTTGAGAGTCGTGTCAAAAACTGTTTCTAGGCACAAAAGGCCACAAAGAGCTCAGTTATTGTTTGTTAGCAGTGCAAGCCATAACAATGAGACAAAGAATATGTTTCATGTTTAGTCAAAGTTAAACACTAAATGTCAAAGTTAATTACTTGGGCCACTTTGAGGGCCACTACAGTATAATGATTATGTGGCCCTCTGTGAAAGCCCTATTCTGACGGGATTAGTTTTACCTAGGGAACCCCATGCTATTTGTAATAATTACAGAGATTGTCTGTGTTGCTAATCCCGTGAGAATCGGCCATGTCAGTAATTTGTAAAGTAAAATTTCCCCCGCAAATTACCTACCATAATTCGCTGAACTCCGAGGTCCTGTGATAATACTAATCCAATGCGAATAGGCATCTCTGTGGTTTGGACTGGAATGGACTGAATTCCATATTAGGCGGTTTTGGTTTTCTTGGTGCATTTTTATTTACTGTTGGTGAAGAATGGAGGCTGGATTGGAGTGCACTGAAAACCTTTTCGGTCCCGGGCCGGAAAAACCCGACATGTTACGTGCACCATTAAGAAAATAAAAAAATGTAAAAATAAAATAAAAGTCTGAAGAGAGGGAGCAAAATCAAATGCAAATGGTGGCTCACTGTACGGTAAGAATTTTTTTTTTCTGTTTGTAGCCTTCTGGCTGATGCTGAATGTTGAGCTCTGGCCGTAGCGCAGAGCAGGCTCGCGCTTTGGGTAGCTGGCGCGCGCACTCTCGCCAGCTGTGAAGGTGTTCACATGTCAACCCCTTTGGACGTTTACCTAATGAGCCTCAAAAATCTATAATTTTTGCTAAAAATCCATACCACTCGTACCCGCACGTGGGGGTGCGGTGGGGGTCTGTCAGCCGTGGAGATGACAGTGCCTGCTGTAAGCAGGAGGAGAAGAGAGCGGAAAAAGTGGAGAACTTGATGTTTATGTTTTTTTAACGTCCGTTCAACGCCGTGTTCAACTGAAGGGCTCGACACACGGGCAGCGACAAACTACAGCGATTAACGGCTGTCATCGCAGCCAGGTTGAAACCCGACACACGGGACGCGATAGCAATCGCAGCGTTGCGAATCGCGCTCTCAGGTCGCTTGTCTTCACAAAATTTGATTGGTTCTTGACTCTGAATTACGTGTGTATTACGGACGTGTAAACTAAACAAATCTTGCGATGCTAATGATACTGAAAAACAAACACACATCAAGATACAGTTTTATG
>NW_013952454.1:2482572-2484245 GCF_001266775.1 Austrofundulus limnaeus | reverse complement strand
GCTGGAGGAGGGCAAGCGATTGTCGCCTCACCGCACAGGCTCCATAGGAAATGAATGGAGAGCGAGCAACGTCGCCTCCCGTGTGTCGAGTCCTTAAATAGACAACAACTAACCAGGCTTCAATGTCACATTCGGGAGATGTCTGTAAATTTCAGGAAAATCTCAGGCTTTGGTTATCCCGTGCGAATGCGCCACATAAAGACATCGGGGGATAATTTATTTATTACATGGGGTCCCTAGGTAAAACTAATCCTGTCAGAATAGGGCTTTAGACAATATATGACTTTCAAGCAGGTTAAAAACTGTACTGCTTTAAATGCAACCTATTTTTCAACATTCTGACCAATACTCATCCTATAAAGTACTCATTGTGGGTTACTTTTTTATCTTTAATCTATTTGTGGTCACTACAGCAAATGACAAATGACTACAAGTAGGGCATTGATTCAACAATGGAATAAGTCTACAAAGACAAATCAAACATCTAAACAGGTGAAACCCTTCAGGGATAATTGGTGGTGAGCAGTTCCCATGCTTTCTCACTGTGTTATTATTATAATAGTTGAGTCAGAAGTTTCACAAAAAAAGCACAATAAAAAAAGAATGCCTGAATTAGAAAAGTAAGTCATTCCCATTTGGATTTTATGACGATAATAAAAAGTGTTGGCATTAGGAGAACATTAAGTAGATAAACCCTCTTCATGAATAACTGCCTGACTCTCCAGATACAGGTCCTTCACCCATAACAGACAATCACGCTAACATCACCATGGAGGGTGAATCACAACAAGAACAAAGTGTTTCCAGTGTCAAACATAAAAACCTCATGTTCTGAGGTGTCAGCCGTGGCATTCTGATAACACACTCCGTGCTCCTGATCTACATACATATCCCAGAATTTCCATATTCATGTGGTTTCAGAATGACACGTGAGGATTTAATTGTACAGACTTACAGAGTTCTCAGGTGAACCACTTTTGTTATAGAAATTAATAGTTTTTATGAAATCATTGTGAAGCTGTGAATGATTTAATTTAGAAACAGAAAAAGATTTTTTTTTTTGCCAATCACATTTTTAAATGAGAAAAGGAAAATTTAACAAACCTGAGCTTAATTTTGAGACAGCAAATGGCTCATTGAACACATTGTCTATTTTCCTTTACAATAGGTGTCTAGAATCTGACGAGCCTGACTGCTACACTTTGAATAGGAAAATGTTTTTCTACTCATGCTTTAGCAACTTAACATTCAAGTTGCTACATTTTGACTTCTCTGAGGATCTGAAAGTCAATGCCTGAACTGTCACAAAGAGGCCATGTTGTTGTATTGCATGCAGAATGCAGATTGACTCTTCTCTTGAAATATTCAAGAGCCTGCAAAAGAAGTTTGACAGACAGTAGTACATGTTGCTCAAAAACTCTTATTTTGTATTCATACAGAAGACGTTTGTGGAAAAACTCACATCAAGGCATCCATCATGTGGGGTGCTTTTGTGTCCTTTCAGTTGAACATGTTCCAGACAAACAGAGGGTAAAATATATATTGAACACGTCATCATTTTTCTCAGTATAGATACAGTATTACTAGAGGTGCCAATGACATGAAATTTTCACCAGATGTTGGTAACAACCCAAGTGATCCATACATACAAAGAAATCAAACCATAAATGTCC
>NW_013952454.1:2479479-2481442 GCF_001266775.1 Austrofundulus limnaeus | reverse complement strand
GTATGTATGGATCACTTGGGTTGTTACCAACATCTGGTGAAAATTTCATGTCATTTGCACCTCTAGTAATATATTTACTGAGAAAAATGATGATGTGTTCAATATATATTTTACCAGCTGTATTTTTTACTTGTCAAAAACTGCCCAAGGGACACAATAATAAACAGCAACTGGGAAGAGTCTGCAATTAGTTTTGTTTCAACAGGGTTTTATATGACTAAACAAACCCAAAATGGTACCATCATTGCAAATGTTACATAAACTTCAAAACTACTTCAGTTTAAAGCAAAAATCCTGTCCAACTCATTTTAGAACTATTCCTTTTTTGCAGCAATAATATTTTCTCAGCAGCAGTTTAGAAAGAGGGCTGTACTGCAGTGAGTCCTGACCATCCCGGGAGTTATTCACACCAGCTGTCACAGTTTGTAGTAGGTCTGGATGCAGAATGCAGATGGGGGCTCGACGAGCTCAAGGACAAAACTTTTCTTAATTAGGAAATAAAAAGTTGACACGGCAGCAATAACTAACACACATTTAGAAGACCACAAGGAGACACAAAGGACCAAACCAGATTGCAGCATGGAGCCAAGAATGCTACTGCTGATGTGTGGAGGAGAACAGACTGAATATATGGAACTAGGCTGATGAGTGAGTGCGACACCTGAGCTGAATGCTGACTGGGGGTAAGTGAGAGCAGGCTTTTAGCTAGGATTTTGGAATAGGGCATCCAGACCCACAGGCTGGGGGTGCAGGGCCAGCCAGGCTCCTGTGCTTCATAGGTTCATTCAGTAATCCATCCCTGCATTTTAACTAGTCACTTCACTCCCTGCCTATTGCTCCTACCATGTGTTCACATCAACAGCTACTAAAGCTTTAAAATCACTTTCCATTTCATCTATCCAAGGCCAGCACAACTTATTCTTTATGTCCTTATCAATGTACTTAGTGTCCTCCCCTGACTTCATTCACTTTAGGTCCATGATTGGTACATGTGCTATGTATAAGAAACACTGACATACAACAGTACACAGAACAACTGCTGGATCTGAATCAAAGTTCTGCCAAGACCCACGGCCCGCCATCCTTACTGTGATTGGCTAGTAGTATCTAGTGTGGTTGGGAGTGAAAAATGTCTTTAAAATCTCTGGGCAAACAATTTTTTTTTTTTTGTTCAAAGGTACACCAGAAATATGGCACAACAACTTGTGGCCTTGTTACACAGAAATGGGGCATCGCAAAACTGAAGTAGACATCGAAACAACGCCTTGATATCCCCTTCTAGCTAAAAGCCTGGGTGCGAGTGGGCGTGGCATGCTGACTGGAAAAGTACTAAGTGAGTAGGCTGATGGCAAAGATAAACACGTGAACTGATAAAATGTAAACACAAGTAATTAAAACTAAACACAGAAATCACAAAAACAAAAATAAGCCTAATAGTAAAATACCACAAAAGACCATTTAAAAATAACAAAAACACACATCCTGTCACCATCTTTCCAAACAATGTCATATTTCACTCCCATCATGACAATCTGGTTTTTAAATCCCTCAAGTTGAGTAAAGTTTACTGAATAATTGCTATAACAACAACAATCATTTCTAACTGAGACACCATATTAGTACATATTAAAGCTGAAACTGTTGTTTAGGATGCTAACTGGTTACCATACGAACCATGACAACAATGCTCTCTTATATTTAACTCTTTATTATAAATGCAATGTGACATTATACAGGTGTAAATAGTTTGTTGACCTCCCCGCACTGAAATGGACGGGACAGAAGCAGTACGTGGTTCTTAAAGAGACAGAGGCCAATTTCAAGGTGTTTAGAAGAGGAAGTGATGAGAAGATAAGTTTATTTTCTATCTAAACATAAAAACAGTATTTTAATAACAACTAAAGGTGACAGATACTTTATTATGGTATAGTATTTAAATGTATGCCTGAGAAACACATAATAT
>NW_013952454.1:2475468-2478609 GCF_001266775.1 Austrofundulus limnaeus | reverse complement strand
TCCGTGTAATATATTTTTAAACATTTAGTTTAAAAATTATAAAAACTGAACATCCTACAGTATTTTTACAGTCTTTATTTTACAGTTAAAGTATATGTTTATCATATAAAGTCTAATGTTACAACTAATCGGGGATCCCTTTAATGAGGTTCAACTACAATTTGTCAAATACTTTATATGGCTTGCCAACATGATGTCAAACTTGCTCTGGATTCAGGTATGAAAACAGATAAGCACAGGCTGTGCAAAAGTCACCTCCCTTTGTTATCTCTGTTGCCTCAACCCTGTCCTTGTCAAACTCCAGGAGGTATTTCACCTTCTTTATGGTCTGACCACCTGTGTGAAGCTAAGGAAAGTGCTGAGGGGGCTCATAAAGCTGCCATGACCATCTCGCCAAGCTGAATTAATCTTCTGTTTGTATTCAGCTTGAGATCAGTGAGAGAATGTGTGTGTGCATGCGTGCGTGCGTGTTTACAATAAACCTAGTCAGACATAGCTATAACTGCTTCTTACTGTGRTTCAGAATGTGTGTTTCTTCACACACCTCTGGCTTTTTCACAGCGTCTACTTTTATGTTTCTTACATCACATTACAATTCCATAACACTGACAAACTCAACTCAACTCAACTTGTTTCATTATGTGCCAACAGGATGATGCACTGTACTATTGGGAACTGTAAATTTCCCTAAAAAAGAAACCTAAAGAACTGCAACTCATTTTCTCTCCTTCAAACAGAACAATAAACAATTGTTGTTATAGAACCACATTTCCATTGAGGTTGGCACAATGCTCTGTTGTGTGACCTAACCTAACGGCCTTACCTTGAGTCACATGTGAGGTCCCATGTAGAAAATTCATGACCATCAATGTTAATGTCCCCCTTAGAAGCTTCTGACCAGATGGTATGATGTTTGATGTGGACCAGCTCGTGACTGGCCTCCCGAGTGGGGTCACGGCTGCAGCAGGTACCCATTCTTCCACAGCAAAACAACTCTGTAAAATGTCCAGGAACTTCTCCAAACATTTGTTAGCAAACCTTTACAAGTTTTCTTCTTCTTAATTCTGACCGGAATACTGTCCTACTTCTATATCTAACAATTTTTAAAAAAAACAAACAACTATAAACAACTCGTTTCCTGCCTTCTTCAGCACTCCTCACATGGTGCTCATCTCTCCAAACTGCCCTGCTAATGTTTTGGTTGCCCAGCCCCGGCAGCTTCACCCTCCTTCTTCCTCTGACAGAAGTGTTACTGTGTCTCACAACCAGCCAGACCACAACATTGTATCAACCATCTTGTTGTTTCACTCAGTCGCCGCTTGTATCTGAGACCGTCAATCGCTCCTTTGTATCTGCCCTTTCTTTGCCCAGTGTGGAACACAGATGGAGGCCCCGCACTTTCCATTTCCAAGATTTCCTTGTGGTCGACAGACAACAGTCATGCAGCGAGAAGCGAGATGTGGTGGGTCCCACGCTGGAGCCATACGTGGGCCTATGTTGAGGAAATCAACCAGATGGCTTCAAGTGTCTAAATGTGGGCTCTACATTTTACTCATTCTTCCATAGATTATATTTACTGTGTTCTTCTGTCCTACCATGGAAGGTCTTCGACAAATACTGCACTTGGTTACAGCTGATAAAACTAAAATAACTACAGTATATTCAATTGTGAGGTTTTTCCTCTGAACTATTGCATTAAATGAGTCTAATCAGATTTTCTAAGCTGATTATAGCAGATAGAAAAATGTTTTTAATAGATATGTTTGTATACACACTCAACATGATTTAGTTTTATTATAAGTGCCAGCCAAGACAATAAATGAAAGACCAAGCGCAGCTTAACAGAATACATACTGTATTGCTTTTCATGACAGACTTTTAAAGTAAGATAATCTTATACTGAGAAATGACTTCTTGAAAATAACTAGAAGCACCATCTTACAAGTGTCACAATCTGTTAATCTGTATTGTGACTAGGGGTGTCCCGATCCGATATCGGATATCGGTCCGATATCAGCAAAAAAACGAGTATCGGATTTTATCGGCCTGCATAAAAAATGTCCATTATAAGCGCTCCGATATTAGCAGTTCAATCCAGCAGTCCACTGACTCCGCTCCAGTGTTTCTATCCAGCAGKGCTTGGATCCGGCTTGTAGCACTCACGTGATCATAACAGTATGCTGTGCTAACAAGTTAGCAAGAATGTTGGCAGAACTTTCTGTTTTCATCAGAAACAGAGTTGCAGCGAAGTGCAAAGTTGTCACGCACAAGTTTTCCGAGGGGGAACYGAACCGTGAACGTTTTAAACCGGAGGACAACTACTCTCCACCCTGGCAGCAGCTTTGTGTTTCGGCTCGGTTCGTTCAGCCTCGGTCCAGTGACCGCACACAGCCGCACTGTTTCGGAACCTCCTCTCTGGTCTGGTCGGTGGTTCTAAGCTGGCAGAAGCGAGGACAGCACGCTTACAGTTTTGACATCCCGTGGATTAGCTCTTGATGGACAGAAGAAAGGAAGAGCGCAGCGTTTGTTTTGGAATATGAGCGACATGATGAGAGCAGTGATAAAAACTGCTCCCTGCAGGAGAGAGAGGCTAATCTCCACATGATGCTCAGAAAATGCAGCAGTAAGAAAGGTAGCTATCAATTTAAATAACTGACTAATTCTTACTATTTATTTTTTGCTCTTGTTAGAGTGATGTTTAATCTGTTTACACACTTGTTTGAGTGAAAATTAAGTGCAATGATCATGTTGTTTTAGTTATAGTCAGTAAAATTGTAGCTGTGGACTCTTCACTTTAAACAGACAATAATGTGGGCTTTTGTTTTGTCCCCACCTTCAGTTATTCCCACCATAAAGCAGCACCAGGCTGACAGATGGTAAAAAAAAATAACTGGAGTGATTTTGAATTATTTTACACTTTAAAAGTACATTTTGTTTTTACTGTTATTTTTTCAGGGTACTATAATTTATTTTATTAAATTGTATAATGTTCTTCAGTTTAAAATGTATGTCATCCATTGGTTTAAAATAAATGGGTCAGTTTTTCCTCATATCTACTCTTTTTCACTGTTTGATCTGATCAAGATTTTTCTAAGATTTTACATTACAAAATAGGTAAAAGTGTGTGACTTGTACTGTTAT
>NW_013952454.1:2456490-2475033 GCF_001266775.1 Austrofundulus limnaeus | reverse complement strand
GATAGATAGATAGATAGATAGATAGATAGATAGATAGATAGATAGATAGATAGATAGATAGATAGATAGATAGATAGATAGATAGATAGCACCAGTGTGGACTGTGCAAACATAAAGCAATGAGAGAATTGTGCTCTACAAATAAAAAAATACATAAAATGTGTTTTAGTACAGTGAGAAAAGATAACATGAATTAGTCTGTATTTAAAATGCAGAAATGTTATCATTGTTCCCTTTATATCAAGATACACAATGTCTTTGTGCTCACAAAATCTGCATTTTTATGATGTACTTGACATTTTAATGGCTCTCCCTGTTTTGCTGAGTGGGAGCGGATTTTATCTGAAGTACAATTTGTCACTGAAATTTGACTTGAACAAATATTTGAGGAAGTATTTTTGATTCCTGTGCTATGTTTTACCAAAAATGTTAGAATAAAACTTGAATATCTTCACAACACAAATTTGAGTTTATTTATTTATTTATTTAGTTAGTTAGTTACAATCTTGAGATGTTTTGATTACCTTTTTAGGGTTAGTGTAATGTAGTGGCAAATCCAGGAATAAAGCAAAATACAGAAGTCCACAAAAATGAAGAAATATTTATAAAATCGGGAGCTTGCAGGCAGCAGAGAAAACATACTTTCAGAGGGGAAAACCACAGGCGCAGGGAGAACAAACCCAAACGGCCGGTAGGCAGCACAATGCAATGACAGGAGGGGTGAAGACAGGACAGAATAAAGGTGGGTTAACGAGGAGATGATTGAGAACACCTGGGTAGAAACAGGAGGATCAGGTGTGCATGGGAGGAGCTAGGGAAGTATACAGGGGCAGGCAAACACTAAGGAAAACACATAAAAACAATAACAAATAAGAACACAGAAAGGATAAAAAAGAGGTTCATGGATTTTTCAAACATGCATGAATATGTGAAAGCAACAGTCTGGGTATCATTTTGATGAGGGAATGATATTATAACATGATATAAAGTAGGGCTGGGCGGTATGACCTCAAATTCATATCACAGTATGAATTGAACCCCTTCACGGTAACGGTATATATTGCGGTAGAGAATTATCATAAAAATTTAAAGGGGACCTATTATGCAAAATTCACTTTTTAAAGGTTTTTTTTACTCAACTTTGGGTATGTACTTCTTAAAATAACAGTCCTACGACCAAGAAAATGCACCCAGGGGCATATTTACTGTAAGTAAATGTATTTGTAATGTATATTAACGACAAGTTTTATACTTCCGTCATTTTTTGATGTCACAAGCCATACGACAACCCACTGGAACCTGTGATCAGCCCCTTACCTAGCAACCCCCGGATGAGACTCCACCTCCTCAATATAAAAAGCCGTCACGGTTGTTATTGTGCAATGTGCAGCTCATTTTGCAACAAGCATCGAATAGGGCAATGGGTAGAGTTCTAGATCAGGGTTCGAGACTGGCATGGACGCAATTTAATTATTTATTTATTTTCGTTTGTTATGAACATGTTTTCTCATGTACCTCTATTGTTTAGCTTATTAAAGCTTTGTTAAAGCCTATTTGTTCGAGTTTCTGAGGTATTTTGACCGTTGCTGCTCCCTGCTCTGGTAACATGCAGAGTGAGGGCAGAGCAGAGGAGTGAGAAAAAAAAAAGAAGCTGCGACCACGACTCTGCCTCTGGGTCTGACTGAGGGTCTCATATGGTTGTACAACGGAGCTTCTGCTATTATTAGCCATGCTAACGTAAACGCTGGCTTTGGAGGGCGGAGTTAATGTCAACAGATTTTTGGAGGGCGTTACCAACAGAGCTCATTAACATAAACAGCTCTTCTGAACGGAAGTCAGAGCAGGCAGAACTAGAAAATGGGAAAWTTTATTATCTGAGACTTATTTTGTGCAAAAATTTCTAGGACCCATAATTTGTCTCCTTTAAGATAATGTAATTTTTAGAGCTTTTTTTTTGCAGAAAACTGTAATCTTAATTAATTAAATTAAATGTTTTTGCTTTGATATCTGCCTGCCAAACAATGAGCTTCTCCCTGCTGAATTTATCAGCTGCTGCTCTACTGCGTGCTCATCTTCATCATCATCTTCATCAGAGCGGAAGCCGACTTTACATTAGCAAGATAGATTTCCGACTGAACAAACTTCCACGTCTTTTTTTTAATAATCTCTGTGGGTAACAATACATAAAAAACAAGTTTTTCTCTGACAACTGGTGTGAAAAACTACAGTTGTTAAAGCTTTGCTCTGAGCGAGGTGCAGCGAGAGGAGAGGAAAGGAGAGGGAGGACGAAAAGATCCCGCGACATGACATAACTTCTCCTACAGCAGGAGGGGGATATTTTGAGGATTTATCCTCTCTATACGTGTTTTAAAATCCTAGAATTTCTTCATTATATTTCGAACTCCTGCTCAGTTGTCTCTACACTCGGAGCCCTGTTGACACTGGTGCGATGATGTAATGACGATAGGACGGTAGATTATAAATTTCTACTGTAGGCCAACTTCATACCGTTTCTACCATCTACTGCATATACCGCGCAGCCCTAATATAAAGCTAAAAAAGAAGTTGATTTTGCATAATATCCCCCCTTTAATGATATATTTTACTAACAACAGGGTTGTCTACAATAGTTAATGCTGAAATTCACACAAGTGTGAAGTGAGTTTAAATGATTCTCAGCTACTACCACATCCAATTTCAGCACATCTGAGAAATTCACTGATTAATAGTCAGTTTTTTTGTATTTTCTAAGGTCAGTTGTCTGTGGCACCCATCAGTTTTAGATGGATATTCAAGTATTATTCCCTGGCTGCATCAGTCATCTTAAATAGTTGTAGAGGTACTTTATTTGAACATCTTAAAGTTTCATTAAAGCCCATTCAGCTGTTTATGGCATATTTTACTAAAAAACAACACATGCATAAACATAATCATCTCCCCTTTGCTTTTTGGCAATGGGCAATGAAGACAAGCCTGCAAACAGCTGCACACAAGTGTTACTTGCAGTATGTTCAGTTTTATTTTCCCCAAAGAGAATTATGTTAAACTACAATCAGCCTCACAGATTAGCATTATACTCAGATGTTGTGTGAGAGTCTGGATTTTTACTGCAGTCTCAAGGAAAAGTTAAATATCCAAGAGATACATTTATAGATTATCCTCTAAGAGAGAAATGAGCACACATACAGCATGAATGGCCTGAGAGCAATACTTGTATCTGTAACAGAGAAAATAAGAGAAGGTAAGGATCACAGGAGGGAGAGAGGATCCAAAAATAAGGCATCAGCTTGAAGAGCATCAGCAGAGATCAGCTACACAGAGGAACACTGTCAGGACAAACACGCTTTGATGCATTTATTGTTACTACATGTGTGCAGAGGATCATCACAACACCACACCGCCTACTGTCCTCATCTCAAAATGAGCACCTACTTAATGAGGAAATGAATCACGGTCAAGAATAAAAGTCAATGACGCAACCTTCCACAATAAGACCAAACCTAACCAACGAAGCAACAGCTCAATAATTACCTCGTCTGCACAGAGCAAATTGATCCAACGAGACAAAATAGGCATTATGACTTAGACACAAGAAAAGGAAGAGGGATAATGGATAATAATAAAAGTGTAATGATAATATTTTATGAGATGCGACTTCAGAAAAGAGCAAGACACTCAAGTTGAGTGAGGAATTGTGTAATTGAGCTTTAACATTCCCTTGTTCAACTAACTCTTGTCTTTACAGCATTTGATATGTGGCTTAGTATAATTCTGAACATTTCAGATTTAGAATATAGTGTTTTTGTCCAAGCGGTTCAAAGCATTCTGTAAGTACAGAACAGAAAAAATATTTTTACAGCCTTGTTACCAGAAAAAAAAAAGGCTACAGGAATTCTTGCACCCGTTGGTGCTGTATTATGAGCCTAAAACTTCCACCTAAATTAAGTAAAACAATGCTCAATTTAAAAACAACTAAAACTTAAAAAAACATTTTAGTTTTGTAAAATATTTCCTTTATATACAATATCACAATATTTTGTATATACTGTATATGTTATTTAATGTGTGTGTGGGGGGGTATGTCCTACAGGTTCTGGGTTGTAAAATTATTTTAAAGCTGAGTTTTAAAAAAATCTGATATTTCTCTATACATTCATATACCTGCAAAACTGGGGGAAATCCATGTAATTTTTTGGACAATCTGTACAACCACACACATATTGTTTTATCTTGATTCCTGAGTAGTTTGGCCATCTTAAAATGTTGTGTGTGTGCGTGTGTGTGTGTGTGTGTGTGTGTGTGTGTGTGTGAGGATGCTTCACAAATGTGTTTTAGTTAAACCTTTTTCAGCTCTTTTGATTTATAACTTGAGAACCTCCTCCAGCAGGTCTGTCTATGAGTGGGGCGGAGCTCTTCACCAGCAAATGCAACGAGATTAAAGTAATCTGATTACAAATGGAAACTTACCGGTTTACTGTTAAGACAACAAGACTAATTTTCTTTACTTTTGTTTACTCCGGTCTGTTGGTTCACTCTAAAGCTGCCTTAGTAAGCGCTATCAGTGGCTAAGAACACAACGAGAGTACTGTTTTTACTGAAACCAGCAGTTAGTTGCAAGAAAAAGTTGCATGTTTTTCCCTCTAATTATTACATCGTGCTTAATAAGAGCCTTCCCACCCATTTCTGTTACACAGAATGAAATTATATATATATAGTTGTTCATTTAGACTTGATAGAAAAATAATTTAATGAGTCAAAATGGAAGCAGAATAAACTAGTTTTGAGCAGTTTTGTTTGGGCAATACTTTTTGTTTCTTCCACCTGTGGTAGTTGTTAAAGAACACAATGAACATTTTAAGGATGTTTTTTAACACCAGCAGAGCTGCTTTGCCCATCGTAGCAATAAAAAGGAGCATCTCAGTCTGCTGCATCTGTTTGTGACAAATTTCCAACTGTTTTTGCAAGTATTATGGCCAAACTAAGAGGTTTTTGAAATTATCATTATGAGAATAAAGCCATACAAGAATAAAGTAATAAATATGAGAATAAAGTTGCAATTATATTATGAGAATATAATCATAGAAAAATTATGAGGAAAAAAGTTGTTCTAATGATAAAAATTAAAATCTACTTTAGTTGTCATGATCTGACGTGACCAGCTCAGTCAAACAGCAGCTGATGTGTTCAAAGATTAGTTTTTTTCTTATTTGTAAAACAGATACTGAAGTATAACTTCACATGATGCTCAACACTTCTAATTTTAATGTCTGCCCTTTTTTTTTTGGTTAGGAGTTACCACAATATTACTTTAATTTATAGTGACTTTATTCNTTATTATTATTATTATTAAGACAACAGCAATTCACTTTGGAGCCACATTTGAGTGGACTACTGCAATCTTAAGATTTAAGACAGATCCAATCTACAAGGTTTCACAGAGATTCATGTGAAAGTTTGTGTTTAAATGTTTATACAGTTGTCAACTTCAAATTACACTGTTATCTTGGCACAGATTCTGGCTTTACCAGCACCAACCAAAATCTGTACAGCAAACCACTGCTGTGAACCCAGTTTACCATTATGACCACACACCTTTCATTTCTGTTCTTCACTGACTGATACTGACTCCCTTGCTCTTTGCTTTGCTGACACATCTCACTTAAAACATGACCTTATGATGCTTTCAAACAGGTTATAGTGTGTGCTGCTGGAGTAGGGGGCAGAGCTGAAAAATGGGTGCAAAAACACAGATCAAGTTTAGTGCTGGCTGCTGCTGGAACACAGAAAGGATTGTGAGAAAATATCTTGTTTCTTCAGCTTCAGAATTAGAAGGCATGTTGGCTTGTTATGAAGGGTCATACCAAGATTCTCAAAAATAAAACCAACTAGGCTTGACTCTGTACTTAGAACACACAATTATTCACACACACATATAGAGCTGTTGATAAATCATTAGCCAGTGGAGATGCTGACTGAGTCCCTGTGGGGTCTGCAGGAACACAGTGATTCAGGTATAAACAGTGACTCACTGCTCCCATCTTGACTAGACTAAATTTACTTCTGCAGCTGCAGCTCAAGGCTTAAAATTAGCATGGCTTGGTTTTATTTTTAGGTTTTTTAAATCCAAAACTTGAGTGAAAAGCATCAATGAAAATGTCTGATTCTACATCTAATTCTCTTTTACTTTGTGTTTCATTCAGCTATTTTATTTTGATTTGATCTCTAATTAGCCAGCAGTGTTGTGTCAAAAAACTCAAACACACCAAATCTCCTATTATTCTGGCATTAAGAATCCTTAGTGAATAATTAAGTAATGATTTTTAATTATTTTGCTTCCCAGTTTTAGACTGCTTATTCCCCTTCACTGTTTTAGATTTTAAAAAGAAATCTTTGGGACAGGCATTAGCTTCAGATTTAGACAGTGTCCCTAATTGTGTGGCTGAATTTTGTGAAATTATGAGACAAAAGCTAAAACACAACCACTGGATCTATAGGGGACTGTTTGCACCAACACATGTACTATGACAATGTTCCCCATTTAATAAGTGGGAGCAAAAAAACAAAGCAAACTAAAATGATTGAGAACAACTTAACTGTTTTTTTTTTCTGAGATTCCTGAGGGGCTGTCCACGTGGGAAATGTTTTGCAATGTTTCTTCCTATATTATCAAAAGAGGGCACATCTCCCTGTCAACAGAACCAAGTGCTCTGTCTACCAACATGTAACAACAATGGCAGATTCCATGCTTGAACTTGTGCAACACATGCTACACATTCAGTAGCTCAACTACAGTTAAACTGTTGTATAGTGTATTACTTCAATGAGCAGAAAATGTTAATGGACCTAATGTACTTGATTTACGAGGAAGTGAGATAAATCTTTTGTGTTTTACAGTCTGTGTCCCACATCAAAACATTTTGGGCATGCTGCACACCTCGTTTCCTGTTTCTTATGTATTTTTAGTGTACAGCGCCAAATAAAGGCCTGGCACAGTTACTACAGTGTTTTAGGTTGTTTTTTGTTTGTGTGTAGATGATGACATTTCTAAAAACAGTGCCGTGTCTACAAGGATATTTCTAGAAATGCTAAAAAGATCTTTTTGGAAAAATTGTTCTCTTGTGGACAATGTCTATGTGATAAGGTTTGTAAAGGGACTGTAAAGATACAAAAATGTGCCATTTTACAAGTGTGAGATCAGTTCAACTTTTATTTTCTCTAAAGAACACCTAAAAAGTAGCTGTGTTATTGTCAAGTATTAAATGATTTGCCATCATCAGCATTACCAAACTGGCAAAGATGACAAAGATTTTCAATCAAAATCAAAACAATACTCATTGACCAAACTGTCATTATTTCATGTGAAACAACATAAGAGGACTCGCTCATCTCCAAGTGAAGTACTTTTTATTTTCTTCAATTATCTTTTATTTCGCAACTAAAAAAGTGACATACTTCTGAGTGGAACTGAATTTGAGTGTCAATGAGACAAATTAAAAAGCAAATTACCAGACACACTGCCCAAAACTTAACCACAGCAAGTCAGTTAAGATGAATCAATAGGGAACCAGCTGACCAAAATCTGCACTCAAGAAGCATCAAGATAAAACACAGAGAAAGCCAAAATCTTGAATTAAAGAGAACAGCATGTACGAGAGGCTCCCTCAGCTGATTCTATCTCCTGGAAGTTTTCCTACATTTGATTAAGAAAAAGCAAGTGTTTCCAAGTTTCCAAATTTATTCACAGCCCATGCTATAAAAAGTTGTTCTCACCTTCTGGAAAAGTAACCATCAAACATTTGCTCCACTGAAACTAACATTGGTGTAAAAGAAATCTTTGCTTTAATGAGAAAAAAGGATTGTAAAACTTTCACTTCTTGTCCTCTAAGCATCAACTGAACTGACATCTGTTAATTACAGATCCTACACAGACCAAGTGGTCAACTTAAAAACATTTTTGTAGAATGAAAACAAATAAAACGCCGGATTTGATTTGTTCCTCCACTGATATCTGATTTCCTAGCAGATTCACTTTGTTTTCCCTCTGCTGTTTTAAATATACTTTAGGTAAAATGCTAAAATAAACAATCCTGGGATGGATCCAAGTTCAGCGGCTGCGTCTTTTGAAAGGCCTGGCCTACCCAGTCTAGGTGAGCCAGGTCCTTTGTCGATCACCAAGACTGGAAAATAGTGGCTGTGATTTTGGATGGTCTAGACCAGAGGAGCCCAAAGTGGGGCCCGCGGGCCAAATTTGGCCCGCCAAGCCATTTGATTTGGCCCACCAACAGTTGCCAAAGTTACAAGGTTGTAACCTGTTATCCTATAGAAACACAGTATTTCCATTGGTCAAATGACTATATAAAAGGGCTGTAGTGAAGGCAGTTTTCAGTCATGGTGCTGACATATCTTTGATTTATTAGGATTAAACATGAAACATGAAATGACAAGAAAAATTAGAGCAGATTTAACCCCACATGTAGATTTGCACACTTTATAAGGCCACAAAAACTCATATTTTATCAATTTATGAAATGTACCATGAGCCTTTGCTACTTGAGCGTATGGCAGACTTTCTCCAAGTGCACAAACTAAAACAAAAGAGGGCCATTGCATAGCTTAATGGTTAAAAATAAAGGACTTTACTTTAAAAAGTATTTGTATTTCATCTATTATCTTACTGCACTTGGCCCGCAGCCCTGGATAGATTTTCATTTTGGCCCTCTAGGGGAAAATGTTTGGGCACCCCTGGTCTAGACTTCAGCTTAGTTCCCACCCTTACCCTGGCCTGCGTCCTGTTCCTATATTGTGACAATGTTAAGCAGAAGTAAAAGATAGATTGAAAGAAGCAAAATATATTAATACTATTAATATATTAAATTTAAAAATTGAGCTTTGAGGCAATACTTAAAGAATTATGTATGTGCACGTTCATTTCAACATACCAGCTCGCTTGTTTTTTGACAAGAATAATATTTAAAAACTTGTCTAAATGACAAAAGCAATAACAACACAAACACTTGAAACTTTCTATTTCGTTCTGCCAGATTTTTATTTAACACTGTACTCCTTTCTCTCGCGTTGTCCACCATTACAAGCAAAACAATTCTCAGGTCGGCCTGCAATACATCATGGGATAGACTGCAGCACTAAGGATCTACTGGAACTGTCCCTCAAATTGGGAAAAAAAGAGATGCATTCAGGTCTCTAGAGTGCGACCAATTTGGTCGCAAATGCGACCTGATTTCCTAATAGTGCGACTAAAAAAATGTCTGGTCGCACTGGCGCAACCAGTCGTTCGAGGGGGAGCAGTCGCCTGCTGAAAAAAAAAGTTTCCATGTTCCATAAAAAATAATCCAGCAGTATCAATGGTCGCCCACCGACAGTCTCATCTTTCCTAATAACACCGCGTTCTGCTCGCGGCTCCGCTCCACACCTCCCGCACACACGTTTGTTGTTCTATCCTCATGGAGACTTTGCATTGGCTTCCATTCATTTCCCCGTCAATTCAACAGCCAACCATAACCTCCCAGGTAGACTACACACCTGACCCAAACCCTAACCTCACCAGGCTGTGTGTACCAGGGAAATGGTCAATAATTGTCCCAACCATGAAGCAAAAATCTGTACACACACACACACACACACACACACACACACACACGTGCGCACAAGCATAGTGAAACAACCATAGGTTTTTTTTTTTTGTTTTTTTTACCCAGATCGGAGTCTAAAAACAGTTCTTTCTTGTTAGCTGGAGATGAAAACAAGATGTGGACGGTTGCTCGCTCATCCATCTTGTTAATTTAACAGTCGGGGTCTACTCTGTGAGCAGGTCATTTGAGCAGGATGAGGAAGCTCACGTGTATGGCAGGCCGCTTTTGCACTTAATCGGTTTCACCACAGTTACATTCCAAGTATGTGAAATAGATTCTTCTGGGTCTCAGGAGGATAAAACTAGACATATTAAATATTTAAGTGAAATAATATAAGATTATAAGATTCAATTAATGATGAAATTGCAGACTTTTATGTGTTATTATTGTAAAAAAGCACAACCTTTTAATAAATATCAGTAATATTTCTGTTATTAATCAATATTTTCTGTTCATCATTCTGGTTTATCCAAGGCCAAAGATCCATAGGGCCAAACTATAGGAGTTGTTTTTGTTTACAATATTGAATAATCAAAAAAATGGATAGATCAGTGGAAAAAAAATCATTAGTTATCAGTAGCAGCTTAAAAATAGAAATATGGAGGCTGTTGTGTACTTTGTCACCTCAGCAAAACACTGGTTTATCCTAACAATAATAAAATGACAAACAAAAATGATTTTAATTATTCTTGCATAAGCTGCAAAATAGACTCTTTTGTAGAAAGACAGATGCTAAAGCAAATATCTACAAGGAACAATATCATATGGAAGAAAAAGATGTCCTTGAGCTGACATTTTTTTAAAAATATATTTAAATTACATTTTGTTTAGAAAGAAAATACAAAAACATTAACATCTTCAAGCAGTGAAACAACAGAAAATCTGTCGCTGACAAAGCTGTCTCTTTTAGCTTTTATTTATCTGCCAGGAAACTGTTGGTTCTTTGGTTTAGTCATGGCTCCACAACAAAACAAAGCCTCTTTTTCATTCAAGAACAAAGAGTGCAACAAGACAGGCACAATACCAACCCTGTGATCACCGGACCAATACCATTCTTTACTTGTATTAATAGGCTGACAAAGGTCTTCAATCAAAATCAAAACAATACCCCATTTAGGTCAGTGAAATGGCAATGAAAAATCATTCAAACCACTTATTAAAAGTAGTAGTTTTTTCCCCTGCGAGAACAAAATGCAGCTGTTCCGGTAGAGTCGCTCTGACGCAGCACAGCTTCACTTTAAATAACAGACTTTTTCAGTGTCCTGCTCACCTGATGACTAAACGTTTCCATTAAAAATCAAGATTTCAGTTTAAAACATCTTAATATATTATTTATATCCTAACATCATAACAAGGGCAGTTGAAGTTTTTCTGTTATGTGTCACCAGTGGTCCTCTGACTCTTCCTGATTGGTTGTATTAGAATAGTTTTTGGATATAATATTTCAAGGTCATGCAACAAAAGAACAAAAGTTAGGCATTTGAAAAGGACGGGGTCGTTTTGCTGTTGCTGTCATGGTGGAAGTATGAATGACGGAATTTGAGTTCCAACATTCTTCTAAGTAAGAAATACACCTGATCAGCAAACCTTTTGAAGATTTAACCAGGTCAATGTTTCAGGATGACAGTTACTCCCGTAGACCTGATGGTATCTGCAGCCAGCACGACGCAGAGCTTTGAAGGGACTTGGAAGGCCATACTCCTGACATTATTGTAAGCTGCTTTGAGATAAGCTTCTTTGTGGCGGCTTGGTGATACCATCAATGTGCACGCGCTGCCAATCAAAGCAGCGCTCAAATCACTCCACAGCCAATTTCAGTTTTCTGACAAGAGCATCGGCTGTGTAAAACCGCAACTCCTGCAGTCAGTCATTGTCTCTGTGCTTCATCATGAAGTCACATCAGTAAGAGATTACTTTACACTTCATGTTTTTCTTTTTAGGAAGCTCAGTGCACATCTATGTTTATCATTTGAACCACTTTAATTGCAACGTAGGCTGTAATATATTCTGTACACTGCTGTTTGTGTTCTTTTATTTAAATTGTAATCAATGAAACTCCTGTTTGTATAGAGCTTACATCCTGTAAATATCAAAGCATTTGTTCACACGTTTGTAGAGGGACTATATTACACTACAGTGAGTTGCAGATGTAGTTTTTTAAAGAAAAAAAGTCAAAGGAAATGTATGTTTTATGACTCTAGAAATTAATATGAACAAACTGAAAAGGAGATGTTGACAGACTGGTGGAAATCAGCAGCAGGGACTAGAAATAATCATCAAAACTCTGTGCAAGTTGTGCAATGCATGATAGTGGTGTGTGTATATTTCAAAATACTGATATGTGTTGGGATCAATACTTGAGTTTGTTTCTTTCCTCTACGTATGGTTGCCTCTGTACTAGAAGACTAACAAAATGTGGAAAAAACTATTTTCTGTTGTTATTTTGTTTCTGACCAAAACCAAAAGGAATGAATGAGAAAGTTTCTTCTCAACTTTCTACTGATTTCTGTTTGAAAATTCAAACAGCTGGGGTAATGTACTTTTTAAATTTGACTAAAAACCTAATTCACATTCTGTTGGTTAAGTTGGCAGAGCTGTTGCCTCTCAGCACGATAGTTGCTGGTTCAAATCCTGGCCTGGGGACCTTTCTGGGTAGAGTTTGCATGTTCTCTCTGTGCATGAGTGGGTTTTCTCCAGGCACTCTGGTTTCCCCCCGCAGACAAAAAGACATGACTGTTAGATTAATTGGTAATTCTAAAAAAAATGTTCCTGTGAGTGAATGGTTGTTTGTCTCATGTGACCCTGTGATAGACTTGAGCTCTAGTGTGTTTAGTTTAGTCAGTTTTAGTGAGTAAAAACAATAAGCTGAGTAAAAACAAAACAGTGATTTTTTTTTATGTGAAACTGAAACTCTTGTTTGAGGTGGGGATGGAGCCACAGAGTCAAAAACCTTCTCAGACAGAAAAAGCAGAAATGAAAAAGAAAAACAAGTTTGAGACAGAGTTCAGACTTTGACACGGAAGTGGGAGATCCATTATTTGTTTTAGAAGAGGAAAGAGAGAAAGAGGGCACTAAGCGCCACCTGCCTGTGCCCGATCCCAGGCGTGATGTCATCAGCTTTCTGTAATCATGCTTCAAAATTGTTTTTAACACTTGCATGGCCCAATTGTGAAAAAGCATACAACCATCCTATTCTACAACAGTGGTTACCCCTTCTGAGAACTTGGATCTATAACGGTAGGTGTTGGACTTCATTTTAGGATGAAAACTTTGATTTAACATTAAAAGACGTCAACTTAGCAGTGAAAAAAAAGCTTGCAAGTTTCCCACCTAGTCGCAGTTTGTGTATGTGGGGTTATTTAACTGCATTTCAAGCGAGTGACTTTCACAAATCAGCACCAATTCAAAACATTTTGGACATTTTTAGTGTCACCAGCTGGTGTTTAGGGATTTCATTTCAAAGTTGTGTATAACTCTTGATTGCAGCAGCGTTTATTCAAGATTAGAAATGTAAATAAGAGCAGAGCATTCACAAAAACTGACTGTTGTTAAAACAATGTTTATGAAATAGACGAGGGACATTAGAACGAGTGCTTACAGGACTACTGACACAAACCCTGAATACAAAGTGTCTCTCTGCTCCACATCTGAGGGAGGCTCAATCATAACTATTTAATGTGTCAGAATGATGTGGCTCTGAGTTAGCTCTCTGGCTGTGGTAAACTTTATTTTTAAAGAAATAATTAAGAACCAGCTCTAGCACCAACCCAAAAACATGTACAATAGGTTAGCTTCAGGTTTCCCTTTCAAAGAGATCTGTGATCTCATTGGGATTTGCCTGGTTAAATAAAGGTTAATGAATAATGAACCCTGATCTAACGCTGGAACACTGTTAGGTAAAAACTGTGTCTTCTGCTTTGCTCCTTCTCACCATGTCTGTCTGATTATGCAACAGCAAAAAGAAAAGTGGGCCGAGGTTGTGCAAAATAAAAATTCAAGTACATGGACTGTACGGTTTCTCTGAATAGTACTCCTCACTAGATAATACAATACTGTAAAACAAATGAAACAAAAAGTTGTTGGAAATTTTGGTCTGTTTTTTTTTTGTCAGAATAATAATACTGAAAACTCTCAGTATTCATAAGAAGTAACTACCAATACTGATACAAAATACAAATTATATCCATTCCTGTGAGGCCCAGGGAGATTTGAGTGTGTTTAAACTGCAGTATAATTGATGGACTAAACTTCCTGATAAAAAATTTAAGTGAGATCCTAGTGAGTTGTTGTTTCACAGAGACGCAGATAAAGATACAAAAAAACTATGGAGAGCTTTGTTCACACAGCTAGTTTTCACAGGGTTTGGATAGTTAATCAATAAACCTCAAATGAATAAATCAGATCATGTCTAAGAAAGAGGTGGATAGATAGCTGCTTTCATTAACAATATATGACCGCACTGTGGGCACATAAAGCAGCAAAGCTTCTACTCACATATTGATCCGTTAGAGGGAGTTTTCTTTTTGTAATGTTGTTTCATGGTAAACCTTGAAATTATTTCAGACTCTGAATCCAGAGGTTTCAACTCCTTGGTGATTTCTCTCAGGTTTTGGGTACTGCTTTATTTTTGGGACAGTTTTCAAAGGCGTTAAATATCATGAAGCCTGAGCCCAAAATGTTTTAGAGCCAATTCTTCTGAATCCTTTCTTTAAAGTTGCATCAGAAAACTGCAGAGTTMTCATAGGGACAGCTCACATATCAACATCTGGATTTTAGCTGATTTATGATCAAATGTTTGTCCGTTTACCAAGTGCTAAATCCTTCAACGTGAAGGATTACAGGGATTCAGTTAATGCTAATTACTGCAGAGTTAACAGCAAATTGAAATTTACCAAAAGTTGAAAAACAAAACAAAATATGCCTCACATTCTAGACCACTCAAAGCCAACACAACTTGCTCTGACCACAAACGTGCACACTCTGAACCACCTTCAAGACTGATGGAAATCCATTGCTGGTGATTATAGTACCTCATGATGCTGAAGTGTGTACAAATGCTATAAAAGTGAAAGGTGTCCARCTTGAACAATCCAAAATCAAAAACATATTRTGCTTTGTTCAACACCTCCAAGATCACATGTGTTCTTCCTTTATGACCCCAGTACCAACCCACAACATAAGACAAAAAGAAAAACACTGAARGAGAAAATGTGTCCAAACCTTTGACTGTTAGTGTCCAATAATATTTCCTGCAAGGTTTAAAATACATTCAGGATTCAGGAGAGATTTTGTCACTAGGCACACAAACAAAAAGGGGCAAGAACACTGTGGCCCGCCTCGCCTTTTGACAGTGGCTGATAATAGAAAAAACAGACACGAGTCACAGATAAAAGGTAATCATGGTWTATTTGTATTACTTTTACCACGCAGTTTCGCTCAGTTAACAAGCCGTTTTGTTTGTTCACCACACAACAAAGGAATGGAAAGTTGAATGGAAGTTGTTCCATAAATTTTAGACGCCATCTTTAACTGGTGGCAGAAAGTTTGCTGCAAATTTGTGCGTAGCAATAGTGACAAGATAGAAACGATAACCGTCGCTGGTGTCCCCCATTGCCACTCAGTAGTGACCAACTGTTAGCAGTTTTGTTGGAATCATCACAGGTCTTTATTATTTAAATAATCTCATAAGGTGAACAGACGGACGAACGGATGAATGGAGTCAAACTATAATACAAACGTGTTGAGCAGGTCTCCCTTATGATGCACCCAAAATTTGGTTCAGATTGGATCATGTTTCTGTGATTTAGAGCCAAACATATGTCAACAGTATGATGTGTAATTAGGCCATGCGGAATGCATTCCTGCAGTGGGGTGGATTAGGATCAACCATAGCAAATTTGGTGCTGACTGGCTGAAATATGTGGAATTTAGAGGGAAACGTATGTCAGCAGCATGATGTCTGACTTCGCCGCACCGCCATGACCACGCCTTTCATCAAAATGTCTTTGTGCTTGAAAGCAAACGAGATGAAGTTCTTACCTGTGTTCTGACACAATTTATTGCTGATTAGGTTAAGCGGGTCAGAGATGGAGCTTTCCAAGTCAAAAAAAAGGTCATTGAGGCGGGGCTTTGATGATGTCATATGACCACATGGTATGGTTGGGCATGTAACATGGATGACTCATACCAAGTTTGGTGTATTTTAACCTTCCTGTGTGAAAGTTACAGCTTTCTGAAATTGTAACGYACGGATGGACCAGCGGACYGATGGAGAGCATTTCTAAGTCCACCTCCTCGGCGATGGGGGACAAAAATAATAAATAATAAATGTTTATCTTTATTCCACAGAATTGCAAATGTTGGTTTCCAATTAGAGAAATAACTTTCAATCTGTGTTCACAGATGGTGTCTTCAAATGTATTTAAATGTGAACTTAATTATATGAAGATTMTGACAATTTGGTAAAATCTTTCAGTTTCTAGGTATTTTGTATTCTGAAGTGAGATTGTCCAAGTCATAAGAAAAAAATACTCTAATATTTAAAGCGATAGTTCAGACCTTATAAATTTAATTTTTATGGAAAGGCCATGAAGAATAAATKACTTACTTGTTGTAGATAGGGCTTTGGCTGACCTCAGTTTGACAAAATAGAGTTTCGGTCTGACTGGATCGACAAGCTAATAGCTAGTCCAAGCAGGGCCACCCCTGGTAATACTGTATACTGCAGTATTTTCTAAAGGTTATACKGCSTTATGAAAACAATCAATACCACCCAACCCTAATATGCAGGCAWTAATAATGACAGCAACAGCTTATACAACCTGGAGTACTTCCAGCAAAAAAATACTCAAATATTTCTACCATAATTACAAAGTATTGCAAAACTGGCATTAATATGAAGGTTTATAAAATAGTATTCATGTGAAGCTGGAAATGTTTTAGGATGAAATACACTTTGGTCCATGAAACTACTCAGACTACCCGTAGGCTCATCAGTCCTGATTGACTTAACTAGTTTCTTCAAATGGAGGTCATTGAAGATACTAATTCTTCATCACATTTCCATAGAACCCCACTTTAAAAAGACATGAGCTATCCTTTTAAACTGCTTAATGCTTTTCTCTGTTCTATTATTTAGTAAAACAGTCAAATACGAACTAAAATTTCTCCCTATTCAATAAGGAAAGACCTTTTCTGCTTGCCACAGAAAACTTGGAACAAAATTACCAGTTGAGAAGCTCAGGTATAGTTTTCCTTCATTCCTGTCTAGATTAGTTGAAGCAGAGGATAATGAGGTTTGTAGAAGCGCACCAGCTGTCCTCTGTTACCAGAACCAGCAGGCTTTTCGGACATCAAACAGCTCTCGCCCTCTTTTGTTTCGCTCCGTCCCCCACGCCTCCTTTCAATCCCCTTCAGTAACGCTAAAGTCATAAAGACCTTCCCACAGACGGTTTATTCCTCTCTGTCTCTGCTCTGCCKCCKCTCCTCGCCACACCCCACCAGCTGGGAGGGACTTCAGCGTGGGGAGGAGGGAGACCCATCTGTAGGCCCCTCAGGTGGTCGCATAGCTGAGACTGTCACCAAACATGAGACAGATACTCAAATGGAAACTAAGTTAAAGCAACAAACAGACACTCAGTAAAGCTAAGAATGAGAAGTATGTGTGGGAGGGGGAGGAGGGTGGCCCTGAGGGAAGGAAGTTGTCAAAAGAGACAGATTCGTGTGTACATCCCACTCCATCATAAGGATAACTAAGGAGGAGGTTATTAAAGCAAGTCCTAGCAAAAAACAACACAACAGGAGTTTGGGTGACGGTAGCCACAGTGAGACAAAAAAATAAAAAACACAGCTGCTGATGCTGCTTTTACGTCTGCATCAAACCCACCAACACGTCTACAGTTTAGGACAATGAAGGTTTAGAATCATCACTACCTCCAGTCTGTGAGTGAGTCAGAATCAGACAACTTCCTGCCGTGACTCAGGCCTTATCCTCAGCAGGGACAATGAGCAGCCACAGGTCCTCCTCTGCATTAAGCTGTGGTCTATTATGTGTGCAGCAGACCATCACTAATGAAAACCTATCTGGCTGATGAAGGAGATAAGAGAGRAGTGTTCTGTTGGTCTCTTATTTGGACCTGACAGATTGGTTTTGATTTTAAGCCARAGAGGATTTTAAAAATGATCTTGGGAAAAGACACATAAATAAATARGCTCATTTCTGATGAAAGTTTGAAGAATATCAATAAATCAACTGCCTGGAAATCCAACATAGATTAACTTTCTTCTATAAACCACAAAATTATTTTTTCTTTGTTGTAATAATCTAAGTAAAAAATCTGTACACAGAAGAAGACACATTTTAATAAATGTTAAAATTGGTGCCAGTGGCTAATTCAGTAACAATAATAATTCAGTAGGGGCTCCTGAGCTAACCACACTAATTTTATTTGTTTTACATTTTCTGGGGAAACTAATAGGATATATGTTGCCAAATATGTATTTTATTGCGTTATTTAAAGTGGGCCTATGTGGGTCTTAGCACAAGTTAGGATCCATCTGTGGGCTATACAAAACATGTTCATTTGATTTAATTCACAAAAAGAATCTCAAATAATGACATTTCATCTTTTCAGTTCTTCCTCTTCTTCAGCTCTCTCCAGAACAGTATGCAGAAGTTGCTATGGAAACCCCCCTCCCCTATCCCCCCTATCCGTTTGCTGATACCTTCTGATACCACCACCTTCTAATATCAGCAGAGAAGAGAGAGACGCTCTCACTACCCTCAGCAAGGACAAGAACATCATCATTCTTCCAGCAGACAAAGGTATTCTGAACCAGAAGGACTATGAAGATAAGATCATGACACTCCTTAGCGACACGACCACATCCGAGC
>NW_013952454.1:2451355-2454393 GCF_001266775.1 Austrofundulus limnaeus | reverse complement strand
GCTGCAGGATTTCTCAAACATGCATGAATGAGTCAAAGCAAGGCTTTGYGCATGTTTTTATGAGAGTATAACATTATGACATGATATAAAACTCAAAAAACTTGATTTTACATGATATTGCCCCTTTAAGAAAAAGAACTCCCTGCTRTTTGTTTACTGAAACAATATTATTTTAAAGTGGACAATATAAATCTTTTATTTTTCACATTTAAATAATTCAGTTAGGGTCTATATAAAGTAGAAATGCAAAACTTTGGTCTTAATACCTTCTTATTGTAACTCCACAAGCCCCTCGCTTCTCATTTTGATGCTGCCTCTTTAAATCTAAAACAAAACAATTCACGTCCCGCCCACCTCCAGCTCCCAGAGCACTCCATAGTACTTTGATAGAGGGGTTTATAGAGGTGCAAAAACCTTTTTTTTACAATTAAATTATATCAGCAGCAGACGACTTGTCCATCCAGTCTTACAAGTTGGAGCCAACATGTTCAAATTTACTAAAATTTTCTGCATTTCTATAGTCACCAAGTACACAACAAAATGTATTTAATGGCTAAAAAAGTGGAGTTCGACTCTTCAACTCTCTCTGATGGTGAATCAAAATAATCTGAAGAAACATCCGATTATTTTCTAGTCTATATTGTTCGACACTGTAGAAATGCTTTGTTCACATTCAGACATTCCCCTTTGACATTACTTCCTGTTATTGCAAAGGCAAATATCTCAATAACTGTTTATCTCAGCAGCATGAATTTTATTTTTGCAATATGTTATCAGTGTTGTCTTTCTGGAAATGCATTTATATTTGTTACAAAAAATTTATGTCACACGCATTTTAAAGCTACAAACTGCCATGTTCTGACCAAAGAATTAATGCAGCSCCACGCTTTTAGAATTAGTTCAATAAAATCCTACCTTATTGGTGAAAATATCCAGTTTTTTTTTTTTATCTCATCCATCCTTAGTTTTCTGTGTTTTGTCCATGTCCAAATGGATTTTTAAACAGACGATCCATYCTGTTGAACACAGCAGGTTCTGCTGCAGCTTTTCCTGCATTTGTTAAGATCAGGTGAGACCCAGAGTTAGTAGTGGCCATATCAAACCAGCAGAATGTGTCCAAAGGGTGTAATATTTTAATACAATGAGACTCTACTGGAACTGCCTGTTCCAATTACTGCAAATGGGGAGATATGATAAATGATTTAATAAATGCATAAACGCTGCCGGTGACCTACATGTAAATAAGAAAAAGCTGAGAATGAATTGCTTAAAAACTATTTAAATTTAAATTAAAATCTATGTTGTCTATTAGTAGGAGCTACTTTGTGGAGCGAATGGGCTAATTAGGGACACCATGGTAACCACACACAAAAACACACGCACTTGTGTCACTCACTCCCTCACAGAACCCCTAATAAGACTGTGATAAAATTTCCAAAAAGTCCTAAAACTTAAACTGTAACTGAAAGTCGTAACAGAAACCGAAGGCTATGGGAGCTTCGATGCTTATGCAGGGGTGGTACAGTGGTGCAGAGGTTTTAGCTTTCACCTCTAAGCTAAACTGTAGCAGGGTCTTAAGTGGTCCCAAGTCCTGTGATCTGCAAGTGTTTGCATGTTCTACTCATGCGTGGGTTTTCTCCGGATACTATGGTTTCCTCCCACAGGCTAAAAACATGCATGTTAGGTTCATTAGTAACTAAGTTATCTCTTGATGTGGGCGAGGTTTTTAATGGTTGATTGTCTTGTTTATCTCTATTGGCCCTTCTGCATTGTAAGACTAGGCCTSGGCTTATTCCACCCTGGTCCTGGTTGTGTTTGCTCTGAGCAGAGTGCAACCTCGATGTGAGTGGGGATTGTAGTATTAAAAATGCGAAATCTTATTTTGTTTTATTTGTGACACAACAATGGACTATCAAGCTTGAAGAAACAGTACTGAAGACTGTACCYGACCATCCAGTAGTATGACACTAGCTACGTTTACATGGACATAAGTAATCGGATTAAACGGCCGTTCAGAATAAAAATGCGTCATGTAAACAGCTCATTCGGATTATTCTGATCTGATTGAGATCGATCCGAATGAATTTTTAATCTGAATGAGTCGGGTGGGTTATGCCGATTGATAATTGGAATGATGTGCATGTAAACACTTAATCGGATCATCTCATTCTGATTGTGGAAAACTGAGCTGAGTGCGCAGATCTTCTGACTTTATCCACCCGGTTCTGCTCTTTAGAGGAGGCGGGGCAGCAGCGCTAGCTTCCAGCTGCGCTGCGCCGCGCAGAACTTTTCCTCCACACTTTAACRGATGAAAAAGGAGACAAACAGTAGGAATGCGCGATATAAATGATATACGGTTGAAACTATATAAATTTGTCCTATGATAGAGATCTGTAGTCAACCGGCCAACTGCGCAATTCTTTTTGATGACTTAACTGGCTGGAGTCAAAACAGAGGAAGCGGGAAGCAGCGTGGCTGAGAGCGCAAATGAAGACGGGAAAAAAACTTATCCGGACCTGGTTCGGGTGTGTGAAAATGAACGCTGAACTGTTTACATATTTACGTGACGGCGCGTCCTCCGGTCGGATGTCAACCGACCACACTGCCTGCTGTGGGAGGAGCGCGCGTCGCGGCATGTGTGAAGGGCTCGACACACAGGGGGCGACGTTGCTCGCTCTCCATTCATTTCCACGCAGAGAGGCGACTGTCAGTGCAGGTGAAGTCAGTGCTCAGGTGGGACGTACAAAAATCAGTTTGGACCTCGTTTCTCCTGCGGTCATAGCGCGACGACGCACGGCCGAATGCGTGCGCACTCCGCGTGCACTCCAAAGCGCAACTATAATGATTGTCACCCCGCTGGAGCACGCACAGATTAAACAGGTGGAGGGCAGAAAAATTATCTACAAAGTGTGTAGAAAGGAATAAATACAATTTGTTTTACCACCTTAAAACGAAGCAGGTGATTCCAAACACAACATCCAATGGACGCAGTCAGATATCTATTGCATTAAAGTTATTGTGTGAGTGATATATATATA
>NW_013952454.1:2448937-2451276 GCF_001266775.1 Austrofundulus limnaeus | reverse complement strand
ATGTGTGTGTGTGTGTGTATATATGTGTGTGTGTGTGTATATATATATATGATTTAACCAGGTAGGTCTCCCTTAAATTTAGATTTTTATGGGAGACTTTAAAGTGTCCCTTAAAAAAGGAGATTTTAAGGTCTAAATTTTTTACCTACTGTATACATATTTATTCCATTCAATTAATGTGTGATTTATTTATTTTCTACTATGAGTTTTATATCGTGATATATATCGTTACCACTTATGATGATGCCACTCATCATAATGTATATCGTGATATGAATTTTTTGCCATATCGCACATTCCTAACAAACAGCAGACGTTGCTTCGCAGAAAATAAAAATAAAAAACACGTATTGCTTCATCTGCAGCTCAACCAAGGAGTAACAACATCTCTACCGTTATTAAAAGCTGACACGGGTCCATCCTGAGCGCACAGACGAGCTTTGTTTACGTTTGTAACACAGACGTAGAGCTGAAAGTTTACAACACTGTGCATGTCCGGACTTTTACCGCTACATTTTTCCGCTGCATTCTGAATAAAAGTCATGTGCATGTAAAAACTTGTCATGATCGGATTGTGGCCATGTAAACAGTAATTCAGATTATTTAATCCGAATACCTTTCAATCCGATCAAAAAATTTTGTCCATGTAAAAATAGCTACTGAGAACAAGAAGGGGGGATGACAGAACGGTATACTAATGGTGGCTAATGTTAGCTTGTTGTTAGTTAGCTTGCTACAGCTGTTGGATAGTTGAAAAAGCACTACAATCACTGCAAATAACTCAAGCAAAGTTGCAGCTTTGTGATGTGAAACCCCCACCACCACCCCAACCAGTGATCCATTTCATGGGCAACAGTAGCTGATGTCAAGTCAGGCAGGTCTGGTTGGCCAAAATAGAACTACAGGTCTTGGTGTTCAAGAAACTGGGGTGGAACTGGGCTACTGTATAAGAGCTAATGCAAACACTCTGGTTTGGCAGGGCTTTGTAGTGCAAAAAGGCCATATGATGGACTTGTGACCTGTCCAGGGTGTCCTCAGCCTTTTGCACAGGGGCTACTGGAAATAGGTAGCAGCTCCTCTTGTGACCAACAAAGGAGAAACTTGTACAGAAAACAGAAGGATGGATATAGTTAAAAATGTAAAACTTAATACAGCTATTTCTCAACTTTAGAAATGTGAATAAAGCTGAGCTTTGTTTTTCTAGGAACAAGCTGATGCCAGTAACTTTGAAATTGTCCAAAGCCAATAAAAAAACCAGGCAAAAAGAAGACTGCCTTTCTCTTCTGTGAAGTTATAAGAACACGAAAAACATTTTTTGTGAACAGAAGAGGCTCCAGTGTGGGGAGCTGAGCTGTAACAAAAACATGGCCTCAAGATAAACAGTCGCAGTTTGACTTGAAAAAGGATATTGGATGTCAGAGATGATATTACTTCACTTTGTTATTTCATTTCAAGAAATACCAGCCATCTGCCAATTAAATGTGTGGACAGGCAGACAGGAAATAACGGGTTGTTCCACTCGTGGAGGAAAACACCATCTCTGCACCGTGGAGAAGAGGAGAGTAGGTTCCTCTGTAGAAGCTGGTAGATGTAAACATTTCCTTTGGTTTTGATTACATGTTGTGTTTTGTTTTGTTTTATTTTTTTATTTTTTGTTAAATCACCTAAGAAAAAACATGATGATCCTAAATCGTACAAAAGTCTGTTTTCACAAATGTGTTTGATGTGAATTTAGGCATAGGGTGGTATGAGATAAAAATACACGACCATGTGCAAAAAAAACTAAATTATGCAATATTAAAAAATGTATGATTTAATGGCTTTGATCTAAAACTAACCAAGCTAGCATTAGCCTATTAGACCAATACACAAGCTAACACTTGTTGTAAAACATTATCTTAAAATAATCTCAAATTTATCTTTCACTAATAGACGTCTTATGCCAGAAACATTTTACACGGCCAACCTTTTTTAAGAGGAAAAGTTTATGGGAATTGTCAGCCCTCATACACTGTTGACTGACAGCTCACATGTAGGAGAGAGAGCGCTCTATTCTGCAATAAAATCATACTAAACCCCAGTGTTTGGGTATTGTGTTAAAATAAACGTCACATGCAGTAACATGACCAAAACGTGTGGTTTTGAAACCAGCCCTTGCAGAACAATCATGACTTTGTGATGCTGCAAAGAGTTCGGAAGTTAATAAGGTTCATTTCTTATTTTGCATCAGATTTTTGTTTGGTTTGTTAAACCGAAAATTCGAACACATTTGAAGGACAGATGCACTTCAGTAAAAGGTATAAGACTATGGAATAATCTGGAAAATGATTATAAAAGCA
>NW_013952454.1:2447655-2448738 GCF_001266775.1 Austrofundulus limnaeus | reverse complement strand
TCACACTAACATTTCAGACAACTTACTCCAAATTTTGTATATATACAGTATATAAGTGGGAATGAGTGGTTGGTTACAGAACACTGCTACAGAAGAATCAGGGGTTCGAGTTTGAACCCTGGTGCCAACCTCCAAACAACCTCGCTGAGAGYCAGTAGAACTGAAATCATGCCAACTTAGATGTCTGGATTGACAAGTTCTGTGTCAGATGTTCTAATGAGAAATGTGCTGTTGGAACAAAACAMMTARTGGCCAGCAGGGTGCAGTTCTAGAAACAGATGAGATACTGTACAGAACCAGGTGGTAGAGGACCTGATGTTGAACTGAAGGAGACTGCTAGAAGCRGARCATTTTACAAACAGTTCAAACTAAAACTTTCAGTTTGACAGCATGAAGTGTTAAATAAAATGCTAAAAACAAAGTATTTTTAAATGACAGGGTTTGTTTTATTTTCATCTGACAGTATAATCACTTAASTTAAACCTCTAAAACCCACTGCTCGTGGTTCACCAGGACATTAAAGTGTTAAAAATGCTGCAGAGTGATGTTTAAAAAAGACTCAACGTTTATGAATTAAAAATGTTCAGTTAATATTATCTTAGTTAGAGAAAACCATCATTAAACCAAACACGATTTCTGGAAAAGCTTTATAATGACTGAGTGACCCAGTGAGCAGAACACTTCCCTTTGTAAAAGCATAACACATTCTTTGCCCATCYAATAAATCAACTCAGAGACGCTGCCTCCTGCAGCTTCTGCTACTTTGACCAAGCATCAATAAAAGGTGAGCTGCAATCGTCGGGCATTTTGTATCAAAAACTCGTAAATAAGTTAGAAATTCATTAAATACTCTTTTTTTAGTGGGGATGGGAAGTGACAATGCCTTCTTTCAAAATCCTGCCTAAAAGCCTGGCAACCATGTATTTATTTTAACCCCAAAGGAAATTAATAAATCAAGTTAGAGCTGCAGTATAGGAGTTCTGAGGAAAAAAACTGAACTGGAAATCTTTAGCCTGAATGAGGGTGCATGCTGTGTGTGTGTGTGTGTGTGTGTGTGTGTGTGTGTGTGTGTGTGTGTGTGTG
>NW_013952454.1:2445879-2447297 GCF_001266775.1 Austrofundulus limnaeus | reverse complement strand
GCATTTGGACAAATCCTCCTGGCCCTTATTGGCCGTTTCTGACTGGTATTTCTGTAAATGACATCAGGACCACTGGGAGGAACTGGGAGCTATTTCATTTTTTTTTCACAGACTATTTGGCTCATATTCTACTATCAGGACACAGAGTTTTAACAAATATGTAAAGAATAAAAAAGCATTTGTATAAAAGTTGCCTATATGTTTTAATTCATTGTTTTTTCAGAACGATACAAAGCTTGTCACAAATTCACTGGTTTGTGATTCACATTAACACAGCTGAGTTCTGCTCCCCACCTCATTTCTGCAATGTTTACTTCATTTCTGATGGCCAACTCCCATCAGTGATTCATGAATGGGCAGGGGAAGCATAAAGACAGACCAATCAAAARGGACAAATTCAAAGAACTAACAAGACTGACAGATATATATTTTTTTCTTTTACATCAGCACCTGGTAGTGACAGTCCAAGTTGTTTTGTTACAGTGCTTTTCCAGTCAGGGTGCTTTTTTCAARACAACACCTACCACCCACTCCCTCCAGAAAAAGAAAAAAAAAAAAACAAGAGAGAAACAACTCAAAGCATCCTTAGCATGCTTCTTGCCATCCTTGCTTCTTTTGAAAACATTTTTTAAATGTAAAGTCGTCTATCGAAAAAAAATAAGTACATGTCAGACAATGATAATCCTCTGACTGGTGCAAATGGGAAAAAAAACTAGACCCCTGGCTAGCACTTCGGCTGACACATCTCTATTTCATTAGAGGATTTTCAGCTGCAGGACTTGGGTGAGTAAAGTAACTTTTTATTCTATCATGTGGACATGATCATTTTTCAGCAAAATCATAAAACAGGTTAAATATTAAGGAGACAGCTGAGTTTAGCCCTTGTAAAGATGYTTTTTGCACTTTTTAAACTGTTTTTGTGCTTTARRAATTAGCTCTGCATGGCAGACRGGTCAAATAAGCATGCRTTGTGAGAAGTATGAATATATGAATACAACTACGGAACCAYTTTCTGCCAAAAATGCACATCCTTAGTCTTTACCTAGTGTTTCACTCTGAAAGAGAAAGACATATTTGTGGTATAGATGCAGGTAAACTGTTRTGCACAAAGAAAACGTTACTCATTACTAAACATAAAGTCTGGGCTGTGGGAGGCAGTTTGCGTGCAATTTTATTCTGTTTAGAAAAATAAAAGGCCTTTCTCATCACTGTTCATCCCAGATTCTGGAACTGTTTGTTATATAGTTGGAATTTATTTTAATCTTGCACTGTACAGATAAAGCCTTCAAATTTAGTTGTGTCGTATTTTATGTCTTTTTTCTTATCTGTAAACCTTCTTTAATCTTTAAATTTTGGTATGCTTGTTTGTCTTTGTGTCTATGGTGTATAATGATGATGTGATTGTGATGCTGTATTTC
>NW_013952454.1:2440833-2445263 GCF_001266775.1 Austrofundulus limnaeus | reverse complement strand
ACTGCAAAATCTGACAATATGACTGGGGTTTTGTTTTGACAAAACTTCAACCTGAAAGCTTTTTATCTGTGAAAATCTGCGTGTTTTTGTTACACAAACATAATGGCTTTTAAAAGTAAGACTGCATTTTATTTTTGCATCTAATAGCCTAAAACTTGACTATTTCAGATCAAGCTTTCTGAATAAACAGGATAACAGTGTGCTTTCATCAACGCCATCAATTTCCAAACATGCAGGATGCAGCGCCACCGAGGAGGTACTGGCAGTGGTAAACAAAGAGGTGTTCCATTACTTTTGTAAACGTTTGCAAAGCTGCTGGCAAAAAGCATGAACAGATAACCACATCAAACCTGCTAAAAGGTACAGAGACAGCTAAAAGAAAAAGATGGTAGAGTTGTCCAGGAAAAAAATACTGCATTTAATTTTAAAAAATCACATAAATAGGTTGGAAAGCGCTGCACGTTACAGTAATGCACCGAGTCGCCTGTGATTGTTAAAAAACAACAACAGAAAATAAAAAGTGAACTTTTCTACATGTTGATCAGTCAGCATTCCACTCATGAGGGTATTAGTTCAGAGCGGATATCAACTCCAACTTTTATGTAAATAAAAGATCACAAAATATTGCACTGTGGTAATGAGACATCCAACAACTAAACCCTGTTCTGTTCATTAACCTTGTTTTGTTTTTGTTTTTTTTGTTTTTTTTGTTTTTCAGATGTGCACTGATCTCATGACTGACTCAGATCATCTTTAAAAAGCTCCCGCAACAACTTCTGTCAAACTTTTCCTTAACTTTAGATAACTTTGGTAATCKAACCACTGCAGTAGTTTACCATCTAAATGTAAATGTGTGCTTAGGATGACAGAGATTTTAACAGGTGACTCAAAACCAAAGGCTTGTCTCTTTGCATCTGCAAGACCTRCAATGTGAAGGCTTTGAATGCAACATGAGAACAACTGAATGTTTCACTGCAGAAAAAAAGAGAAAGCTTGTAAACAGCTGAGTATGAGAGTATTATAAAAACAAGTAGAATAAAGTAAGTTTTTTAAACTATCTAAACTAGAAGTGCCCAAAGTGGGGCATATGGGCCAAATTTGGTCCATCAAGCTTTTTGATTTGGTTACACTGGTTACTTATTGTAATCTCCTGTTGTTCTCTGTAGAATCACTGTAGTTCCACTCTCAGTCACTCCATCTATTGGCCCAATGACTATATAGATGGGGTTGTAGTGCAGATAGTCGTCACTCATGGTACGTACMTTATCGTTGGGGGACYGGGAATATTTCAGTTAGATGAGGAAATATTGAAACTTAGTGTGATTGTACATTTAAAAGGTCAGTTAAATTTTACTTCTGTGTAGAATACTACCACCCCTCACCCCCCATATGGATGATTMTTAGGGTTAAATTTCTCGTATTATGCGTGAATAAATACGGTACACTGATTTTCCTCCATTTTGCTTGGGTACTGATGTATAATATGTTGCACATTTCTTCAGTCTCAGGAAAGACTCCTCTGACACTACAGACACTGTTATCTAGGGCAGAAATTGTAGTGGGGTCAGGGGGGGCCTGGACTCCTCAATATTTAAAAAATAAAGACTGTCCCACCCAAAAGATAATTTGAAGACACTATACTATGAAGCGATATAAAGAAAAGAAAGAAAATKTACCATAAGGTAAAGTGATGTGTTCATGATTATAAAAAATGGTTTGGTCCYTTGAACCTGGCACAGGTCTGAGAAGTGGTTAGGCAACCATGAATATCTACTCTCAAAGTGTCCGCCATGGCCTAGTGGTTAGGCGAATGTGCTTTTTAAACAGGAGACCAGAGGTCGTCACCCAATATTTAAACCAAACATTGATGGAGATGTAATATTTCTARATTGTTCGATGGGATCTGTGATTAAAAAGAAAAATCCTTCTTGTCTGATCATTTCAGTAGCTCATTATTTCTATTTAGTAACAATAAATCAAGAAATATTTTTTGTTTGATTCAGTGGAGTCATTTATTGGATGTGTCTTCTGTTTGTTAATGTAACATGTGTTTATTTAGAGGTTTAAATTCTCAGAAAGCTGTAGATCAGTGACATGCAGTGCAGGGTTCGCACACCTTTTTTTCCTTCTCAGATTTACAGATGACGGAAATATATGGTGATGGAAAACTGTGATTCATTTTCTCCAAAAAATAAAAACATTCAAGGACTTTCAAGGATGGGTGTCTTTTTTTAGCTGTTTAAAAAAACTTTCAAGGACCTTGAAATTGTTTTTTTCAAATTTGCGAATTCTCAAGGATTTCTATGACTTGTGTGAAGCTATCAGTCCAAGCCAAATTAAATCTACTTTCAACGTGGTTCTAAACTAATTTTAGACTGAGAAAAATTACATCTACATTAGATTAACCGACAGTTTATAACTATTGTTTGTCCTGCAAACTGAAAACGAGGTTTTTTTTTTGTTGTTGTTTACATGCTTCCATAATGCTCCGTTCTCTGTGAAAGTCATTCATTTTTCCTTCTGGACTAAAGTGGATGCATGTCAGATGTTTAGTCATCTGTTCTTATAGCTTTTATAGTTTTTTTATTTTTTTATTTTTTTGGAAAAAGATAAATAGCTGTGTGTTAAGTGTGACTCAGAAGAACCTGCTTAGGAGTTTAAAAATTGGCAGTGGTAGAGAAAGATGTTTGTTGCTTTTTTTTATTTTAGTTTCTGCTAAGTGACTACCTGGTGAATAAGAAAGATATTCATTCCATTTTACTTTACATTTGACTATTTTAAAGACCCCAACAAAAACTGCTTTTAAAAAGACTCCCTGTTATTGACCCCTGGCTGATCCCCCCYATAATGAGGCAACATAACCGGTGTTACTGTTATCTCCACCCCCATGTCCTCGCTCCACGGCCGACAGTCCACTTGTCCCCTCCAACCCCCACTAATGTGAGAGTACTATGGATTCTTTGTGAAATGATGGATTTCTGAGGATCAGMTTACAGGTAAACGTCCGAAYGGGTTGATGTGTTTCTGTGGTTGGGTCACAGAGGCAACAGGTCCAGAAGAGAAACCCAAACATCCCTCTCCCCAGCAACATTCTCCTGCTCCTCCTGAGGAGAGCCACAGAGGACATTTAATTTGTCCGAGTTCTGGATCTGCCCAGGGGTCTCTTCCCTAACGAGACACACCTGGAAAACCTGCTTTTCCATTCAGTTTGTTCTTCACAACGACCAACAGCCCCGAGGCTCTGATCCATCTCCTGCTCCGTTCTACCACCACTCGTTAAGCAAGACGCCCAGATACTTGAAGTCCTCCACCTCAGGCAAAGACTCACCTCCAGACCCAGAGGGGTRGTTCCAGCAGTTTCAATAGAAACGGACTGGAAATAAAGATTTGAGTTATAAATGTTCCAGGCATAAGAGTTTTTTTTCTGTGACAAGAGTGTTTGATAGCCAAGCTCCAGTGGTGGGCACTAGTCCCCAAAAGAGCAATAGCGCTAATTGCACAACTAAATTTCTTGTTTGCGCTTTAGGGTTTTACTAAACTTTGAACTGTGTCGACTTGCGTTTTCTAAATAAAAGAATTCAGTAGTGCTAAATAATTAATTACATCAAGTGTTAATCGTCGTTATTTTTGACAGCGGAGGGAGAAAGCAGTCTCAAGTAAAAACAATGCAGAATCGTTGTAACTTACAGCACCCCAGACAGTGACAATTTGTTGTCAGAGGCTATACAGTATACTCTGGCTGACTGTCCTTCTGGGTCACGGTTTTCATTTAAGAGACAATTCCCATAATTCTTTGCGTTTACGTGGCAGGAAGCGATTGGAGTTACGTCACTGGGCGACACTCCCAGTCCATGCCCTTCTCCACGGGCGCACCTGCTGCAGTTCTGAACGGTTTGGCTTCTGTAGGATGTGTCACACACAGGTTGTACCTCCTCTCCAATGGTTCTGGGTAGAAGTGAGTCCAGCATGCTTACGATTTTGACGCCGGCAGAATGCTGCCTGTGGATTAGCTCTCGGACTGATGGACAGAGGAAAGGCGTTACTTATGCTTCCTCTTGGAGAGAACCTCATAAGTGGTGATCTTGGGAAAGGTTTAAACYTGRAAACACTTCCTGGAGAGAGGTGAAGGAGACGAAGTCGAGCAGATATCCGAACAAACTGGCCATCCACGGTTACACAAGCAATRATACATAGCACTGCAACAATAAATAAAATTAAAATCAAATGGTAAAACCTCAACATCCTTTCTTTTTAACAAAACAGCTCTGTGGACGGTCCGCCCATAATCACGCACACGCAGTGAGGGACACACACATTTGAGCAGAATCAAACAGACCCAAAACTGAGTGGAACCTGTAATAGTCAGTATGTATATCACTGTTGTAGTACCTTTTAAGTGCCACACAATGGCGCCTCTTCTTTTATAACAG
>NW_013952454.1:2422864-2437068 GCF_001266775.1 Austrofundulus limnaeus | reverse complement strand
CCCTTTGTACGAACAAAAGTAAGAGAAATTTAGGATAAGAATACGAACATGTTCTTGCATGAGGCCCAATGTTTCCAAAATGGGTTGTGGTGGGAGTAGAAACTAACCACATTACAAAGCATCTCCTGTTTGCTTACAAATGTGTTTGCATATGGCCTAAGGGTTTTGGAGAAGTGCTGGTAAACATTATAACTTAGAGAGAAACCATTACCCTGTAATAACCAAACCGTGTGAGTCATAAGCTGGTATTTAAACTCCATAAGCAGCAGTAATAAATGAAAGCAGTCGGGTCAGTGAAGAGTCAGACACACCTGGTTTAAACCCATTGTGCTCCTGTTGTAATTATGTCTGCTCGTGTCGGAGAATTAAAGGCAGCAGCCATGTTAAGCTGCACGGCAACTTCAGCTACAGGTGAGAGCACAAACGCGCACAGCGGTAATAAATTTTTAAGCTGCTTACTTAATGAAGTAACTGGCCCCGTCGTCTGTAAAACCTTCCTCCCATCCCCAAGGTAGGTCTGGAATAAAACGTTAAATAAGACAAACAACAGCTTAAAGTTCAGTTCGCCTGGCCCGAAACTCAAAAAGTCATAAGAACAGGTGAAAACGCTCCGCAGAACTAGCTTTAGCCCTGCTCACCTGAGCGGATCATGTGTCCGGAGTTCACTGGCTCACCGGAGCGGGGATGGAGCCAGGTGGTGCTCCGCGTCTCATCGCTGCAGCACCGGACAGAGTGGGGAGGAAAGAAAAAAACACCTGTTACACCGCCGAGGCTACACGGAGGGAGACACACACCGACAAGACTCCGCTAACTCCCGTTAAACCGGGAGAAACGCGGCGCCGTTTGTTCTCATTATCCCACTCACTTGACGAAGAAGACCCGGCCGTCCCTGCAGACACCGTAGGACCAGTGTTCAGGTAAGGTGTCCCGTCCGAGAGGCGCCGCCATGATCCGCTCTGAAGCCCTACTTCATGTCAGAGCCTCTCCATGGAGTCTCCCGGGAGCTGAGCGGGGCCGGGTGCTGCCTTCAGGGACTCACAGCGAGTCCGGACATCTGACAATCGACGCGTGAACCTGTCTCTAATCTGTGAAGAAACTGATTCAGACCTTTTTTCTGCTTCCAGGTTAATTCAGCATTCCTCCCACTGGGTGAAAATAAAAAACGAACTGAACCAACATGACTCAGAATAAGTGCATGGTACTGCAAATTACGGGGCACTGGTTTTGACTGAAGATGTGTTTTGTTTACAATGGCTTTGAAGGGAGGCGAGTTAGGTGATTATTTAAATGCAAGAATTTATAATGGATTAGTTTTATTTATGTATTTTTTATTACGTAATAATAGAAGGCTCGGTCTTAAAGGAATGAGTCATCCATTTTGAAGTGGGGTTTCATGTATGAACAATAAATATCRTACTTGTAATTAGCTACTTTGTTTATGTAACACCATTTTTAAGTAAAACCATACTATTGTGTTGCATTTCAGSTGTTTGTATACACAACAACAGTGTTGTTTTCTCTGACACAGAAGTTTTTTTTTTAATCCAGGTTTCAGAGTGGAGGGTTTTGGACACGCCTAACATCAGTGTGATTTGATGGACGGCTGCAGTCAGGTTTTCTGAGGTTGCACAATGAACAACAGTAGGATGGAGCATGGCAAAGTGCTGCTTGTGTTATGTTTTTAATCCAACCTGATCCTTCGTCCAAACAAATGTTCATTTATTCACCATTTTGGATGCAACTGCTTCCAGAGTTGTAAAGTAACTAAGTACAAATAATTTGTTACTGTACTCAAGTAGAAATTTTGGTTATTTGTACTTTACTTGAGTAATTAATTTTCAGCCTACTTTTTACTTGTCCTTACATTTTCACACAATTATCTGTACTTTCTACTTCTTACATTTTTAAACAAGGTAWGAAGTAGAAAGTCATTACTCTTATTTCATTTCGGCTCATTATTMTTGAAAAAATATCCTCGGGGCTCGGTGCTTGGGGTCTCTCTCYGGGTCTGTGGCTCTGGTCCCCCTTATGTTTGCCTTGGGTCTTGGGGGTCGGGTCTGTGGTCCTCCTCAATCACTATTTAATATTCCACTGGAGAAATCTTGTATTTATATACATGCTCACAAGCGCACATAAATAGACATTTGGATCCTGGGGTTTCTGACAATCACTGGATGTTTCTATGTGTATGTATATATACTGTATATGTGTGTGTGGGGAGGGGGTGTATGTGAGTGTGTGTGTATGTAGGTATATATGTATGCATGTATATGTGTGTATATGTGTATGTTTGTATGTGTATGTGCCTGATTGTGTGCGATGGTCAAATGTCAAGTGTGGTGTCCTGTGTGTTGTTGGTGTTCATTTAACATGTTGTATAATGTCTATCGGTTTCTCTCTTTACTGTMCTTATATTTCTCTTGTACTTTTTCTTTTTCTTTCTTACTATAGTATTATTTTAAAAAAGCCACTGATGATGCAGAAATTAAGAAACTATCATTCAGTTTTGTTTTCTACTGAAGTGGCAAAAAATAGTATCCTGATAAAATGTGCCTCCTGGAAAGAGTGAATTTAACTGTAGTTGGATGAGAAGTATAAATATATACAATTCTGACACCAAATTGTACACAATCAATCACAACTGCATGCCTTTAGAAAAAATAATARATTTTTTGGAAAGTWCACCTCCCAATAAATGTCATTTTGTAAAACCAGCTGCTCATTTTTACTCAGTACTTTTACTTTTAATACCTAAGTACATTTTTGTCAGACATTTACTTTTGATACTTAAGTACTTTTACTCAAGTAATATTCTTGGAGGACACTTTAACTTTACCAAAGTAATTTCCTGATAAGATACTTGTACTTTTACTTAAGTATCACTTTGAGGTACTTTATACAACACTGACTGTTTTCYTGCTGAAAACTGAAATATCTGCTTGCATGCATTTGTCATTTAAATACAAAAGTCCCATGCAGTGATCTGGCATGAAAACCACAGCAGGTTCAATGTGCAAAGCATAACTTTTTCACAATCAACATGAGAAAACTTCTAACGTTTCCAGAGATCGTTCACYTCTGAACAGGACCTTAGTTTTTAGAAACAGAGTTTAAGTTTAAAAGGCKTGATGAGCTGACAGCAAGTCTGAAATGGATTGTTGTCTTAAACAACTTGAGCCTCAAAGATTTTATAGCAATTCATTGTGCAAACCCTGTTTTATAAACTCCACAATCAGCTTTGATATTACATGGTTATTACACATGTTTCTGTGGTGATTTGCAAGAACAAATTCCAGCACTGAAGCAATGGTCAAGCATGGTGGTGGTGGCATCATGCAGTGGGGCTGCTTCACTACACAGTTAGATAAACAAGGAGGATGACAAATTCTCCAACTTGATCTCAAAACAGCTTTTAGATGATCCAAACCTGGACACATTTTGGCGTTCCAGCAGGAGAATGGTTTCAAACACGTCAAAACTGGTTTCTGATTCGATAAAGTAGACAAACGATAAACTTCTGGAAAGAGTTTTTCAAAGCCCAGACCTCAGCCTTATTGAAAATATGCAGCTTAAAAGTCATGCAGTAAATCAACTTATTTCAATTTACTTTACCAATTTGCCAAGAAGAATCATCAAACATCCAGTCAGATTTATGCCAGAACTTTGTTAATAGATAGAAAAAAATCTGTTTTGAAATTGCGACTTAGGACATTAACCAAATCATTATATAATAGTACAAGTAGATGTTAATATACAAAGGTACTGTATGTTTAATTCTGACCCCATACGGATTAGAGATGATCCATTATAAATAAATAAAAACTTGAGCACCAAATTTGTTTTTAAAAACCATTGAAGTTCTTGTATTATCATTCCACTATCGAAAGAGAATAGTTTAAAAATTAATAACTAAAGGGCCCATATTGATATAACGTTCATGGCCATAATGAATTAACGTAAACTCCTGACTCTGTGTCCAACATTCAGGAAGACTTCAGAGGAGACCTGATGATTTTATAGTTCATTATCAGTATTGTTCTAACATGTCAAAAAATGCAAATGAAGTATGGAAAAAAACAAGTTTGGGACATGTTAATTCCCACTGAGTATTGATTTTAYTTTATTCTTTTGATGAAAAGACCCTAAATGTCCTCTAAAAAGCATCACAACTAGTTTAACTAAAGTCAGGTGTAATTTGGTTCAAACAGTGGAGTTTAGTTAATATCTAAAATGAGGCTTAGACATTAAATATTTGGCTAAAATAACAAGAAATGGCACAAATAAACAGCTGCTGTCGACTGGATGTAGGAGGAGTTACTTCTGCTTTCATTGTCTTTTTAGCCATGTAAGAGCTTCTACCAGATTACAGACAGCTGAACTTGCAATTTATAACTTATTGTAAAGTATTGATATAAAATACTAGTTTAGCTGTGTCTTGTGATGTGCCAGACATGAGCACAGACTGTAACGTTAGGTTTTGTGGATACATCATGTTATCATCTGCTAAAAAATATATAAATYTATCATCAAATTAACAAGTGTGTCTTTTTTCTAACTCTCAGATGAACAAAGTGATTGTTTTTTAAAGATGACATCGATGTTARAGCATTATCATTACAAGACATTCATTTTCAAACCAACCTTATCAGTCAATGATACAATCCCAACGATACTCTGCGTTTATGTGGGACTTGCCTAGTGTTGTAAAATAATTGTTATAAAGGTAAAAGTGCATGAACTGAGCCCTTAAAGGGATATGAAGTGATGCTTTGTCAAATTAGTCAGAGTCTGGAGGAAAGACCACAAGTCTTTGCTCAAACTGGACTAATGACTGGACAGGTGAGCACCTGTTTCATATCATTTTTCAGGCTTATAAACAACTTTAAAAAAATGACAWACAGGTGTGAAGGAGTGACACCCTTTGTTTAGTTTGTCACTGTTTTCTCAACTGAACTTWATGTGTGCAGAGTTAGTAAGAGATAGTAGAGATAGTATTTGCAGATGGGGCTGAAGCTGTGAATGTATCAGTCCACCAGGATGTGAATCAACTTTTGGACTGACGGGACGTGCTGATCAGGCAGACTGGTACAGTTGCAGATTCYGTACAGTCAGCAAATAGCTTGATCGTCTCTGCTCAGCACACAGATTTGCAAAGTAACAGACGTTTGGTTTGGAAAACAGCAACAAACTAAACAAACAGTATCTAAGAGGACAGGTTTAATATTAGCTAATGTAGCATTTTTTCATACTGGTCTGTCGTTTATAAGAAGGTTTTGTTTTACAAGCCTGGGAAAATGCTTGCTGGTCTAGCCATTAGCCTAGCCTGGGGCAAGTCCATCAATAATACATGATTGATGAGCTATAAGGATGCTAACTGTGATGACTTAGCATGATGACATCTAGCACTGAGCCTTCAGAGAGAAGGTCCCCGGTTCAAACCCAGGTTCTTGTGGAGTTTGCATGTTGTGCTTGTGTGGCTCACCAAAAACATGCATGTTAGGCTGCGTTCAGGCCTCCCTTGCAAAAGAGATGGGATTTGCCTGGTTAAATATAAGGTTAATAAATAACCATTTGATGGAACATCACTTCCAAAATAATCAAACTAGGATGTTTAAGTTTAGCTGGAAACGCTGCTTTGATTAGTATTTCTGTGGGTGGAAACTTTGCAATTTTGCAGCCTCTGCAGGTCAGTTTTTATCATATCTTTATGTTAACTTATAAAAGTTTGCAGTCGTTTCTAAAATTTGAAATGAAGATAACGTAATTTTATTTGTTACAACTGTTGATTCTAAAAATACACAAGAAACTGTATTTTGCCTGTAAGATAAAACAGAATTATTTATTTTATCTGTCAACAATCCCACCAGATCAGTGAGTATTGTATTATTGGTCCTCCAACATGTCAGTAAGGCAGTAATGTTTACTTCCAGCAAACATGCTATTGTTGGCAGTCCTTGGTGGCTCATTAYGATAAATAAAAGCCTCCGTCAGCTGTCAGACACACTTTGTTCTGAATCACTCATCAGACACTCTGTGCTCAGTGGAATTTTTTTCTCTTTTTTTCCCTCCCCAATGCAAGCTTTAAACTCCACGAGACAAGTGATAGCACGCTCATAACATGCTTATAAAAACATCCTGTCATTCTTTCAATGAAACCGTGTTATTTAGAAATCCACACCTGGAACAAAAACACTTCAGTCAAGTTGTTCTTTAGCTCACAGTCACTGAGAACCTCCTCACTGAAAACAGTCATTTCGAAAATCACAGAAAAGGACAGAACAAAAAAAAGGCGTCACTGACGTCCACCGCAGAGGGCTTTTGTTTCCCACACCCTGTGGAGACAGATTCAGTCTTGTGTAAAGTACCTGAAAGTAATACTTGAGTAAGTATCTTATCATAAAATTACTTTGGTAAAAGTTAAAGTCTTCTCTAAGAATATTACTTGAGTAAAGGTCAAAGTATCTGATTTATTTTGTACTTAAGCATCAAAAGTAAATTTCTGACATAAAATATACTTAATAAAAGTATAAGTATTGAGTAAAAAATGAGTGGCTAGATTTTTCCAAACTATATTTATTAAGAGGTAACTATTCAAAAATATTTTTTTCTCTAAAGGCATGCAGCTTTAATTATGTCCAAACTAAAACAGTATCAGAATGATATATTTATACTTCTCATCCAACCACAACTAAATTCACTCGATCCAGGAGGCACCGTTTATCAGGATCATATTTTTTAAACAACAACAAGCCGAAATGAAACAGGAGTAACGACTTTTTACTTCTTACCTTTTTTTAAAAATGTAAGGTGTAAAAAGCACAGATAATTGTGTGAAAATGTAAGGACAAGTAAAAAGTAGGCTGAAAATTAATTACTCAAGTAAAGTACATATAACCAAAGTTTCTACTTAAGTACAGTAACAAAATATTTGTACTTAGTTACATTACAACTCTGGACAGATTCCTAAGATGAGCTGATCTGAACAGATAAATAAAAAGTAAAAGTTGCAATAATGAGATAACAGAGGGTTACCCTCCAAACTCTGTTTCATTGTTGTCAGCTGAGTTAAGTTAATGGTGCAAAAACTGAAGACTGACTGGCTGAACATTAACTGCAGGCAGCTGATAATGTTGGACTGTGTCTAACAGGTTCAGCTTAACAACAAAGTACAAAGAGTTACACTAAAAAAATGACTGACATGCGTGTAATTCCCGATGACAGGTATTTTTTGTCTGTACTTTAGCAAAGTATGCCATGAACCAGTGAATAGTATTTAGTGTGACGTGTCATCGGATAAACATCTACAACTGATTAACTTTTGGAGTCAACCACACTTATCATGGCTGCCACAGCTAAACAAACTTAACACAAAATGGCTATAAGTCAGCCAAACTTAGAGATGTTAAGCTCTAATTTAGTGTGGTCAAAGCTGAGAGTCATCCCCAACACATACTCTGAGTCAGGACTATTGAACAGGTGGTCTGCAAATTACATAGTTCAGCCCACCAATCAGTTCTTTGAAAAAGAAAAAAAAGAAAACATTAAACATTAAATTTATGATTCAATTCAGCAAAATAAACTCATTTTGTAATACTTGTTTTACATTTTGCAGTGTTTTGGCACCCACATCCCCCCCAGCACGGATGTCTGGCCCCTGAGCTGTTGGCTTTGAATAACTGTGGGCCCCTGAGCAGTTTAGATGATTTTCCCTGCTCTAAATGCTAACAGATAAAGTTAAATCTGCTTTTATTATATGGTCATTAAATATTGTCCATTCTGTCTGTCAGCAAAATATCTCTTCAACCTCTGACTGGATTAAAAGGAAGCTTTCAGGAAACAATGATTGGATGTACAAACACCAATGAAGTTGGGACATTGTGGAAAAGATAAATAAAAACAGAATACGGTGATTTAAAATTCCTTTTTAACCCATTAATTTGATGCACTACAAAAACAAGATATTTAATGTTCCATTGGATAAACTTTCTTTTTTAAATGTTAAATCATTTTGAATTTGATGCCTGCAACACGTTCCAAAACGACTGAGCCTTTTGACGATGCTCCTTTATACCCAATCATCACAAACCTGTTTCTAATTAACCTGCACCCCTGTGGAATGCACCAAACAGGTGTTTTATAAGCATTCCTCAACTTTCTCAGTCTTTTGTTGTCCTTGTCCCAGCTTTTTTGAAACATGTTGCAGACAACGAATTCAAAATGAGTAAATATTTGCAAAGGGAAAAATTGTTTATCCATTTGGACATTAAATATCTTGGCTTGTAGTGTATTCAGATGAATTTAAGTTGAAAATGATTGGCAAATTTTTCTGTTTATGTTTATGTTTTACACAACATCCCAACTGTTTTTGAGGAAAATTGGTTAAAGATAAAGAAACAGAACATGATTCAAATTTATTTTCTTGGATAATTTTGCGATTTTTCTCTTATTTCAGCCTGAAGAATGTTTAAATCAGAAAACAGCTATAAAAAAATAATCAAAACCTGATTTGCGTAGATCTGGGACTTYAAAATGTTTGTAGGTTTATGTGGTGCCTCCAAGTGGACAGAAYTAAGAACAGAAGCAGCTTCAAATTGTGATTTTACTGTTCTGTCATGCTAATACAATTCATTGTCTTTTTTTTATCATTTCACTGTTTTATCTTTTCACACAAATGGAAAAAAAAACAGAAAATCCCTTTGTTTCTCAGTGGTAAACCTGTGTGCTGATCTGAATCTGCTGCAGCTGACTCTGCCGTGTCAGAGCTTTATGTTCCTGCTGAGAGGCCTTCAAAGGAGTGCTGCTGCCTGAGATCCAACAGAGAGAGAGGATCCAAAGCACATGCTCTCAGAAGATACCAAATATGATTATATATGCACATGCACGACTGTAATCGGTGTTATTGATTGCTTGAAACAGATCAAAACCCAGTTTATATCATCACCCGACTCATAAACAAGATCAACAGAGCTCCTTGTTTCTGTTTAACCTTCTCCTTTACCTTCAAGGTAAGTGCACATCATCGCTGTTACTGCAGTGAAACAAAAATTACATTTGCTCCTTGACTGCCACAGTCACTCACACAATAACCTCATTTCCAGGATTAGTGCTGGCTCCACTGTTTTGACATTCATTTGTCATTTAATGCATGTTGAACAATTTCCTAGCATGCTGCTTTTTATTTTATTAGGACATCTTTGCTTTCTTGTGTTCCAAAATGTGTTGTTGATTTGTTAGAAGTGTATTTACTCTACAGCTGATTATTTTATTCATACTTTAACAACAGGACAATATATTTTTAAAAAACAGTCATCAGCTGATCTTCCCGGGATCGTCAGAGGCATATTAACCTCGCTCACAGCAAACATGATGTACCTCTGCCCACACAGCTGCCAGAGCCAATAAGGAATATTAATGTGTGTCAGAGAAAACAAACTGTTTCTCCAGCACTTTCAGTCAAATTTAAATTGAGGCAAAGTAACAATTTATGAAGATGTAGCAGGGCAGTTCGATAAATGTCCATTTAGTTTAAATGTGAACAAATTTGTTAAGTTTCCTGCCTCTCTTAGACTTTTTAGACTTTTTCCTTTCCCTCCTGTTTGTCCAAAGGTAGAGTTGTAAGCTGGCTGACTCTAACCCAGGGGTACCCAGACATTTTCCCTGAGAGGGTCAAAATTAAAATCAATCTGAGGGCCGCAGGCTAAATGCAATAAGAAATGTAAATACTTATTAAGTTGTTTTATTTTTTTATGGTTAAGTGAATATTCTGATACCTTAGCCTTTAGCTAGCCCTTTGCTATTGCTAACTATCCATTTTCCCTGGTTTTAGCACCTTTTGGATAGCATTTTGCTACCTTTAGCTTGTTTGCTACTTTTAGTTTTTAGCTATTGTTTTGCTATTTTTTAGCTTGTAGTGTTTAGCTAATTTGCCTTTTAGCAAACATTTAGTGACTTTTAGCTTGTAGCCAGTTTTTAAAGCTTTACCTGTTATTATCATTTTGCTATGTTTGGCTTTTAACCACTTTCAGTACTTTTACCAACCCTTTTTTATACATTTTGCTTTTAGCTACTTTTTGCTTTTCGCTAAACTCCTGCTACTTATAGCTATCATTTTGTTAGCTACCATATGATCATTCTGTTTTCATACCATTTTCTTCTTTCCATTTGTGTAAAATCTTTAAAAATTCAAGTTATTTTGAGCTAAATCTTTTTATAATTGTTATAAGTTTTGGTATTGGGAGAAAAGAAGGATTGACCATAAACATTTTAAACCTCATATTTGTCTTTTTGGGCTGGGTGGGGGTGACCTCTGGTGGCTGCCTACTGGTCTTTAGGCGGTCTGTACCCATGGACATAGGTTACTGGCCTGGTGGCCTAGCTGCTCCTGGCTGGGTTCAGGGTGGGCTCGGGGGGTTGGGGTTCTGGGGGAGTGTCGTCCCTGGGCTGAGTTCCTGGCTGGGCTTGAGAGACAGGAGGAAGTGTGAGGTGAAACCGGGTCCTGCTTGGGTCCTGGTGGGTATGTTGCTGGAGGTTTTGGCCAGTTCATGTGCTGATGCCTGGCCCTAACCTGGGGGCCTTCGATGCACCGGTGGGCTGTGGGCCTCTCAAGCAGGTGGGGAGTTTTGTTTTGTTTGTTTGTTTGTTTGTTTGTTTGTTTGTTTGTTTGTTTGTTTGTTTGTTTGTTTGTTTGTTTGTTTGTTTGTTTGATTAGCTTTTCTTCTGGGGTGGGGGCAGAGTGGATAGTCTTGAGTAGGGGGTGGGTGTCGTTTGGGTGATCCTGGTTCTGATTCTGGTTTCCCATGTGGGCCTGGCGGGTCTGGTCCTGTTTGGGCATGGCCTGTATGGTTTGGACGGGCTGGCTGGCCTGGGTTGTTTCAGGGTGGGATGGTCTCAACTTCCAGGTGGGTCTTGGTTTTCGCTCTGTGGGCCTTTTGCCCCATATGGGCTTTGGTATGGGTTTTCTTGCGGGGGGGGGGGGGGGGGCTTCCATATGGTGTATGGATGTCAGGCATGTGGGGTTATGATTTTTGTTGTGTCCCTGTGGAAGTATGGAGGAACGATGGTGTCGGTGTCTGTTTTTGATGACATCATAGACATTGAAATGACGATGATGATTGTAAGCTACAGCACAGTATTATAAWTCAAAACATGTAAAAATGATTAAACTTTTTCTTTAAAGAAGTGTTTTAAGGTTCAGACTGGAACTTCTTTCCCCTCCTTTATAGTTCTAACTTTTCACATTTGAAAGTTTGTAGTTTTCACAAGTTTYAATCTGTTTCTCCTCTTATTTAACATCTCTTGTTTCAAGAATTCACTCAAAACTTGATGGAATAAAGTCTGATATTTTGAAAACTGTTTTTCTGTTTGTAAGAACCAGATTTATTGTGAAGGACATGGATGTCTCATCTATGTACTTTGATATGTGAAAGTTTGAGTGATATGTGCGAGTCATACTAAACCCTTTGACACTGCTGTGGACTGATCAGTGGTTTYTTCCACAACTTCCAACTAATCAGTGCTGCCCACCAGAAAATACACACTCATCCTGACCCCGACTCATGACAGTGTCCTAAAGGGGCAGGCTATTTCTACACGGAGTCAAGACGCCCCACATTCATTCCTCATCACTAATGTTCATCACAGTTCTTGTGTGTTGTAAGTTTTAAACCAGGCATGTATCTAACTAAAAGCCTCCTGAGTCTGTGAAACCCTCATCAAGAGCCTCACAACCCAGTCAGCACATAAATCATCAGTTCAAGCAGAAATAACCACTTTCCAAAGAGATATTACTGTTCACCTGAGAAAAATCTATACTATGTGAAGTGTTTTTAAAAACCAGAGGATAAACAGACCCCAATAAATTTCTTCAGTTGTCTCTGCTTCCCTCTGCTTGTCGATGTCCTTCTMGARTTTAGCAGGATTTTCTGCACAGGAAGACGGTCTTTCAGTCCCACAGCTTTGTAAAGTCCTCATGAAGACAAAGTTGTCAGAGGACAGCGTGTCCATGCGGCCTGTAGAGATGGACACACATATATTTAGGTTTTAATGTAGGATGGATTTGTTAAAATTCCAGCAGAAACAAAACCAAGATGGGCAAATAATCAGTCAATTTAGAATCACCAATTAATCTAATTTACATGTTTTGGACTGTTGCAAAGGGGAGAACCGGAGCACCCGGAGTAAACCCCTGACCACACAGGGAGAACATGCAGACTTTCCTGTGTAGTCCTTTTTTTTTAATCTTGCAAACTGATTTGTATGTGATGAGAGTGTAAGGTGATTTTGTGTTAGGTGGGTTCCAGCAGAAACAGAACCAAGATGGGCAAATAATAAGGCAGTTTAGAATCACCAATTAATCTAATGTTTTTGAACTGCTGCAACTGGGAGAACTGGGTCAGCCAGAGTGAAGCCCAGACGACACAGGGAGAACATGCAAACTCCACCGTGCATGCAACACTATTTTCCCCCCAATAGTTTTTTTTAACCACACACAGAGCAAATGGAAGTTAAAATGGTTGAAAGTTAGCCTAAATTGACCTGATATCCCTTATGATAGGATGTGATGGATTTTAAAAATCCTAGCAAAGAATTTTCTAATATTTCTGAAAGGTTTTCTGTGTTTTTGCTGTTTCTCAGGTGGAGCCATAGTGGGACTAGGATCAGAGTTGTGTGGAGCCATAGTGGGACTAGGATCAGAGTTGTGTGGAGCCATAGTGGGACTAGGATCAGAGTTGTGTGGAGCCATAGTGGGACTAGGACCAGAGTTGTGTGCAGCCATAGTGGGACTAGGATCAGAGATGTTTGGGGCCACAGTGGGACTAGGATCACAGATGTGTGGAGCCATAGTGGGACCAGGATTTGGGATGTTTGGGGCCATAGCAGGACCAGGATCAGAGTTGTGTGGGGCCATAATTGGACCAGGATTAGGGATGTGTGGGGCCATAGCAGGACCAGGATCAGAGTTGTGTGGGACCATAATGGGACCAGGATTTGAGATGTGTGGGGCCATAGCAGGACCAGGATCAGAGTTGTGTGGGACCATAATGGGACCAGGATTTGAGATGTTTGTGGACATAGTGGGACTATGATCAGAGATGTGTGGAGCCATAGTGGGACCAGGATTTGGGATGTTTCGGGCCATAGTTGCAACAGGATCAGAGTTGTGTGGGACCATAATGGGACCAAGATTTGAGATGTGTGGGCCYTAGCAGGACCAGGATCAGAGCTGTCTATAGATACATCTGGGCTGACACTCTGACATTATTTTCACTGCTAACCAGTTCAACAAATAACAGTGATTATTTTAATTTTAAACTGTTATATTATTAGCTTCAGTTCTGCTCAGATCACTTGAGCTAAATAAGATCAAATCTGCTGACTTGTGTTGTAAAATGAGATGTTGTCCTGCTTCTCTTCTTTTAATAAACCCGTAACACAAACAGCTTTTCTGGCATTATTTAAAACATTAAATAGATTATATAAACTGTAAAATATTAATAATACTCTTGTTAATAATATTATTAATAGTTTTAATGTTTTCTACATTATCAGTCCTTTTTTCTGCTCTGTTACCAACATGTACAGTAATGGTCAATCCAAACTCTTGACCGTTTAGCTTTAGCCCTTAGCTTCTACAGCCGATCACACGGTCACCTGGTTTCTGAGCGCTCCAGTTGTTATATAGACCCCCATGGTGATGACGTACACCACAGGCTCGACTCTATTTACACCATGCTAATGCTACGTACAACACAGAGGATATCTCCACCAAAATGAGCTCAACAGCTGTGAGTGAACAATTGTTCACAGTTGAAAAGGAAGCAGACAAAATAGTGAAGAAAGAAAAGGCAAATATTGTACTTTTTACTCCACTACATTTCTAGGAAGCTTTTAGTTACTTGTTGCTTTTGATTCTGCAGCTTTGTAATCAGCTGTTGCTGTTTTTCTTTATTGAAATGCAGTTGGCCACACTATGTTCCTCATGGGGAACCATGATGGCCTGTAGAGACAGACGCACATATATTTAGGTTTTAATGTAGGAAGGATGTGTTAAACTTCGTGAATGTCTGATTATAAACTGTGAGCTAAAGACGAGGCTAACTGGCCAGACTGCAGGTGCAGCATCCAGGCACATCTGAACAACGTGTGTGTGTGTGTGTGTGTGTGTGTGTGTGTGTGTGTGTGTGTGTGTGTGTGTGTGTGTGTGT
>NW_013952454.1:2418656-2420214 GCF_001266775.1 Austrofundulus limnaeus | reverse complement strand
GCACCAAGGTAGGTAGCTAATTATTTAAGTTAAATATTTAGGTGGCTAGCTAAATATTTAAGTTGCAACCTAAACATTTAGCTCAAAACTAAATATTTAAGTCACAAGTTAAATATTTAGCTTGTTAACTAAATATTTAATTTATAAGTTAAATATTTAGTTTATAAACTATGACTTTTATAAATGTATAAATCAAGTGATGAATAACTGACTTTGAAAAATAAATCTGTTTCTTTTTTTTTCTTATAAAAGGTTAAATAAAACAAAACTATTGTTGGTAATTTTTGACTGAGTAACTTTACAAACGCAGCCCCTAAGCTGTGGTGGTCCTGAGCCGTGCTGAGGACAGGTGAACAAGTTTAGAGCAGACTGGATCCAGAAAATCATCAGAACCTTTCGCTCCTTCATGTCGCGCGTCAGACTGGTGCTTCACTGCAGCCTGTGGCCCGGTGCACGGACTGAACCACCGGGCCTCTGACCTGCGTCTGGGCCGCTGGTTGAGCTCGTGGGCCGGTACCAGGTTCGGCTCGGTGMCGCCCGCGTCTTCTCTGTTATTCACGTAACGTAGCAACACGTTCCTGAAGTTCTGTGCAGGGCACGGATTACTAAACTGAGCGCACAGATTACTAAACTGAGCGCACGGATTACTAAACTGAGCGCACAGATTACTAAACTGAGCGCACGGATTACTAAACTGTGCTCACGGTTTCTGCAATTCGTGTGCACGGATTACTGATATCTGGAGGGTGGTTGTGTGAACTGTGGTTCATCAACTCGGTCATCGGTCAACCGTCAACTTTCATCGGTCGGACCAGATCTGTCTGTGTAGGTAACGGTTGGTTCGGGCGGGTTGAGTCGGTCGGGTCAGGTGACGTGCCGGGGAATGGATCAAGCTGAAAAGCCTCCACCTCGAAAGCTGCTCTTGATTTTTCATTAAAAAAAATTACAATTAAAACCTTAATCAATAAAAACAATATACAGATAATTTCTGTAGAGAAGGATGCGATCTTACACAACGCACCTGGATCTTCAGTGCTCCGTAGATTCTGAACAAGGCTCGGATGGACAGGTTCAGTCTGCCGGTTCTGACGGGTCGGATGGGCTGGACTCGTACCTGGGTCTGACTGAAACCCGTGCCTGTGGAAAGTGACTGTGTTTTTAATTAAATTAATCAATTAATTAATAAAATATAATAAACACAAAACAAATAAAATAATTCATGTACAGAGAGTGCAAATCTGACGTAATTCATCAGGCAGATTTAAATCATCCCATTCTAGGTAAGAGAAAAAAAAATACCTTTTTTAGAACTAGACAACTTTTTTTAAAATTCTGTTTTTTAAGTGAAAAAAAGATCATTCTCACCATTTTCAGTAGCTTTATGGGGAGCGATCAAAGGCATTCTTATTCATCAAAGCACAGTTTTTGAAAGTGCGTGTTTTTGAAAGTCAAAATGAACTTTTTTCTGACTGAATGTAGGTGGGTCAAGCAGAGACAGACACAGAGAGAGAGAGAGAGAGAGAGAGAGAGAGAGAGAGAGAGAGAGAGAGAGAGAGAG
>NW_013952454.1:2412321-2414565 GCF_001266775.1 Austrofundulus limnaeus | reverse complement strand
GAACTCTCAGAGACCGGACTGTCAGGAACCGGACTATCAAGAATCAAACTCTCAGAGACCGGACTGTCAGGAACCGGACTATCAGGAATCGAACTCTCAGAGACCGGACTGTCAGGAACCGGACTATCAGGAATCGAATTTGTTGCAGGGACAGGGTTAGGTTTAGCAGAATGTTTTGTTTTTAAAGACAGACAAAACGTACAAAGTTTGTACGATGTGTTGTGTATGCCACGCAGAGGCAAAAAACATATTTTCCCAGCAGATTGTTCTCTGCTCCAGCAGGAAATGCATTTAACCCAGCAGACATATGTCTGTACTGTGTTTGTTGTTCTGCCCAGAGGTGGAATTACAATACTGTCATTACATTTAAACGTGTTAACTTTTTCAAATTCAACTTTTTTCACAATTTTTCTCTCTGCAGCAAAGTGAATTTTTTCTCTTACACAGAGAGAACCTATTCCAGAGGTTCTGTATGGATGGTTAAAAAGTCCTCGGCAAATAAAGTCAGAAAAAGTGCATGTACTTCCTGCCATCCTGGGATTCTTCAAAAATTATTTTTTACAAGCAAATTTACAATCCTACCTTTTCAAAACTGCTCTTTCTTAAAAAATTGCTTTAAAAATGTTTTTTTAAAGCAATCTTCACAATCTGTTAAGATATGCTCTTAGCTCAGGGAACTTAAAGCAACTGGTTGAAAAACTCAGCCAGATGAATAAATCAGAACCAGATGAATAAATTAGGACCAGATGAATAAATTAGGACTTACGTCACAGTGACGTCACACATCGAGCGCGGATCAAAGAAGAAGCGCGCGAGGACTCCAGAACCTTTTCATTACGTCATCACGCAGTCGTGCGTCTGTTCGGAGAGCAGCTGACAGAGAGCAGCTGAAGTCACAGGTGGGTTTCACGTCACGTCACGTCACGAACCGACGCAGGACCACAGGGCGCGAAATTCGTCTGGAAGCAACGAAGTGAAGTGGAGGATCGGCCATCTGAAAAATGCACGTGTTGTTTTCCTCCAGTTCTCTCATTCTTTTTTATTCTGTTTGTTTTTACAACACAATAAAGACAAACATCATAGACAATCGTGCAACATTTCATAACAAAGCAAAGAACCAAAACAAACAAAGAGAAGATACAGAAAGGAGAAGTGAAATAAATTAATAAATTAATAAATAATAGCTTTAAAGTAAAACGTGATTGGTCTTAATATTAGTCAAAATACCAGTATTTGAGGATTGATAATTAATAAATATAGGTAATATAAAAGTGTTATTATTAATCTGAATCCAGGAATCGGGGTGAGGAGAGAAAGTCAGGTCCCTSTCCCATTTTGCGGCGGCTCTAAATTCACTGTTGGTGGTGATCAGTATTGCTTCTGTTCAGTGGGTAAAGTTATTAATATTAGTTTTAAACATGCAGTTGAAGGTCATCATTTGGCACATGTGATGTGTTAAAATTAAAAATAAATCACTAAACAATATTAAAGTAAAAAGCACCTCTAAAGTCATTTGATATGATAAAATGTGACATTAATTAACCTTATCTCAGCTGTAGCAGTGAGTTTAAAAACAGGAGGATGGAACCAGTTTAATGAAGAATCTGTCTCTGAAATAATTATTAAATCAAGGGTTTATTTATGTAGGTAAAAGTATGTTAAACAACCTGGTAAAATACACCAGAATGCAGGAAATGGCATCTATTTCATTCAAAATGTTTGGGGGGATGACCCCCCAGACCCCCAACAGTGTGTCGCCCCCTTTTAAAATGGTTTTGATACCCATGTTTATAAGGTCACTGTCTGTAAAAGGACATGAGGAAATGATCAAAACACAAAGATCTGCAGAAAAAATTCAAGTAAAATTTTATGTAATTTTCCTGGCCACCCCTGTGTGAGTAGTGGTCCCCGTCTGGCCACCCCTGTGTGAGTGGTGGTCCCCGTCTGGCCACCCCTGTGTGAGTGGTGGTCCCCGTCTGGCCACCCCTGTGTGAGTGGTGGTCCCCGTCTGACCACCCCTGTGTGAGTGGTGGTCCCCGTCTGGCCACCCCTGTGTGAGTGGTGGTCCCCGTCTGGCCACCCCTGTGTGAGTGGTGGTCCCCGTCTGACCACCCCTGTGTGAGTGGTGGTCCCCGTCTGGCCACCCCTGTGTGAGTGGTGGTCCCCGTCTGGCCACCCCTGTGTGAGTGGTGGTCCCCGTCTGACCACCCCTGTGTGAGTGGTGGTCCCCGTCTGGCCACCCCT
>NW_013952454.1:2409249-2412311 GCF_001266775.1 Austrofundulus limnaeus | reverse complement strand
ATGTTTGGAAGGTCACTGCCTGTATAAGGACATAAGGAAATGACCAAAACACAAAGATCTGCAGAAACTTTCAAGTAAAAAATGATGTAATTTTCCTGGCCACCCCTGTGTGAGTAGTGGTCCCCGTCTGGCCACCCCTGTGTGAGTAGTGGTCCCCGTCTGGCCACCCCTGTGTGAGTAGTGGTCCCCGTCTGGCCACCCCTGAGAAAAATGTCTGACTCTGCCACTGAGTACAGATAACCAAAATTTCTATTTAAGTACAGTAACAAAGTATTTGTAGTTACTTTACAACTCTGATGATTAACAGACTCGTGGACGTTAAATTGGCTGCGACGCACATGGCATGAATGCCACTCTGTGCCAGATGTTCAGCAAGTGATTTACTGGCTTCATTAGAGATGTTCAGAGAGGCTCTCTCTGCCTGTGCCCCCCCTCCCCTCCCTTCCTGCCCCCACCCAGTTTCCAGAGCATGCACACCATTCAAACYAGCGCCACGCCAGACCGCAGTAAAGTCGTCTCTTCTAGAGAGAGTGACGGCAGCTAACGCCGCCTCAGGGCCGCGCGAGAAGCCTGCTCCCACTTACAACTAAAGGCAGCGAGATCATTAACAGATCCCAGCATGGGGGGGTGGGGGGGCAGGAACCAGACTGAGCCTCTTGTGAGAGAGCAGAAACCTTATTTTGATTTCRTTCTCAAATTATTAAGCACGCTTTGAAGGAAATTCCCTTTAGGGCACTTCTGTCAAACTCCAGGCCAGCGGGCCAAATCTGGCCCTCGTTAATATTTTGTCTGGCCCCTATAATACTTATAGAGTTTTATACAAGAAAACCCCACAAAGTTGTGTTCCACAGTTTGCAGAATCAGTGTTTTGTGGATTTTTCTCATATAACCTGTAGTTTACAGTAAGTGATGTTGTTTTGTGGAAACCAGAAACACAATACAGGAACACTGCAGGACACAAGGAGGTGAGGGTCTAATTAGTTTGTTTGTTCTGGTTGTTTTTAAAGCTGATTGGATCCACAGAACAGTCTGAACATTAATATGTTGCATTATTTTCATGTAACCATCCCAGTGTTGGGGAGCCTGGTCTGTCCCCTTTTTGGATAAAAATAAATACAAACAGGGGAAAAAACTATTTTGGCATAAAGACAAGTGTGTTTTGTGCAAAACATCTTAAACATAACTGTTAACAAGATAAACTGCATTTCCTGCAAAAAATGCTCGTGTGAACGCTTCATGCTGAAAACTTCAGCTGAACGCTGCTGAAACTGAGCTGAAAATATTTAACAGGAAAAGTGTTAATTTGAGCTCACGCTGAAAAGCTGAAAGGAGCAAAAAAGTCTGACTTTGCAGAAAAACATGAGCACAAATCTAGTTGAAAACAGAAAACAGCTAAAAGCTAAGAGCTAAAATGGCTGAATATAGCTGAAAACACCTGCAAGAAGCATAAATAGCACAAGGTAGCAGAAAAAAAAACAGAAAAAGAAAAAAGCAGAAAAGCAGAAAGAAGCAAATCTATAGCTAAAGGAGCATAAAATGGCTAAAATTAGCATTAAATAAGCTAAAGGTGGCAGCCACAATTTGAAATTAGCATCCAGTTGAAATAGTTATAGTTGAAAAAAGCTAAAACAGAAAAAAAAATCAGAAAAAAAAATCATAAAATTACATGAAAGTGAAACAGCTAAAAAGTAGCTGGAAACTTTTTAATTAGCATAAGGAGCATAAGTTTGCTGAAAAAAGTTGTAACACCTACAAAAATGTGTATTTAGCTTAGAAAGGCTACCTTTAGCTAACAGCAGCTAAACATTTGCTAAAATTTCAGCAAAWRGCTAAATATAGCAGAAAGCATCTGTAAGAAGCATAAAWAGCACAAAGTAGCAGAAAAAAACACAAAAAAGTAGAAAAAGCAGAAGAACAGCAGAAAGAAGTAGAACTTTAGCTGAAATAGCAGAAAAAAAGCTAAAATTAGCGAATAAAGTTGCAAAAGTAGCAGAAGAAAGTGAAAAGAGCAGAGCCAGAACAGAATGTGTAAGGTGTTGTAAAGATTTAGAAACATTTTAAATGAGTTTAAAAGTGTTGAAAACAGCTCCATTCATTTTCAGGGGCAAAAAAAGTGACTAAAAAAGTGAAATAGCTAAAGAAGTATAAAAAGCTGAAGTAACAAAAGCCATAGCACCGCTCACATAAATGAGCTGAACATTTTGATAAATGAATTGTTGAAATGGCACAAAGTGGAACAAGTTAGATGCAGAAACACGTACGGAGGAAAAACTGATCTGAAGCGTTGACACAATTAAAGCTGTTAGTTGCAGTGAAAATTGCTGCATAAACATAAAATACGCAGCCATGCCACCCTGAACATGTCAGACCTGGTCTGAGCAGGAGTGGGCTGGTTGGCACTTGGATGGGAGACCTGGGAAAACCAGGTGGTGTAAAATCAGGAGTTATACTCACATTGACACATTAATCCTGTGATTATAACAGGTCATAGGCTGTCTTCTACAAAGGACAACTAAAATAATAATGTGTGAGAAAAGACTCAAATGTCATTCGTTCCAACAGCAAAATGTCCCAGATTTTCATCATGTTTATTTACTCAAAATGGTGATAAAATAAATACAAAAGTTGGACACGTACACTCTTTCTTTATAAGGCACAACTTATCAAAACAAAACAAACACAAAAGATATTTACAATCAACTAATGAAAGAATTGAGGGCTAAAATATGAACAAAAAATCGACAGGAACTGGTAAGTCCTAGAGAGCTGAAATTCAGGACGTAGGTAGATCTCYCCAAATCAAGTCTCTTGGAGGTGTGTCCTAAAACCAACAGGAAGTCGGCCATTTTSGGTCAAAYAGAATRCTTCCTTTTGTGWTTTTTGCTCGCACTGTGATAAATCATTATATCATCAATTAAAACCCACAGCTTCTTTGAAGAATAAAATACAAATAAAAACACACAGCAATAATTTTTAAAACAGTCTAGTGAGCAGTTCATGATTACACGATTTTAAGTGTGATTTAAAGGGATCCCTGATTAGTTGTAACATTAGACTTTATT
>NW_013952454.1:2405716-2406836 GCF_001266775.1 Austrofundulus limnaeus | reverse complement strand
AAAAGTATTGCGAGAAAACGCAAAAGTATTGCGAGGTAACGCAAAAGTATTGCGAGGGAATGCAAAAGTATTGCGAGAAAACGCAAAAGTATTGCGAGGTAACGCAAAAGTATTGCGAGGTAATGCAAAAGTATTATGAGGTAACGCAAAAGTATTGCGAGGTAACGCAGTATTTTTGCGTGGGAATGAAAAAGAAAAAAAAATCCCATGTCTCCTCGCGGGCTCCGTAGCACCATGACGACAGCACAGGAGGAATAGTTCAGATGAGTTGGGAAAAGGATAATCTAACAGCTGTTTTTAACGCTGACGCAGCACATTCTGCTACTATTTGCTGAATAATGACATCATTTCTGTGCCTTTATGGATCATTATTATATTTTGTAATAAGCATCACTTTTCTTGTTTGTTGCAGAAGTGAAAACTGAGTACGGTAGCTTCCAGTGACAGTTTGTCCCGTTTCACGTTCAGGTTCTTCAGTCTGTGAGCGTCTCTCAGAGACAACAGGCCGTCAGACCACAGAGGCCCCCTGAGAGGTGGAGTTCAGCGCCGCGGCCACGTCGGGTCTCTCGATACGGGCCAGCGCAGAGAACAGCAGCCCCAGGGTGGAGCCGTCCCTCTGGGCCCAGTTAGAGAGGAGCGTGCGGGCCGGAGCCTCGCCTCGTCCGAACAGGTCCAGCTGTTCGGGCTCGTAGCCCAGCGCCCCGCCCAGGTGCCTCCACCCCCAGCCGCTGCCCTCCTGCAGGAGGCGCTCCACCTCCTCCTGTCGCTGGGGGGGCAGGTTGATGTACAGACGGTTGTCGTGCTTGCTGTCTCTTTTAGTGCCTGTGAAAACACAAAGTATAATAATATATTATAATAATCTTTAATACATTACACATCACAGCCTCTTCATAATAATGATGCTACAAATGAAATGCTGGATTATGGAGCCTGACAGGTGCCAGATGTTAATCTAATCCAGCTTTATTTGTAAAGCACTTTTTGCACCACAGCAGACCAAAGTGCTGTACAGAATCAACATTCCAACACAGCCCATACACAAAACATATTCAATCAAAAAAATACAGTAAAAACACAGAAAAAATAAAAGCAGAGAATAAAAAACAAGTAAAAGCAGGAA
>NW_013952454.1:2403896-2405152 GCF_001266775.1 Austrofundulus limnaeus | reverse complement strand
TTATTTATATAGCGCCAAGTCACAACAAACATCATGTCAGGACACTGTACACAAAAACTATCAATCTAAAGAAGCCAGCAGATTAAAATTAAAAGACATTATTTAAACACAAACATCTCACAAAGTATAAGTAAATAATGCACTGGGACATGATTTTAATTTATAAAATCTGGTAAGATACTTTTATTTAAACAGATAAAAACCTTGCTGAGATACAATCTCTTTTTCAAACGGGACCTGGCGTGATAGCAGCACCATTATAAATATCAACATTCAAACACACAAAATCAAATAATAAAAAATGCATTCTATCTATAACAATGACAATTAAAACTGGTCTTTTCAACAGCGCTTTCGCAGGGCTCTGTGACCTGAGCCAAACAAGCTTTAACAGATTATCTAAACAATAACTAATATTTTTTTAAAAACTTAAATGTGTCTAATTTGGAACAATTTAAACAGTCAAAATTAATTATATATATTAAGCTGACACGATGCATGGATAATATCGATGATGGTTTTGAATGTGATTGTTGGATGTTACATTTTATTTCTCTTTCAGTGTTGTGTTGACAGTGTTGTGTTGACTCCTGCTGCACACAGACATCAGTGTTGTTTCACACCGATAAACTGACTTTTTACAACCTCTGTATTCAATGTTGTTTTCCTGGACTCACGTTGAGTTTTTATTGAAGCTCAGGTTTTTTTTTTTTTGTTTGTTTCATGTGTGTTTTGTCTTGTTTTACCTCCGTTCAGTTCTTTCACTGCCTTTGTTTCACCGGTGTTTACTCTGGTGTATTTATGCCTCTCAGTTTGTTCGTTTACCTCGTCTAGACGTCAGCTCTGTTCTGCTGCGTTCTCGTTTAGTTTTTACTTTGGTTTCATCTGGACTGCTCRCTCTTCATYAGCGACTTCCCTTTTGAGCAGTTTTCTGCTCCTGCACCCTCCTGTTTGCCAGCAGCGTCCATGTATCCTGTCCAAACAGCTGAAACAGCTCAAACATCAAGTGGATGCAACACGAGAAACAAGATGTTTGTGGGATTCTTGGGTTTAGTTTCATTATTTTATTCTGTTAAAGCTAATTTCAAAGAGAAACTTATTTTCACTTCGTTCTAAATGTATTTCTGCAGGGAAAATAGTTGTAAACAAAGTTAAATATTTCAAAAAGTACCTACAGTGGTTTGCAAAAGTATTCATACCCCTTGAACTTTTCCATATTTTGTCACATTACAACCACAAACATAAATATATTTCAC
>NW_013952454.1:2398711-2402835 GCF_001266775.1 Austrofundulus limnaeus | reverse complement strand
AGTGAGTGAGTGAGTGAGTGAGTGAGTGAGTGAGTGAGTGAGTGAGTGAGTGAGTCAGTCAGTGAGTCAGTGAGTGAGAAAAAAGTAATTAAGGTATATAAAATAGATAGGCTTGCCCATAACTAATTGGAGTCGAAGGTCATGGCGTATAAGATGTAAATGAATGGATACCAGTCTGAAGTAAAATATGTGTTTTGCAGTCAAGAAGTAGTACCTATCTCCTTTTGATTACTTTCACTTTCAGCTCCATAATTCAACTTCAGCTCCATAATTCAACTTCAGTTTCATAATTCAGATTTTTGTGTCACATCCTGGTCCTTGAGAAAGCCAGGCAGAGTAATCAAACACAGATCCACAGATTTATGTTTCACTTTGGTGAAGTTTCCCTTCTGTATGTAACAGAGTTGATGCAATCCACTGTAAAAGTGACAAAAACAAAGGTATTTTATTATAGTGATTAATTTTACCTGTATGTAGAAAATGTTACATTTACATCACATCATGGATCACATATTGATCAGATGCTGCTGCTGACTGATCCATGATGTGATGTAAATGTAACATTTTCTACATACAGTATAGGTCAAATTAATCACTGCAATAAAATACCTTTGTCTGTTTTTGTCACTTTTACAGTGGATTGCATCAACTCTGTTACATTCAGAAGGGAAACTTCACCAAAGTGAAACATAAATCTGTGGATCTGTGTTTGATTACTCTGCCTGGCTTTCTGAAGGACCAGGATGTGACACAAAAATCTGAATTATGGAACTGAAAGTGAAAGTAGTCAAACTGAATTTTTAATAAACCAAAATACAGTTTCAAAGTAAAGTAATTCAAATTCAAACCATTAAATTCAGTTTCAATTYAGTGAAATTTATTTTCAAACCAATGYATTCAGTATCAAATTCTGCACATTCAGATTCAATCTGAGCAATTCTAATTCAGTTCCTGCTGGCACAAGATTTATCCCATATTATGGGAAGAAGCGCATCAAAGTGGGAGGAGTCTGCAGCTCCAAGCCCTCACCTTTATTGAGCTGGTTGTCCTGCAGGCTGTAGGAGTCCAGGAAAACCCCGCTGTCACTTTGGAGTTTCTCTCCTTCCGGAGACGTTGCCAGCTCAGCTGCGTGAGCCTTAGACAGAGCCCTCTTCTGTTTGCACGACCTCCAACTGAAAAAAAAGAAGAAAAAAAAAAAGAAAACGCAGATGAAAGCAGGCTGATCACACACTTCTTATTACAGAACTATAGTCCAGTAATAATCTCACCATTTATAAGCCACATAAATGATTAATCCCAGCACCACAGCTGCCAGAACAGACACGTAAGCAATGATGTTGCTGCTTCCCCCGTCGTCCAACGGGGTGAACTTGGACGGTTCTGGTGTGCGGTTGACCTCCTCCTCTGAAACGGACCACTGAGAGGTGGCCTGGRCTCCGTCTGCATCGGCAGGACGAGACATGATGTGCAGCTTCTTATCTGCAAGGAAAGGACGTGTCAGAGAGGAGCATCTGCACATAAAGCAGGGCCAGATGTAACGATAGCCTCGGCCCTCCTCACCCCCTGAGGATGTCACTGCCCCTCCTGTGGTCCAGATATTCTGGGATCAAACATGTTGATCTTTGAGGGGGCGGGGTCAAAGGGCCACGGCATGTGAACTTTCAGAGCGCACGGATGACCCTGCTCCTGGGGAGCAAGTGTAGCTGTTTGGGGGCAAGCGGACCAACTGTCAGCTGCCTCAGTCGGCCTTCAGGGGGGACAGTTAACCTAAAGACCTGTCAAAACCACATGAGCTGGACCACATGTCTTAAGTGGGTTTTTATGTTTCATTAGTGCTGTTTTTCTGCACAGAGGTGAGGTGTGGCTCCACATGTTAACCACATGTCCAAACCCTTACATTTCTTCTATTTAGCTCAGAGTTTTACTTTTTTTTWATCTATTTATGTACAATTTCAGTGGTGGGATTAATTTTAAGTGTGGTTTTGTGGAGATGTTAGAAGACATCAGTGTCTTACCTGTTGTAGATAGCTCTTTAAGCAACTTTATTTGGAGGAAAAAATGTTTAATTGTGACCTGACAGATAAGGTAACAGCTAACACAAACAAGGCTGAGCTTCAGTCCTAACAAAAAAATAAAAAATAAAAATAAAACAAAAAAATCAGAGCTTGTCGTAAAAATGTTTTTACTTGGCATCACTTTACTTTTATATGGTTATTTAAACCGAAACAGCTTAATCTGAGGTTTTAACATCAGTATGTTCAAAGAGCCTGTGACATGCATGTTCTTCAAATATAAAAAAGTCAAAGAAAACATCTTTATATTTAAGAAAGTTGGAATAATACACACAATTTAAGCCCTTTTGTCCCATAACTGGTATATTTTCTTTTGAACTTGGCTCAGCCAAAGTGAAACAGGAAGTGACATCAAAGGGGAACTCTAACAAAGAAAACTCTCTGATTAGTGACTCAAAATAAACAACATATTCTTTTCTACAGTCTGTGTTATCTGTTGTAACAACGCTTTGTTCACATGCAGACATTCCCCTTTGACATCACTTCCTGTTACTTCACAGGCAAATATCTCAACAACTGTTCATCTCAGCGACATGAAATTTCTTTTGCAATATTTTATCAATGTCCTTTTTCTAAAAATGCATTCACATGTATTTAAAAAATTTTACGTCACAGGCACTTTAATGTGCAACGTTTGCTGCAAAATGAAATATGTTGCGAACAAGCTGGCAGAAGAAAATTATTATTTTGGTGTAAAACAAAATACAAAAACTTAAAAAAAATAGATTTTTTTCAGTGCTTTATGTTTACCTGTGATTCACACATTACTGAACACAGAGCTTCAATCTCCTGCAAATAACCATATTTTATTAAAAATTGTTTTGACGTGAATTAGAAAATGGAGTAAAGTTGCATAAAACAAAGTTCACACAAACTGCTATGAAATTAATGAATATGAAATGGTTTTAAGACCTCGGCAATCTGTTCTAATATTCTCCTTGCTCAGATTAGCTAACTTGATCAAACAGAGGTCGAACACAGAGCTATCTACAACAAGTAAGATACTGACAGCTCAAAGATCCTCCACAGAACCCCATTTTTGAGTAATGAGTTTTCCACTCAGAAAAGTTTCTTCCCTTTAGAATGATGTTTTACAAATCTGCAGGTGATTATAAAAATATTTGTGACAAAACCTTAAAGAATGGTTGATAATTTCCCATTAAGGCTGCGCTTGATCTTAAATTGGGAACTATTTGTTTCAGACGACCTGAACTCACCCATGCAGAGCGTGTCGGAGTTAGGCAGGCAGGCACGGATCTCCACCTCGCTGTCGGAGCACCGGGTGCAGGTCTGACACGGTTTGGTGCCGTGATGCTCCTCCGAGAAGGTCCCCGGGCCGCAGATCTGGCACAGCCGGTCCCCCCGGTGCGTGCACTCCTGGGTCACGCCCTCGCCACGCCTACACTTGGAGCACGGCGCGCACATGCTGTAAAGTTTGTAGAGGAAGTAGCCGGTGTCGCACCCGCATTCTGYGTCACTGGAGGCTGAGCAGGAGGCTAGTGTGGGGATGCTAGGTGGGCACGTGACACACGGTGAGCAAGGTTCGAGGCTTTCGGTTGAAGAAAATGTTCCTGGAAGAACAAAAAATAGATTAAAACACTCCTTGACTGCAAACTTAACAAAACAACCAGAAACATAACAGAAAAGTCAACCACAAACCGTCTGTCTAAAAACTAGAAATCTGATTAAAAATTCTCGACCCATGAGCATCAGAGGACTCTAAAATCATGAAACCTAAAGTGCAAAAATACAGAAATCAGGTGTCAAACTCAAGGCCAGCAGGCCAAATGGGACCCGCCATGCTATTTTATGTGGGCCGTAGATCTTCAAAGACGTTTTTTGTTTTTACATAAATGTATGCTCCTTTAAAGYCAGCTTTGACCTTAAACTACATCTCCCATAATGCATGATTGATTATTTTACCTGCAAAATGATAGCCTCCCACCACTAGGTGGAGCTGCACAGGCCAGAAACCAGGTGAGCATGTGATCGTCTGGTGAAGCTAACGGCTAACGCTAAACGGTCAAGAGTCTGGATTTCCCATTTCTGTAC
>NW_013952454.1:2395966-2397136 GCF_001266775.1 Austrofundulus limnaeus | reverse complement strand
CCAGAATGCTTTGCATGTAAATAAAATGGCTTCATCCTTGTTAAAATATATTTTAAAAAATGTGCAAAACTAAACATCCTACAGTATTTTTACAGTCTTTATTTTACAGTTAAAATAAATGTTTATCAAATAAAGTCTAATGTTACAACTAATCAGGGATCCCTTTAAGGCTGCTTCAGTTCTTCTGTTTTCAGCACCTTTAACCAGGTTTGCCTCAAGACAYGATTGAGACACATGAGCAGGGCTAAAAACGGTAACATTAGATTCTAAGTGCTTACCTTGTGGACACGGTGCACATTTGGTATCCTCCTTCCCGCACGGTACCTCCACTCCAAAGCCAACAGGACACAAACTGCAACACTGCCCCGATTCAGTGAGCTCACCGCTGAGACACGCCTTTCCAAGAGTCACCTAAAGTAAACAGTGAAAATAAACAACCAAGAAAAGAACGTACCGTTTTTATCTTTTTAAAACCTTCGTCCGTTTATTTGGACACGAGTTGGCAAGAATCACGCTAAAGATTTAAGGTCCTGAACAAGAGGAAAAGAGGAAGTTTTCTTTTCTGCCAAGAGTCTTCTTGTTTATATAATTTGTGGAAAGGAAATCGCACATATCCCAGCTGGAGCACGATCTAAAAAGAAGAGAAAACCCTTTCTTTTCTTAACCCCTTTTTTTAAGTAATCTCTCTATCTGCCTCAGTTTTCACATTTAAGTGCCCTGAGGCCTTATCTCTTAGCAGGCACTAAAAGAGACTCGCTGGAGACCTGACATGATCCGACATTCCTAACAGGACYGGTGCCGGACAAAGTGTTTTGCTTTCAGATGAAGAGGAGGAAACGATAAAGGACAAAAAGAAAGCCAGGGACGACGACATTCACGTTTCTTCTTTACATGATGGAGCTTTAATCAGCATTGGTGGCTGGCATGGTGAGCAGTATTTACAGAGACGTTTCTTTTCATCCCAGCTTCTCTCAGAACTGCTGCAGGATGGAGAAGAGTTTCCTTTCATCGTTAAATCAAACATCAGTTCATGTGAAAGCGAGGAGGGCAAGCTTATAATAGTTTAGGATTTTTCATTATAGTTTAGTTTTATTTTGTTGTGACTTTTTTATTTTAGTTCAGTTTTAATTCGTTTTTACAGTGGATTTGCTAGTTTTTATTAGTTATTAT
>NW_013952454.1:2391299-2392418 GCF_001266775.1 Austrofundulus limnaeus | reverse complement strand
CACACACACACACACACACACACACACACACACACACACACACACACACAGGGCTCTGCTTATCGCTGCCTGCTTGTTTACACTCGACACAGTCACGGAGAGATAAAGTAAACCATGTGAAATAAAGCTCATGTGAAACAAACAGCTCAGAGGTTTAAAACACAGGGCTGAAGACAAGTCGTGTGTTTGTTTGTYGAGAACAAAACATTGTTTCCTCACCGCTGTGCCACAAAACCCAGTTTCAATAAATCTACATCCGCCACATTTACAGTACAAACATATAAGCAGACAGGCCAGGTTTCAGTTTAATAAGACTTTATTTCTAACCATTTTAATGTTTTTAAAGTTTTCTAAACGCACAAGAGTTAGCTCAATATCTATAAAACTGACTGAGTTAAAGTCACTTGTGTGGTGGGTGATGTCAATTAACAGTGGTTGCCAAACTCTAAAAGATAATCAGTTGTAGATGTACATCCAAAMWTTATTTACTGAAAGTTTCATTAACATTTGTCCAGTTATTCATGAGATATTTTGCTAACAGACAATCATGGCTGACTCAACATTAAATGCTGAAGTTTTAATCAAAGAGCTTGCACAATGATGAACATTTGCCGTATATCTGTGAATGACTCCCAGCTAAAACAGCACCAAATTTCAGCTCAACATCTGTAAAGTTAACTGAATTASACCCAGTTTTGTGTTTCCTAAGACGAGCTGATTACGTTGGCCGTCTTGGATTGGGCCGGCTCCAAAAGTTGATCAGTTATTGGCGTAGATTTAGGAATTAATCACTGACAGTTTTATTACAATTCATCCAGTGCTTCACAAGATATTTTGCTAACAGACAGATAGAGTGACCGCAAATAGTAAAAGGCTAAATTTTGCATGAACATTTTGATCTGTCTTTTAGTTCTCTGAGTACGTGTTTGGGATCAGTCTCATTTTTTTATGTTCTATATTGATATTTTTAATATGATTATATGGTATAAATGCATGCCGTATTTAATTTGTCTTCTTATACTGAGTTACACTGAAGCTTTTTGCACTTCCTGCTGTTGTGACTTCTGGCATTGTGTGTGTGTGTGTGTGTGTGTGTGTGTGTGTGTGTGTGTGTGTGTG
>NW_013952454.1:2383847-2391022 GCF_001266775.1 Austrofundulus limnaeus | reverse complement strand
CACACACACACACACACACACACACACACACACATCCCTGTGAAAACGCCGACCCACCAACCTTCACGGTCTGACACAGAGGAAGTTCAGTGGAGACTTTAAACTCCACATCCTGTCTGATTACTGCGCCGAAAAAAAAAAAGAGGGGCGGGGGTGATCCCCATTAAAGGTGATCATTGAAATGTCATAAAGACAGTTTAAAAAAGTAATTATAAAGTAATGAATGCTCATTGTGTTCCTAAACGACACATTTTCATATAAAACTAGTGAATAGCTGCCAACTACCACGGAAGACACCAGAAACCCTGCGCCTGTTTGATTCTGCTGTGTTTGTTCAGTTTGGAGCCTCCATGGTTTCTGGGGAAATCTGCTGAGCGCTTTGTTTACATTGAGCGCGTACCCGCATGTCAGAACTGAATACCGTTTAGACTGTGTGTTGATGTCGTTYAAGGATGGGATTGAATGCCAGCTCTTTCTCAGGAGCTGCTTTAAGTGAGCTTTTTTTTTTAAAGAAAAAAAATATTTTGGGTGGGGGTTAGACTATCTGTTCACAGAGTTTCAAAGCAAACCTTTGTTTAGTCTGCTTAGAGACACTGTCTGCCATGAAGGATTTTAATATCATCACTATTGCAGCTGAAGATCTGCTGAGTTCCCTAATACTTGATGCTAATCGATAACATTAATATCTGGACCCATGTTTGAAAAACGGTCATAAAAAAATCCTACATGGGTCCTTTATGGAGCTAAAAACCCTGATTTGTGCCAAATGTTCCTGCAGCTGATTGGAGCTTCGATCACCACAGCAGCTTTGAATTGACACATTTTCACCGTCGTGTTGGAAAACAAACACTTTAAACTCTGGAATTCTCCCATCTGTGATACATCAAGAGGTTGCAAACTCTCCCCCACCACATGCGTAGACGAGACACTAATAATTGTTTGGTTCAGGACGTTCCAGCTGCACCGCTAATGGGCCACATTTTCACCAGGATGTGCCGAGGGGCGAGACACATGGTGGGCCGTACAGTAAATACTGGTACCAGAAACACGATCCGCACAAAGTGAGTCAACACTGGCAGAAATGCTCCCTCTTCACCAGCAGAAGAGAGAACAACAGGACTTCTTAACATCCTTTAAAACCATRAAAAGATACGGATCTTTACGAGGTTAAGTGTTATCTGAATGCTTGGATTTAAAAAAGTGCTTTGACTGGAGAGGACAAGTTTGGACAAGAACAGAACCTCCCAAAACTTGTCCTTTTTCTCTCTCGCTCTTCTTTTGGAAGAAAATTAGTGTCAAGTTAATGTGATGATAAAATTAGGGGCTTTTTTCACCCTGATCCTAGTTTTAATGTGTATTTAAACACCACTCAAACTATAATTTGTTCATAAAATACACGATTTATTATTTGCTTTGTTGCAAACTGACTCCTCCCATGTGTCTGAGATGAGCCTCTGTAGGAAAGAAAAAGCTTAGATGACTGGAAACAGTTAAAGAGACTGAAGGGTCGCACAAAATGACAAAAATACTTAAGTCAGAGGACATGTGTAGCTAAAATTTTTAATTAATTTCTTGGCAATAACTCTCAGCTACCATCACACCAATTTTTAACTCAATAGCTGTAAAAATGACAAAGTTACAGCCGTATTTGTGCTCATTAAATTCGATTAGCTGTGGCGGCCATCTTGAATTGGGTTGACTCCAAACATTAAACAGTTGTAGGCGTACATCTAGTGATTTATTCCTGAACGTTTCATTAAAAACACTTCTGTGGTTCATGAGATATTTTGCTAACAGACAGAATTTTCATGACAAAGGAGGTAAATCCAATTTGTCTTTTTTATTTTTTTTTTGTGATGATGACAAACTTGTTGCATAATTAGCAAGCTTGATTCAAATTCAACAACGTTCTCTAAATTTCGGAGCGTTGATTAAAAACATCATCTTTTGGTTAAAGGATGCAACATGTGTAGGAATTTAACAAATAAAAAATTTGTGCCTATTTTAGCAACAACAATAAAACAATTTTCTTTGACTTTCTTAAAGATTATTTGACAAAATCTTGCCTGTTAGTTAATTTAAAATCTTTTGTTTTGTTTGACACATCGAAGGCCGGATTTAAAGTCAAAAGGCCGGTATTGGCCCGCGGGCCGCATCTTGCTCGTGAGTTKACTTGGGACCAGATGTGTCCCTGCCTGTTTCCACTGGCAACAATAGAGGGAATCAGCAGCAGCGCTTGATGATGTGCGACATCTGGCTCTGTGGAGCGGAGCGGAAGTGCACTGGGAACAATGGTGGGGCAGAAGTGGGCGGCAGGAGTTCACAGARCAGATTTTACTGACAGTAAAAGAGCGTGAAAGGACGCGAGGAGGTGAAGGAGTGGATAATAAATACATGTTACTTACTTTTACCAACAGAAGCGCACAGAGGAGCACGGAGTTCATGTTTTCTGTCCCCACTTGGCGCTTCTCAGTTTTTTAGGAAAGAAACACAAATCCTTCGGCTCCCCCTGTCCTCGGATTGGATTTAACAAAAACAAAAGGTCCGCTCCTCATCAGAAAGTCCTGCTTCCGTTTTTCAGTCCCAGTCCTCCCGGTGTGGGGTCGGATCGTTTTTGGTTTTACGCACAAGAAACGCGCCGGAGCGCAGAGGACGCGTTCCTTCGGTGCGGGATGCGGCGCCGCAGCTGCCTCTCCTGCAGCAGCTCTGCAACAGATGAGACAGAGGAAACTCTTGCAGACCCTCCTCCTCCTCCTCCTCCTCCTCCTGCTGCAGACTCTCCTCCTCCTCCTCCTGCTGCAGACTCTCCTCCTCTTCCTCAAACCTTCTCTCCTCCCACTGACTCAGCTTTCAGCAGGATGCGGGAGCAAAGAACTCCACCTGATGTTCATGGGTAAGGATTTAAATGAGYAGAAACCCAGAAGTACTCAGTACTTTAACTAGTACAGTACTATCACTGTGCAAAGGTTTTATACCATACAACAATTGTGCGGGGGAAAAAAAACAAAAACAAGAAACAAACATTTGCTTATTTTCATTCGTCCCTATTTTTCACAATCTCTTCTGCACACTTTGTGCTATTTTAGCTTTTCATATGAAATTGTTTGGCTACCATTCAGATAATTTGTATAACTTTAAAACATTGCAAAACATTTAACTTTAATTAGTATTTTCTTTATTTCAAGACAAAAAAGTAGTCCATAAAAAGAAAAGTAAAAAATAATATAGTAAAAAATAATTAWATTTGCCACTTAATAAGCTATTGAGATTTCTTCACAAAAAAATAAACAGATTTGTTGATATCTGCATCAGCATTCTTTTAGCTACCATTCTGCTACTTAACTCTATTGGTTTTAATTGGCGTTTTGCTGATTTTAGCTTTTAGCAATTATTTCTAGCTCTTACGTAAACTTTTTTGTACATTTGTTTAGTATTTAGCAGGTAGGCCTATTTTGATACTTTTAGCTTGTAGATAAAATTTTGATGCCTTTAGACTGTAATACTCTATTGTCTATAGCGATTACTTATTTTAGCCATTAACTAGCTTAATTTTTGCTTTTGGCTAGTTTTTTTTTTTTTTTTTTTTTTTTTTTTTTTTTTTTTTTTGGTTTTAATTGGCATTTTGCTGGTTTTAGCTTTTNTTTTAGCCATTAACTAGCTTAATTTTTGCTTTTGTTTAGTTTTTTTTTTTTTTTTTTGCTATTTTTAGCTTTTTTTATTGGTTTTAATTGGCATTTTGCTGGTTTTAGCTTTTACCAAGGTTTTGACATTTCTAGCTCCTATAGACTTTTTTTAGTTTAACTACTTTTAACATTTAGCCATTTTAATATTTTAATTGCTTCTTTTAGGCTTCCATAGTCTGTATCTTTTAGCTATAGGCTACTTTGCTACTTTTAGCTTTTGCTATATGGTTAACCTTGCATTTTTAGCTCTTAGTTTACACTTTGTTGGTTTTAATTAGCATTTTGCTGATCTTAGCTTGTAGACTTAGTACATTTATGAATTTATTAATAAAGAAATGAGATACTTTTAGTTAGCATTTTCATAGTTTTAACTTTTAGGTAAAACTTACCTTTCTTTGTGCTGTTTTTAACTTTTTGCCCTTAGGTTTGCTAGTTTTATTTGTTAGTAATGTTTTAGCTGGTTTTAATAAACCTTTTGCTAGTTTTAGCTGTTAGTCATCTTTTAGCTGACATTAACTTTTTGCTGGTTTTAGCTACTTTGAGACTTTCATCGCTAGAAAGAACTTGTTGCAGCTCCCAGATCTGACAGCTCAGACTCGTGTGTCTCCTCTGCCCAGAGGACAGGAGGACAAACAGTCCTGGACGTGTCCCATCTTTGATCATGTCTCCAGGCCGCGGTCCAAACCTCTCACACATCTGGAGCATCATGGAATTAACAATCTAGTGAGGAATGGAACAATGTTCTCCTCGGTTCTCAGATGTTTGGATGCTTCAGGATCTTTGAAATGTTTCTGCTGCCATCAGTTTTAAAATGACTCCATGTTTGTTTGGTTTTTAAATGGTACAAATTACTAGTTTGAACACTTGATATGTTGACTGCTTTATACAGGGTAATGACACTTTGTTATTTTAAGAAAAACGGTTTAATTTTACAACCCTGGAGTTGTTTTTTCTTTATTTTTGTTCATTTTTACACGTGAATCAGACGTCTGATCATTCAAAAGATTAAACTCTGGGTGAATTACAACTTGTAAATTCTGTGATTGCAGGGGGGCTTCATGGGAAACAAATGGGGGTGGGGGGGGGGGCGGGGTTTGCACTTCAAAGCCTGGTGAGGGATAAGAGGACAGAGTGGATGTTCCTGCTCTGATAAAAACAGATTTACAAACCAGTGTCATTCTTTCCCAACAATAGAAGCTTCCAGTGAAATCAGCTCCATCTTATGAATATTCTGTTTACTGTTGGGCCTGTTTTTTCTCTGCATTTCACATGTTTGACTTGAAAGGGTTTTTTTTTTATTATGTTTTCAAAGTGCTCATCAGATGAGGTGCAGCCAGTGTTTTAAAAAGCCTAAAAGTTAAATAAAATAAAATAAAAAACAGTGGAAAAAGTAGAAAATGAAAAAAGTAATGCATCAAAAACTTGTTGCTCAAAAAAACAACTAGACAATGACAAAAATCAGCAAAAATATCCAAAGCATGCTGGTAGCTCCATATTCTGGGTGTCTGTTGGTAAGAGAGGCAGATTAAAAATGTAGAAAAAAAAAGTTCAATGTTAAAATTGTTGAATTAATCAGAAGTTTCAGATATCCTGAAACARTCGAACAGAAAACAACTGAGAGGCTTCTTAAATAAAAAGCAGAAACATTATTTTTTGCTGTTTCCTGAATTTTTTTCCCTTTTGTGTGTTTTAGTGTAAATATATGATTTTGCAAACATCCCTGATTTCCAGGAAACTTTTTTTCTGCACAGCATCTTATTTTTTATTTTTATCTTATTTAATTTTATAGCCTTGTACAGCAATTTTATTTGATTTTTAATTTTTATTGTCATTATTTTAATTATATTATGTCACATAGCAATACATTGTTTTGTGGACTGATCTGCTGCTGCTGTTACACCTGAATTTCCTCTCTGCGGGATAATGAAGGATGTTTCTATTCTATTCTATTCTATTCTATTCTATTCTATTCTAAAATTAGTGTTTAGTTGTGCATAAAAAAGCCCAAACAACAGAAAAACAAAGAGCTCAGAGTTCATTATCAGGACTCAGTTTAGCTCTAAAGTTATTTCTGGGATTGCCGAGGTCCCTCAGCTGTGGCGGCCATCTTGAATGGGTCCAAAAGTGACTCAGTTTTAGACGAAGTGGAGTCCAGACATGCAGTCGGGTCGGAGCGCTGAGTTCCTCTGTGGTCACATGTGGGTGGGGTTGATAAGACCCTTATTAAAGAAAGGAGGCCGATTGTTGCTCCTCTGGGGTCCATGAAAAAGAGACCGCCCTACTGAGAGTGAGGTGTTAACCCTTCCCTCCACTGTCTACAGGACACATTTACCACCGCGCTCCCCCTCCCCTGCAGCAAATTGTACCCCCAAAGAGGTGTTTATGGGGGAGGCTGACAGGATGTTGGGTCCATCCGAAGATCAAAGTCTCCACTTTGAGTCCATGTGCTGCTGCTGCTGCTCACAGCGACCTTTTCAACAGAGTTTAAATCACAGCACTGGAGCTTCTTCGCTGCAAACCCACCAAAATAAGAGCCCAGCTTTCAGTAACGAGCCATCATGAGTTTAAAGGAAAGGATGCAAAGTCTTCGTTTGAAGAAATATCTAGAAATGCAAATCCACGACAGGAAGGAAACATCAACGAGATCAGACTGCAGRGTTTCTGTAACATCAGGTCTATTTTCAACTTTTACCCACAACAAAACAAACAATACAAAAGAAATGAAGGCAGAGCTTCTGTAAGAGTTTAAGACTTTGCTTTTACAAATATCTAAAAAATAAATATTAAAATGACAGAAGGTTCAAATCTTTTAAAGAAAGTTACTGTTCAAAGGTTATGACCAGGCAATATCTTACCTGTTTCAGACAGCTCTTTGAACAACCTCCACTTGAGCTACTACATTTAATTCTGAACAAACTGACTGGGTAAAGGCTAGTCTGAGTTGCTGTCATCTTAAAACAATTTCAAACTGAAAAAAAAAATCCAAACAGTTTGAGCAAAATGTGTTTTTAAACTTTTACACAACCACAGTTTTCAGAGTTCTTCTAGCACAATATTTCTACAGGAAGTGCTACAGGTAGTTACTGCTGCTGCTAATTGTAAATACAAATCATAAGTAACATATAAAGAACCATCTGTTGCAAAACAGATGATGATAAAGGTTTATTTAAAAAACTGTTTGCATTAACTGCCATAACATTTTAGAGTCGTTTAAACCCTCCTGCTGTCCTTGGGTCAAAATGACTTCAAGGCCTCCGACTCATTTTGACCCAAGGAGGGTTCAGACTGTAGCAATTCATTTGATATGTGGACTAACCATTAAGGTAGTACCTCACTGACTGTTGGGACCAGATGATGATTCAAAATATTAAAGTACCTGTGACATCAATTTTTTGTAATAAGCATGAATGCATTTTTGGAAAGATAATGTTAACCATCCATCCATCCATCCATCCATCCATCCATATCCATCCATCCATCCATCCATCCATC
>NW_013952454.1:2380698-2382262 GCF_001266775.1 Austrofundulus limnaeus | reverse complement strand
GTCGCGTAAGCCAACACAACCTTACAACATCCAGAGCCTTAAGGAACTCCGGGCGGATCTCATCCACCCCCGGGGCCCTGCCATTCAGAGGAGCTCTTTGACCACCTCAGTGACCTCGTCCCCAGAGATTGGAGAGCCCAACCCAAAGTCCCCAGGCTCAGCTTCCTCAACAGAAGGCATGTTGGTGGGATTGAGGAGGTCTTCGAAGTATTCCGCCCACCGGCCCACAACTTCACGAGATGAGGTCAGCAGCACACCATCCCCACTATAAACAGCGTTGGTGCTGCACTGCTTCCCCCTCCCGAGACGCCGGATGGTGGACCAGAATCGCCTCGAAGCCGTGCGGAAGTCTTTCTCCATGGCCTCTCCAAACTCCTCCCACGCCCGGGTTTTTGCCTCAGCGACCATCCGAGCCGCTAAAGATAATGTTAACATGTTGCAAAAGAAATTTCACACCACTGAGATGAAAGTTGTTCAGATATTTGTGTGTGAAGAGACAGGAAGTGATGTCAAAGGGGAATGTCTGCATGTAAACAGAATGTTGCTACAACAGCTAACAACAAAGATATCTGATGTTTCTTCAGATTATTTTGAGTTTCTATCAAAGAGAGATGAAGAAGAGTTAAAGTTTAAATAATATTGTTTTAATAAAAGAAGACCAGAGTTTATAAAGTGTTCTCTTTTGATGTCACTTCCTGTTTCACTTTGGCTGAGCCAAATCCAAAAGAATATAGGCCAGTTATGAGACAAAATGGATAAAATCATGTGTACTATGCCAATTTTCTTCAGTATAAGATGCTTTCTTTGACTTTTTGTATTTGAAGGATAGGCATATCACAGGTTCTTTAAGAAAACAAAAATAAATTTCCTTCTGCAAGCTCCTGTGAGTGACCAGGGAGTTGTGTAGTCGTGTTTTTCACAACAATCCATCCATCCATCCAACGTGTTTTCAAAGTTGTGTAATGTTTAAGTTCTCTGTAGCAGCGAGTACSYAAACTGAAGTACTCCTTCTCATACTCGGCTTTTAGAACAACAGTACATCATAAAAACTAGAAATCTAAAAATAAGTCATATTTGTTCCTTATCCGCATGGTTTCTACACCTGGACCTGTTTCTGTCAGAGACCCCGAGACACCCATGACGAAGCAGGAAAACAGTTTGTTGCACAAAGTTTCAAGGCACATTTACGAATGTAGTCAACCATCTCGGCAAGATACTACCTTTGGCTCATGTGTCAAGCCAGAACAAAACTCCTTTTCTTCAAACTGAGCTCGTTGACAGCGCTATCTACAACAGGTAAGATACTGATTGTTCATTACATTAAGCTATGCTTTTAAACTTGCTTTTTGATGGGGGATGGACAATGACATCATTTTAATTTTCGTTAACAATTTAGCAAAACAAGTCAGAAACATTTCAAACAGTTTTTTGTGCTTGGTTGCTTTCTTCAGATACAAAAAATAGCTAATTGTGTCGTGGGGGGAAACTTATTAAAGGGATCCCTGATTAGTTGTAACATTAGACTTTATTTGATAAACATATATTTTACCTGTAAAATAAAGAC
>NW_013952454.1:2375224-2378499 GCF_001266775.1 Austrofundulus limnaeus | reverse complement strand
ATATAAAACATTTATATTTTTCTAAAAACAAAAAAGTGCTCAGTGTATAGTTGCTCTCTCAGAGAGATCAGTGGCTTTGTGAGTCAAGTTCCCCCAAGTTTGTTTCAGGATATTTTTTTTAAAAAGTCGGGAGGGGTGTTGGTGAGCGTTCGCTCCTCTGATTGTCCCGCCTCTCATTTGCCGACATTCTGGGTGGGATTGTACTCCGTTTCGCCCGACGACACCTGAGAGATGCGGCGCGTGGAGCCCCACAGGCGGCGGGAGAACTGTCCTGAGCGAACCTGAGCAGAGGGGGGGGGGGGCAGGTTATTGTCTAGGCTTTTAAAGCACATTATCATGTGAAAAAAAAAAGAGCCTGGTTCACAGGAAGTGCTCTGCATATGACTGGGCTGTCTCATTCCTACACTCACGTGTTAAACACACACACACACACTCACACATAGACACACACACACAAAACCTCTTGATCTTCAAGTTCAGCGTCTCACCTCCTCTGGCTTCCCCGCCCCCACCACGATCAACTTCCCGTCCTCCAGCCCCACCAGGACGTGGCTGAACTCCTTGGTGACGGACACGCTCCTCACTGGGACCCTCAGGGCCAGAGGAGTGATCAAAGCATCCAGACTGTGGAACAGAGAGAGGCGTCAGAGGGAGCAGCTAGTCTGAGCGGAGCCGACAACCGGACCGGACCGGACCGGACCGGACGGACGGAAGCGCCGCAATTGTAAAAATTCACGTAAATTCACGTCGTTTTATAAAGCTGCAGTCGATTGGCATTATGTGGTTCTTAAGCTAGAAGTTAATGCCCGCTACTTCCTTTGGGTGTCTGTTAGCAAAATATCTTAAAAACCTCTGAAAGAATTTTCATGAAACTCTCAGGAAGTAATCATTAGATGCACGACTACAATCGATTTACTTTTGGAGTCAATCCGATTTAAAATGGCTGCCACAGCTCATTCGTCTTGTAAACACAAAAATGCCTACAACTTGGTGAATTTGAAAGGTTATGAGCTAGAATTCAGTGAGGTGGTAGCTGAGAATTGTCCTCACTACATATGCTGAGCATCAACAGATTGCACCAGATTTGTATTTAAAATTAGCTAATTAACGATTAGAGTCTGTTCTGTCTGTCTGTTAGCAAATTATCTCATGAATCACTGAATGGATTTCAATGAAACTCTCAGATATTAATCACTGGATGGAAATCTACAACTGATTAACTTTTGAAGTTAATTCAGTTTAAGTTGGCTGCCACAGTTAATCTATGTTAACAAACATAAAAACAGTTATAACTTAGTCATTTTTACAGGTATAGAGCRAAAACTTGGTGTGCTAGCAGCTTTGATTTATTCCAAACACTCATTCTCGGTGCTAACACATCGTATGAGATCCCACAATATAGCATGAGATTGTGCAAAATGCCATTTAAAAACAGAGGTTTATAGTAACTAAGTACAATTTCTTTGTTACAGTACTTAAGTMGATTTTTGAGGATTTGTAACTTTACCAATTRTTTTTTGAAATAGCTACTTTTACTTTTATTTTGTTGCATTTAAAAGCTAAAAACGACACCTTTACTTCTTTACWTTAAAWKKWAMMMCYWRKTWMYTKKTWMMAAAWTWAAWYYKKTTKRAMYYMWYMWKRAARRWKKTTYYKSYYYWAAAAAATGAAGAGTTGAATTTACTCAACAARGTCATGTCAGCTGGTTCCATTAAGCCTAGTTGAGTAAACTGAGCAAAGAATAAACATATACTGCTCAATTTACTGAACCTGGTTTAGTGGAACCAGTTTGGTTCAGTAAATTCAACAGTTTATTTCTTAGAGTGTGTAAAAGTACTTTTACTTTTACTTTCCCAATTTTTGTGAAGTTTTATAACTTTTACTTGAGTAGTTTTCTCATCAGCGACATTAATTTTTTTTTTTTACCAAAGTCATTTTCTGTTCATGCAATTTTACTTTTACTTTATTTTTTTCAAGTTACTTTTTTGCTCCAACGTGGCCATTTCTTTACATAAGATTTGGTTTAAAAAGCTTCGAAAGTGGTTACCTGAATAAATCTCGTATGTGGAGGCTGCCCTGCCTGGTCCCCAGGATGACGTATTCAGACACCAGGAGGAGCGCGCTCATCTGCTCCTCCGTGGTGAAGGAGGACAGCAGCTGGCCGTTCACAGAGTAAACGTAAACAGAGTACTTGCCCTGTGAAACAACGTGAACATTCGTACAGATCAGAAGCAAACCGAGTGTAGTGGACCGTGCGCCCTGCGGCGGGCAGATTTCAGTACCTTCCTGTGGGGGCGCTCCTCCTGAGAGGTCTGCACCACCATGTGACCTTCCATGCCCACTTGGAGTTCGGAGATTTGCGAAGGCACGGAGCTTTCACCCGGAGGCCGCAGCGTCCGCAGGAACTGTCCTCGCCGGATCGTGTGAACGATCACAGTTCCATCCTGAGACGCAGAGACCCCCAGTGTCAGAGTCAGGAAATATACTCAACTTTAAATTTAGTGTATTTGGAATAAAAAAAATTCCTTCACAAACACAATGTACCGTATTTATTCATGTATAATACGATCTCATGTATAATACGACCCCCACTTTTTTGAGCTTAAAAAGCATAAAAAATTTAATCCTCAAACTACCTCCAATTTCATACAGACTTCAAGATTTTTCAGCCTTTGCAGTCTTTATACATATCAATAAAATGATCATTGGACTGTTTATTTTATTTTAACAACATATGTACTGAAATGTATTTTGACAACAAATATATATCAGCTGTAGCATCATCATATGAATTCTGGCATTTTACACATAGTCCACCAGGAGGCGCCAACACAAAAGTCAGAGACTTCACATGAGATTTGGGCCATCTTGTGGAGGAAAAGCAGATTACTTCCTTCTCACGAGCGCTCCCTCTGGTGGGGAAACTTTTTTCAGGGATACAAACTTTTTCAGAACACTGGTAGACGGCAGCCATTACAGACGAACATGTGTTTGCTGTTGTTAGAGGAGCGGCCCGGTCACACGCTAATGTCATTAGTTTGCTATCATTACTAAGGTGCAGGACTGCTTTCCCCGCTTTTCCACGTCATGTCACCTGCCTGGATCTGTTATTATCTCTCTCTGAAGCACTGAGGAGTGTCAGAGGTGAGCTCGTTTCAACTGCTTTTTAAAATGTGGTCTCATTTCCGGACTCAATAATTGTGTGAATGAAGCCGATATTTCAGTTAAAATACATAAGTAAAAATATTTATCCAAGTATAGTACTACCCCCCAAC
>NW_013952454.1:2373149-2374453 GCF_001266775.1 Austrofundulus limnaeus | reverse complement strand
AGCTAGTGTGGTAGTCATCATTTTATTTTATTTTCAATATGTTTTGAGAAAATTGCTATTTTAGTTGCTGGGCTCGCGAGGTGGTGTCTTTTTGGACAAAAAATTTATGCAAATTATGGCAAAAAACTAACAATTTCACTTATTTTGCGCTCATTTTGCGAGTCACAAATCACAAAAGTAGCATTTCTGACCTTTGACCCTGAGACAGCCATGTCCAGTTCAGTGCTGATGGCCACGCAGGTCACCTCCTGGTCGTGTCCACACAGAAKCTGCACCGGCCGAGGAGACAGGCCACTGGAGAATCCACCCTGAAGGACGATGAAAGGGACGTTTCAAACGAAGGTTTTGTTTAAACCGAGCGGACCGACAGACGCATGCAGACAGTCACCTGCTGCAGAACCTGCCACACGATACAGGATGTGTCCCGTGACCCGGAGATGAGGTAGATGCCACACAGGTCCAGAGCCAGGCACGTGACCACGTCTTTGTGAAACACAGAAAAAAAAAAAACGCTAAATGAACACGAGGAAGAGACRAGGATGAGAGATGCGATCCGGAACGGAGAGGAGCTGACCGATGTGACGGCAGATCCGGCCCACCAGCTTCCCTTTCCCCAGCTGGGTGACGCGGAGGCTGCAGTCCCAGTGTCCGCCGCTGAACAGCAGGCGCCCGTCGTTGGAGACCACCAGCACCTGAGCGCTGAGCTCCACTCCGGGAGAGAACGGCCCGCTGAGGAAACGCTGAGTCCTGCAGGGAGAGGAGAAAATCACAGTTTTCACCCAATTTATTTCATTTAAACAAACAAACAAAMAAAAAAACATATTAAAAACAAACAAAAAATGCACAATATCACTAAATGAAAAGGAGCAGAAAGAAGAAAAGAATCTTATAATATCTGCCCCCAATTTAAAAAATCTCTCTATATTAGGGCTGCAACAATACATGTTACCCGTATCGAACCGTTCAATACAGAGCTTTAGGTTCAACAATACAGACTTTTTATTTTATTTTAYCAACTTGTCTTCTGAAGATGCTCTGTGTTGAAGGATCAGTGGATTTGTGTTCGACTACTCCACCTARGCTGCATTTTTGAGCGCAGATCCTCTGAGAAACTTGCTGTTTCAGCAACATTTAATTTAAAACCTGGAGTTTTGAGGTTAAACAAATGTTTATGATTAATTTGAATAAATTACAAGTTAAAAATGGCATGGACATTTCTCTTTTTCGTATCGAAAAAATATCGAACTGTGAGACTAAAGTATTGAACCGAACCGAATCATGAATTTTCTGTATCGTTGCATATA
>NW_013952454.1:2366692-2373139 GCF_001266775.1 Austrofundulus limnaeus | reverse complement strand
TCAGGACACCGACTGCAGGCACTCCTTTCAGCTAAAGAGCTCCTCTCCATCTGTTTCAGGTTAGTGGACATCATTCAGTAAACTGTCCCGTCGGGAAATATGTCTCTACGTCACATAGTGGAGTCTCTCTGATTGGTTGACGCGGCGCGTCGAGCTGCAAAAGTTCAGATTTTCTAACTTCAGCGATTTGCGCCTCGGCGCGTCGAACGCTCAGATCGTTCAAATCGTTCAAATCACGCTGCTCTAATCGCGCTTGAGGCGCCGCAGAACTTCCCGACATTGCTTGACGCGTGTCCACCATAGACTTTGTATGTAAACCTGATGATCCTGATGCTGAAATCGCGTTCGGTGTGAACGCACCATTAGGTTCAACACACACTTGTATCGAACAATACAGGTTTTTAAAATTTATTTTATCAACTTGTCTTCTGAAGATGCTCTGTGTTGAAGGATCAGTGGATCTGTGTTCGACTACTCCACCTAGGCTGCATTGTCGAGCGCAGATCCACTGATGAACTTGATGTTTCAGCAACATTTAATTTAAAAACTGAACTTTTGAGGTTAAACAAATGTTAATAATTAATTTCAATAAATTACAAGTTAAAAAGGGCATGGGCATTTCTCTTTTTTGTATCGAAAACAAATATCGAACATTGAGACGAAAGTATCGAACTGAACCGAATCGTGAGTTTTCTGCACGGTTGCAGCCCTACATTAGATGGATGACAACAACGCTTTCCTGTCAAAATTCTCACGGCTCTTTTTTTGCAGAACAAAAATGGGATATGTAAAYGTTCTAAATGCTTTTCCCCAAACTTCGATGCATTAAGTCAAATGAGGTACAATAATGTACAATTTGATCTAAATGTGAAGATTCATATCTGAGTGAGAGCTTGAATGTTTTTATTCATTCTTTAGGTTTTCCAGAACAAACTCACTTGGCGTTGGTCAGCGTTGGATCTTTAGTGAAGGTGAAGTAGTTGGTGATGTTTTTGTCATACGGCAACCAGCTGTGGGTTCCGATCAAACCATTGGAGCTCACCGTCACCTTTAAACGAGAACCATGATAAACCTCCACTGTTCCAGCTGCTTCTCTTCACACGGGTTAGTTCAAACCTCACCAGGGTGTCGGAGCCCTGCATGATGAAGGAGTGATTCTGGCTCTTTGGTACCACCGCTTGGACGAGAGGAAATCCATCGCTTACCACCTGAACAAACCCAGAACAGGTGTCAAAAGGACGAAGCGAGCGCCCCGGAGGACGGAGACGAGAAAAACGTTTTACCTCCACGAACGGCCGGAGTTTRTTGAGATGCTCGAAGATGTTTGCAGGCAGGTTGTCGAGGCGGGACTGTCGCCGGGAGGCGTTCTGGGCCGTCATGCGGGTGGGGTGAGGCTCCTGTTTGTGGGATTAAAACAGTTTTATACATCCAGACTCAGAACGATGAGGTGGAAAAATGCAGCTTTAAATTACCACCCCATATATGAAACCYGTTTTAAAGGATGTTAAAAACAAATGACAGGAATTTCCACAAATACGTTATAATTATATTATTTTTTTTCTGTTTGAGTAAATGATCTTTGTTGTCCAAAACCCAGATCTGATCTTATCTCCAGCCTTGCCTCACTTTGATCACCCAGCTTTGCTTTAGACCACTGTCACCTCGTCTTCTTCTGTTTTGATCGTTTACATTTAAAAAAATCTTACTTTTTTCAKATTGTTTTAAACAATGAGAACATTAAAAGAAACTATTTACATCACCTCACGGACCAATGCCATTTTTCTCCATTCTCAACATTTAAGAACTTATAGAAAGAAAATACGACACAGAACATGGGCTACACTGCTAAGGAAAAAACAAACAAATGACGATAGAATAAAATAAATAAATAAATAAATACAAGATCGGTAATTAAATTCTTAATTTTAGTCAGATCTTTTTTTAAAGTTTAGTCTCAAACATTAGCTGCTCAAACATGTCAGTGTGTTTCCTGCCCTGATGTTTATGCATTTGCTTAAAACTTTTACATCCCATTCAGAACAGCCCCAATTTAAACTCAAGTTTTTCTATTCTTAGTTTAAAAACTRCCATTGTTGAAACATGTTTTTATTAAAGGAATGGGTAACACTTTATAATAACTACACTTAATTAATCATTAATAAAGGGTTACTTCACCTAAAGTATGATTCAGATTTAATAAGCTATGAATTAACACATTTATTAATGTTTTACCCATAAAGGCTAATTACTTCTTAAACCAACATATTCATTGTTTACTAATGCTTAATAACTTATGAGTTAACTATCCTATATACTGTGTGTATGCTCATATTAATGTATTTTCACACCATGTGTTAGACGTTAATGGTTAGAGAATGTTTGAATTGACTTATCTACTAACCTGCAGTTTATTAAGTCTGAATCATCCTTAATTAATGATGTTTTCAAGGTTAAGTAACCCTTTATTAAAGATTAATTAAGGCTAAATAAGGTATAGTTATTATAAAGTGTTACCAAAAAAGGCTTTACAAAGTCTGAGTCAGATAGTGTTAGTTCGACATAACTTTGTGYCATATCTCCACGTTTTACAGATTTCTCAGAAAAATAAAAACAAAATAATAATAATAACAACAAATCCAAACAGTGGATTCTCGCTGTTTGTCCAGGTGTTGTTTTGGTCTGATTGTACCTTCAGCAGCTGACAGGGCGTCTGACCAAAGTTGCTGATGATGCCTTCCAAAGCTTTCCGCTCGTTCTCGTTGGCGATTGCGTCCAGATCTACGGCACCTGCGGAAAAGTCCCAGGAATCAGTGTGTAAACATCGACATACATTATACTTCCTGTCACAGGAAATSATTTTCTGGTATGTTTACTATACTGAGAACCAGGAAATCACACGTATACAGCAAAATGAGCGCAGCATTTTGATAAAACATAAAACRGTTAAAGTGCCTGTGACATCAAATTTTTGTAATAAATATGAACGCATTTTTTTGGAAAGAKAACATTAAAAACATATTGCAAAACTAATTTCACACGGCTGAGATGAACAGTTGTTGAGATATTTGCATGTGAAGAAACAGGAAGTGATGTCAAAGGGGAATGTCTGCATGTGAAGAGAGCGTTGCTACAACAGCTAACACAGACTGTAGAGATAAATCTGATGTTTCTTTAGATTATTCAGTCTCTATGAGAGAGATGAAGAACAGTTAAAGTTTAAATATTGTTTTAATAAAGACCAGAGTTTTCTTTCTTAAAGAGATCCCCTCTGATGTCACTTCCTGTTTCACTTTAGCTGTTCAAAAGTTCAAAAGAAAATATGCGATTTATGTGGCAAAATTAGTAAAATCCTGTGTATTATGCAAAGTTTCTTAAATATAAAGTTGTTTTCTTTGATTTTCTGTATTTGAAGGATACACACGTCACAGGCACTTTAATAAATTATTAAACTTACTGAGTCTGTATTATAACTCTACAAGTTTAATGACACAAAGTCAGGATGAAACATCGTCAGTTTTTACTGATCAGAAGAGAAGCAGCGACAGCTCTTGTAGAAATTTGATGATTTATTATCCAGCCTGGTGACAAATTAGTTTTGTTTTGTTGACCAAAGTGATGGAGTGAAAATTTGATTTTTATTGGTCCAGAAGGATGAAATCAGGACTTCCAGCCCCGCGGTTGAAAAGGGCAAAAAATGTCCACCTAACCAAGTTTTAAAATCTTATATCAGCCAAAAAGTCTTTATGATCTTGTTTTGAGACTGATTTACTAAACAAGAACTGATTCCATCCATCCATCCATTTTCTTCCACCTATCCGGGGTCGGGTCGCGGGGGCAGCAGCTTCAGAAGGGAGGCCCAGACCTCCCTCTCCCCAGCCACTTCTTCCAGCTCCTCCGGGGGAACTCCAAGGTGTTCCCAGGCCAGCCGAGAGACATAGTCCCTCCAGCGTGTCCTGGGTCTTCCTCGGGGCCTCCTCCCGGTGGGACGTGCCCGGAACACCTCACCAGGGAGGCGTCCAGGAGGCATCCTTACCAGATGCCCGACCCACCTCAACTGGCTCCTCTCGACGTGGAGGAGCAGCGGCTCTACTCTGAGTCCCTCCCGGATGACCGAGCTTCTCACCCTATCTCTAAGGGAGAGYCCAGCCACCCTGCGGAGGAAACTCATTTCGGCCGCTTGTATCCGGGACCTCGTTCTTTCGGTCATGACCCAAAGCTCATGACCATAGATGAGGGTAGGAACGTAGATCGACCGGTAAATCGAGACAAGGACTGATTGTGTAAGAATAATAATCTTGTTTTCAGAATGTGTAAGATTATTTGTCTTGTTAGCCTGAAAATTTGACTCAAATTAAGTCAAAAAATTTCTGCCAATGGAGTAAAAAAATTTTACTTGGCAAGATTTTGAAATACTTGATTTGACTCAATTTTTTCTTATTTCTAGAATCTTACCAAGTAAAATTTTCTTACTCCATTGGCAGAAACTTTTGACTGAATTTGAGTCAAATTTTCAGACTAACAAGACAAATAATCTTACACATTCTGAAAACAAGATGATTATTCTTACACAATCAGTTATTGTTTAGTAAATCAGTCTGAAAACAAGATCAAAAAGACTTTTTGTCTGATATAAGGTTTTAAAACTTGGTTAGATGGACAGTTTTTGCAGCGCAAGCTTCACAATCCAAACATAGGCAGAAAAAAATGGTCATTTTCAAAGAAAATTATAAGGATTATAAGACAAAGGGCTATTTTTGAGAACAAATCKGTTGAAAAAACTGTGATTAAAGGTAGATTAGGACAGTTATCTGCTATTTTATTTCCAGAGATCACTGGATGTTTCTTTAAGGATTTTGATGCATATCTCGATTAGTATAAAAACGAACATTTCTGAGCTCATTTTGAGTCATTTTACAGGCACAGGTCATATCTTTTGTTTATCTGTATGTWTTCTTGGAGGGAGGTTAAAGCTGATTTGTCTCACGTCCTCTTTAAAAAAATGTTTTTCCTGGGTGGAAGTGTTTCTCCTCACCCTCGTAGGTGCAGTAGTAGAAGACGTTCAGAGCTTTCACGGCTTCTTCTCCTCTCTGTTTGTAACCAAAGATCAGGTCGATCCACTCGTGGAGGTGATTGGAAACGTGGTCAGACTCCTGATTAAAGAAACAAAAAGGAGGAGTTGTTATCGTGACRGAGCTTCAAACAGCAGATCCATCAGTTCGTTTTAAGACCCCGGATGGTTTTGGTGGGCTCACCAAGGCCTTCCTGTGTTTCCTGATGAAGTCTTCCTTCGACGTGGCCCAGCGAGGCAGCTCCACGTCCGTCACCGGGTCCTGAGAGATCTGCAGACGGCCCAGGTCGAAGCCTGAAGACGTCGTACAAAGGATTAACCTTCAGATCGCCACAAACACACAGGACGAGTTCAGGCTGCTCAGAACTCACCGTTCATGTTCTGCAGGATTTCTGGGAAGTAGAAGAACTCCGGGATGAGCTCTTTGACGTCAGCCGGACTCTCCATGCGGGCCTGCCAGGCCGCTGCCACCGAGTGGAACTGYCTGTCTGCAACGTCGAACCTGAACSATCAAGAGTTTAGCTCCATATCAGTAAATTTAACAGAGACGTCGCCATCAKTGCTTCAGTTCAGGGGCTGCGGTACACGTAGACCACGGAGGCCACGCCCCTCGTAGTCCAGGCAGGCTGCATAAAACAGCTGCTAAATGAGACGGTCCATGTTTGAGTGACCACGCACTCCTCTGTTACTGTGGTTTTATTTCATATCACCCTTAAATGCACTAAACTTAAAATGCATAAGAATTTCAACAGGTTTAACAGGTACTTTTCACTACATTATACTTTAATATTTTARGTTTAGCTCTAGTGTCAGTAGTTTATAATAGTATTTATAAAAATATTGTAAAACTTTCTTTTAATGTAACTCTGCATTTAGGTTTTTAATATATTACATTCAGTTTAATTTTACTCATGACGTTCACTGTTCACGTTCAGCGTTATCCAACGGCTGCTCAAAATGTGTACTGTACTTGTACGCATATCTGTACAAACTATTTAAGTAAAATAAATACATTTTTAAAAGCTACAGTATCAGTACTTGTAATTAAATGTTATTAAGTATCACATCACAGCATAAATTTCATCAGCTAAGATGCTAACGTACTCTTTGGTCCGTGATGACTTTCCAAACTCCGCCTTTTTTCTGTTAAATTTGATGATTGAGGTGCAATGAATCCTGGGATAATGTCAACTTTCGTTTTCAGGATTTTGAGGGCTGCATGAGAAAGAGCCTATGAAACGGGACAGCCTACGGCACGGTGCAGTGACGTAAGCAGCCGACAATTTATTTAATTATTTAATAATCATAATAATAATAATAATACATTTTATTTGAAGGCGCCTTTCATGGCACTCAAGGACACCGTACAATGTAAATAC
>NW_013952454.1:2364767-2366487 GCF_001266775.1 Austrofundulus limnaeus | reverse complement strand
AAGGTTAATTTACTGGAGAAATATGTAAATGTAAAATGTAAGAATTGTTGCTCAAGGAGTTAAACTTTTTTTATGTTTTTGTAATTTGGAGACTATTTTTGACTGAATTTATTTACTTGAGAAAAAGGGGCAGCTATAATAAGATTTTTTCTTCTTCTGCTACCTTTCCTTTCCTTTATGATTTATATTTTTATTGCATATTGAATTTATGTTGTTTTTAAAGAAATTATTACATTTAAAAAAAAGTAAAAAAAATCTGTCTATGAAAGAGGCGGACCCTGAATTTGGGCACAGCCCTCGTTTGCTTCGGCTAAGATCGGTTAGCTGAGGGGCCATCTTTAATCGGCTCCAATTTTTACTCAAATCTAATTATTTTCTGAGAGTTTCAGCGAAATATACTCAGCGAGACATTTTGATGATAGTGCTAACAAACAAACGCACACTCATCCTCACCTTCCACTCTGCAGCTGGATGTGCAGCGTGGTGAACGGCTCCATTCGGATCATGTAGTGCATGACTCCGGCTGCGTTGGAGTAGTGTGTGCCATAGTGGAATTTGTCGATGGTGCCTGTCGGGTCCTCGAAGCTCTCATACCTAAAACAAACAAACAGACACAAATATTAGGATTCCTGCAGCAATCCTCACGCCTCGTCATGCTAGCGTCCTTACTTTTCTTTGACGCACAGCGCGTGGCGCGAGTTGACCACACCTATGGGTTTAGACAGGTCTCTGAAAACCAAGGGGTCCTCCAGATCCAGGACGGAGGAGGTGTAGTCACACAGAACCCAGGGGAACTGCAGGGGGAACAGAACACACAGCTGTGTGAGCGAGCTCACGTTGGCTGAACGTACACAGACGTGACGGCGGGCTCACCACAGGGTACTGAGACAGGTCGTTGTACGTGCGCCCGGCGATGGTGTTCAGCTGCATCAGGTACTCGAAGTTGGAGATTTCTCGACAAACCCATTTCTGTCAACGTCAGGTGGTTAGGTCAGGTGGGTGAAACGAAAACGAGGCAGAAAATAATAAATCAATCAATCAGAGACCTGAGTGAGGCCAGAGGCCTTCAGGAGCTCCTGAGGGGAGCGGGAGCCAAAATAAAACAGGTTCGGGGGTCGCAGGCCGAGGATCCTCGAGTACACCTTGTTCCGTACCTGAAAGAGGGGAGAGATCAGGAATTTTACAGCTTTTAGCAGCTTTTGTTTTATATAATTACTAGGGATGCACAATATATCTGCATTAATATTGGTATCGGCCGATATTGGTCATTTTTTAGAATATCGTTACTGGTTCGATATGTAAAACTGGGCCGATATTAACATCCGATATTTATTTCCCACTTTTTAACTTTGTGTTTCTGTTTTGGGAGGAATAACTGAAGTAGAGAGCCAAGTCAGAAGTCTGGTTGTTTATTTACAATATCAAAAAAAGACACAAGTGTGTTTGTGCGTATATATATAATATAATTTGTGTGTTTGTGTAAACATCGGTTACACAAAGTAAATAATCGGGAGTTGGCTGTCATGATTAGAACTGATTGTTGGGTTTAGAGTGTTGACTTTTAGTGTTTTTGCAATTAATGTGTCAAAACTTTTTATAGTAGTTAATTGAGAAGTTAAAAATAGCTTTTGGTTTGTTTAAATATAAATATTGTCTGCAAAAGGTTTTTAATTATTAGGGAGCGTTGCTGCTTTACCTGTATAATTAAAATTGTTTACAA
>NW_013952454.1:2361881-2364512 GCF_001266775.1 Austrofundulus limnaeus | reverse complement strand
TACAGCTCTGTGGAGTAGAACTGTATTTTGTTAAAAACCAGTATTTTGTTACTGCTTTTCAAATTGTTTCAAAGATAAATTATTACTTTGATGTTTCTCTATATTTAGGTTAAATATTTACAGAGTCATCTAATTAACAAATCACTATAGTTTAATAAGAGGATGTCCAACATTTAAGCACAAACCTTTAACGACTGCTCGTCAGCAATTGTTTTTAGAGTTTAGGCTCCTATTAAACACTTCTCTATTCAAACAGAGTTTATCAAACAGAATGAGTCCAGTAAAATTAAAGCCTGTTTAATAATTAATATTATTTGAATGAGGTTTTATTAATGCTTTAATTTTAAGCTTTAGTTCATTTTGAATAAACGGAGTTGATTAAACTTTGTTTAAGTTTGAGTTGAGAGCTGAAATGCTTAAAAATGTATAGATTGGTTAAATTAATTTTTTGAAGCGTTTAATTCCTTTTAAAACCAGCAGATATAGACAGTTTCAAGAATGACACTTCAATCTGATTTAACCGGCAGAATGACAGCTAGACGTCAACGCGGCGGTTGACGGACCAGTGTCAGCCTATCACAGAGCGTCTAATGCAGGGAGTCCCGCCTCCCTTGCTCCACTCTGCAAGAAAATGGCTGCCAGTTTTTTTTTTATAACGCAGCTCAGCATTGCGCACGAGCTGTGCGTATATGAAACAGCTTTGTGGAATGAAAATTCACAGTAGTTAAACAGAGTTTAAACACAGCATTTCAAAATCAACCAGCAGTAGTTTTCTGACCACGCCAGCAGATAAAACAGCTTCTTTTTTTAGCTTGCCGAGGTGAACACGGGCACGCGGTGGCTGAGAAGTTGAGCCTGCGCGCTCCCGTTTCTCCACTTGTGGCTCGGACTGTTGAGCTCCGTGGTTACAATCCTGTTAAGTTTGCCTTAAAACACACACCGAGTTCTCAATGTGGCTAACGACACTTTTTTACAGGTAAACAGCGCTTAGCCGTCAATCTGGACGACTCGTTCGAGTTTTTCCGTCCAGGAGTAGCCTGGAGCTATCTCTCGTTAGCTCAGAGTTGCTACTTTCACTTCTCACATTAATTCACAATGAACGTAGTGTAACACTAATAAGTGGCCAACTTATTAAGATGTTAGCGGAGTGTGGTTATATAAAAATGTGTATTGTAGGGACACGCGTACAAACACTATATATAACCAACCAGATTAATAAATACACCTGTTAAGATGTTTCTAATACTGGCTTTAGGATCCTTAATAAAATGTTATACAGACAACATGCATGCAAATAAATCATAAACTGGCTTCCACAGCGCAGATTATGGATTTAAAAATAGCTTTCCGCTATAATGAGAGAGAAAAAGCGACTAGCTCTAGGTCTGACGTCATAACCTTGAACAGCCGTGAACAGCTTATTTTCAGCAATAATTAATGTTTCAGACGTGTTTATAACTTCAAAATGACAGAAAACGACAAAATCTGCAGTTTTTTGCTATTCTCTGAGCACCAATCAGCCATAAAAAGTCTTATAATAACACTTTGTCTATTGCCAACATGAAGATAAACAGTGTTTTTCCACAGTGCACAGAAGATAATATTTTCATGAGAAAAATATTACGAGTTACCATTAAAAATGGACCCGTACGGTGCCACCAATATGTAAGAGTGAACTTAAGCTGAATTAAGCTTGTCCCACATCTCTCATACACAAGGTTATGAGGAAACTTTTACCAAGGTATTTCTCATTACTTGTTAATTTCGTGACTGTGCGAAATGAAAAGTACACAATAAGTGAACGTTCAGACGAGTTCAAGTTGATTCATAAAAGACTATGCGATCATTGATTTACACAAATTGAACAGATCATAAGTTACTCTTGATTGTGGTTATTCCTATAACAAGCGTCAGAGTTGAATTAGATAAAACCCGCGTCCGAATTTCAATTCACATCAACTCAGATTACTTWTATAGAACAGTAAAACGTCACTTCTGATGTTAACAACCAAACAATTTTACTGGCACTTTTAGCTTAAGTTTTGGCAAATTAAGAACAAGGAAAGGAGGAAAGTAAGATTAGCGTGTTACTACGACTTTTACTTTTATCAAAGTGTAGGTCAACCGGAACTGCACGTCTTTTCTAAGCTCAGGTTCCACATGACACGTCACTCCGAACACATCAGCTTTTACCTGATGATGGCTTCTTAAGGCACCCTCGGGGTAAGAGCTGGCTTGCCTCCCATCAGTCAGGGAACTGATGTTGGCTTGTTTACCGGTCATTGGCGAATAGGTGTTTTTCCAGGTAACTTTCATCTGTTTCAGTCCAAGCCAGAAAAATTCAAGCCATATCTGGTTCCTCCTTCCAAAATAAAAACTACCCTCAGGAGTTAAAAACACACTTAGAGGCTCGGCCTCGGGTTGAGACCACCGGCAGGTGTGCCGGGTCCCTGGCTGTGAAGTCTTCCCTAATTAGCTCATGGGATCAGACTTAAAGCCAAACCTGAAGTTTCTCCGGAGAGAATCCCAGCTGTCTTCCTAGGTTGGAATCAGAATAAAGAGTGTCGCTCAAAGCCGTCCGGGTTAGTAAAAGAAATGGATAAACTTTTGTTCTGCCCTCAGGCTTAGAGA
>NW_013952454.1:2354084-2361871 GCF_001266775.1 Austrofundulus limnaeus | reverse complement strand
AAGTGGAACGACTTCTTTTCTTTTATCGTGCCTTAAAGATTTATAATGGTATAAAAAAATCACAGAGGATCTGATTATAAAGGTTTTCATTGTGTTTTTATCTAATCACATTATTTAATCACTGTTTTTATTTTACTGTGAACACAGTAATATAATTGTGGATTTTTCCTGAGAAAATCTTTCATTTATCTGGACTAACAGAAGGTTCAGAACTGATTATAAAACAGAAATGTTAATTAATCATCAAGAGAAATCACTGCAAAACATTTATGATGATTAATTAACATTTCTGTTTTATAATCAGTTCTGAACCTTCTGTTAGTCCAGATAAATGAAAGATTTTCTCAGGAAAAATCCACAATTATATTACTGTGTTCACAGTAAAATAAAAACAGTGATTTACATAAAAACACAATGAAAACCTTTATAATCAGATCCTCTGTGATTTTTTTATACCATTATAAATCTTTAAGGCACGATAAAAGAAAAGAAGTCGTTCCACTTTTCCTGTGACAGTCATTATCATGATTTAACAAATGCATAAACATTCTTAGTTAAACAACAAATGAATCACGAACAGAAGAGATTGTTCTGTCCATTATCTGATTAAGAAGCTGAGGGGTTCTCTTCCACGGTTAGAATGACCTTTCATGGCCTGAATAGAGTTCAGTTTGTGACAGAGTTCCTGTCCTCTCGCCAGGCCTGTCCGAGGCCTGCTTCGAGGCAGTAAATCTTGTTTCTTCACTCTTGGTGACCCCTACACAGCTAAAAATAACTTAGACAATTTTTTTGTGTTGACCAGTGTAATAAATAAAATGAGTTACAAAAGAAATGAAGCAAATAGTGTTCTAATTAAAAACCAAAGGGACTGAAAACCTTTTTTCTGAAGTTGATGAAGTAGTGAGCCTGGTCGATGAAGAACAGCTCCAGCGCAGACCGCCGCAGGTTGTATCTCCTCAGGTGGACCTCTCGGAGCTGCGACAGAGGTCTCTTGAAATCGTAACCGATTCCTACAGCAGACAGATGATTATTCACCTGCTCCTCTGAAATGAAACAATCAAACAGAGAGCTGCGCGTTGCCTACCCTCCTCCGTCTCCTCTTTCTCGCTGCTGCCGTCGTAGAAGTACAGGTGGTGGGTGGTGACCTCCAGACGACCCGGAACCACCGCCACGATGGTGATGAGCTCGCAGTCCTCAGACAGGACCAGTTTTTCCTTCTGGCTCTCGTCTTCTCCTTCCCCTCTGAAAGAACGAAAACCAAGATTTAGGTTTTTTTCCCCTAAATCAGAGATTCTTAAACTATAGGCCGCGAGCGCCACCTTGAGGGCCTCCAAAGAACAGATTTTAACTTTGGACCATGGGACGGCATTGATTTTAAATAAGGTGCAATACACTTTCTCAGCACTAGTGCGCCACTCAGAAGTTTAACAACTTTTTAAATATAAATAAGAAGAACCTTAGATAACAGCTAAGAGTGGAAACCTATTTTAAATGAAAAGTAGAAGCAAAAATAAAGGTAACCCATCAAAAAAGGCCGAAGTTTGTCACTAATATGAAGTGCAGCTTCTGGTTCTACCATGCAATATTTAAAAAATTCAAAACAATATCAAATACATTTGCAGATACAGCTATATTTTAATTAGCACTTCATCAAATTAGTTTTTGTAGTTTATTTTTAAACATTTTGAATATATTTTAAAGAAACTTTAAACTTGTCAAAAAGCTGCTGTTACTGTTATTGTTTGTCACTAATATGAAGAGCAGCTTCTGGTTTTACCATGCAAAAGTTTAAAAAGGCTTTCTTTTCAGTTGCATTTTATCCAATTTATTTTTTACAGGTTTTTTATTTGAAACATTTACAGTGAACATTTTGAAAGCATTTATTTTATGATCACAATGTTATTTATTGAATTATCTACTTTTGTTATTGTTTATGTTAAAAATATATATTTTTGTGTTAATAAGCTTGACTGGTCTGTTGACTGACTGTTGTATTTGTTCAAATATTTGTTATGGGCAGGTTACAATATAAAAAAATGTTTGTCATAATCATGTGATTATTTGACAGGAGTTTTACTTTTAAAATGTAAGTGTATTTAATTTAGTGAGAATGCAAATACAATACAAATTAAACCAAGATTTAGAATAATTATCATTTTAAACCAAGATTTAGAATGATTATCATTTTGATCCATACATTGGTAATGTCTGACTGGGCCTCGTGCCTCTTTGTGTTCAACAAAATGGGCCCCGAGGTCAAAAAGGTTAAGAACCCCTTCCCTAAATGTTTATCACTCCTTTCAGAGACGTGTTGTAGAAATTCAAGACTCACTTGTTGTCCAAAAAGACCAGGTCCTCTTCTTCTAAATGGTCATCCTCCATGTTTCTCACTTTCGCCTCTTTGGCAACAGCCAGGGGGAGGGGCTCCGAGCTGCGGGGGCTTTCAGCTCCTTTTAATCACACGAGAAACGACTCTTTCAGTTTATTTTATTTCTCTAATCAGCGTTTAAACACAAACAAAGAGGAAAAGCTTGTGTGTTTGTGCCTCACCCATGTTGTCCCTCAGAGCGCTGGCCTCACTGTGGGTGTCGTGGTCGTAGTTGGGAACCAGTTTGAGACGCATCTTGGAGTACGTTTCGGCGCTGGACAGTTTCCACTTCACCTCCGGCTGGACTCTGTCATCAAACATGGAGAGAGAAGAGAAAAACGTGTCATTCAGGAGAACGAAAAGGTGCGTGAAGGCGAGAGGCTGCCGTACCTGTTGGCCCAGGCTCCTCTCTCGCAGGTGAACAGCCTGCGGAGAGCTCTCCAGTGCTGCCACACCACCCCCTGCTGGCCGGAGCCCTGTTTCTGACACATGTGGTACCGGTTGTTCTCGCTGCGGACCCGCTTCAGGTAGGGGTCCACGATCACTTCCTGTGTTGAACAGTCAGACAAACGGCACGTAAGCACCTTTCTATGGAACTAAATTGGGGCCATAAAAATTAGAAAATCATAATAATTTGAAACAAAAAAAGAAAGAAATTTAAACTGGAAAAAAATATCACAACTACTTGTCAGATTAATCTGTGTGTGGTTCGTTCTTTTTTTGTTTGTTTCAAAATAAAATTGCAGAAAGAAAACAACCATGTAATTTTTTTGTTTGTTTTTCAGTTTTCAAAACTTACATGAAAAAAAAATTGAACCAATTACAAATACAGCGTTTGAGTTTTACTTTACCAGTGGTGGGCTGCACTAATCTAAAAATTAGCTGCACTAACTCTAAAGCACTAACTTTAAAATTTAGGTCCCCTAATTCTAAAGCACTAACACACTTAAAAATTTAGCAAAAGCTAATTCTAAAGCACTAAAAACCCATCTGACCCATGGAACATTCCTCAAGAGTCAATATGAGACAATATTTTCTGTGTGAAGAATGTTGTTAATTTTTCATCTTGTGTAGTGGTTCCCAAAGATGGGGTCAGGACCTCTTTGTGGGTCACAAAACATCAAGTGAGGGTCCCCAGATGATTTACAGACATAAATTTAAATGCAGAAAAAAAATCCTAATGGAATATCTTCATCATTATTATTGCAATTTTTTGAAATAATCATAATTGAATAAAAATTAGTATCATAGTTATTAGGTTTGTTTATAGTTCTTATTCCCATGTTTAACATAGTTATTAGCAAAGTTTGCTACGTAAACAAGTAAAATCTGAGGTCACGTGTGTCTGCAAATTTTATTTTGTGGGCCGGAAGCAAAAAAGTTTGAGAACTACTGATCTAGTGGATAAGTGACACATATGAACAGGTCTGACAGCTTTCACCCTCAGCTGTTGGCAATAATGTTGATCAATAATATTTAAAGAACTCAATTAGTGCTTAGAAATTTGGCTCATAAATTTAGCAAGTGCTAATCCACCAATGAATTAAGAAATTAGCAAAAGCCCTAAAGCACTAATCAGGAAATTAGTTCTCCTATTTGTGTTTAGTGCTTTAGGGGAACTGTGCCCACCACTGTGCTTTACTTTTTAAATCCAAAATAAAATATGTGGTTGCTGTTTTAACCTGTTGTAATACCAGAAATGACAGAAGTCTCCAAAGAACAGGAAGTTTGCTGGAAGAAGACGGGAACCAACCCTAAAGATATTTGCAGCGGCTGCACGCAAACCTGATTCTACAAAACTTGCAATATTAAAGCCATTTTGATAAAAAGAAAATAGCTCTCTAGATGCGTCGAATCCTCCTAAAGAAGGCAGTTTCTAAAGTGCTCAGTGAAAACGTAATTCTCCAGGAGTTCAGGCCATGATGAACAAAATATAAAGCTTGTCATTGCTTTATTCATTGAAATGGAAAAAAAATAAATAAATAAAAATTGTAGTCTTTTTCAATATTGCAATTGTTTTSGTAATTTAGTTTTAAATCAAAGAACTGGAAAAATTACCACATTATTCCATTTTTTCCCATTTTATTTTGAAATGAAACAGCAAACCATACATAGATACAGATTCTAGAGGTTTTTCTAGTTTCAGAATTGTGTTTTTGTCAGTTTCAAACTTCTGGCTGTGTTTAGGGGCGGGGCCTCAGAGGACAGTAGGTGTGGAATCGTGACTGACAGCTCGACACGGTGGCAGAACAAACGATTCCTGGCTGTTGCATTTATGAACCGTGGGAACTGGAAATGTCATTGATATTCTCTGTTTATGTCGATATATGTTTTCCAGAGTTTGTGTCGTGTGTTCACGTAATCAGTGAAACGAGGCATTTTTTTTAAAACCAATCGTCTCACCTGGAACTTGGACTTGCTGTCGGACGTGTCCTTGTCTCGTTTGAAGGCCGTGCTCATCAGGTCATCGAAGCAGGAGTTCCAGAAATTAGACATGATGTCGTGGCTCCTCCCGAACGTGTCCAGCTCGTACTGCTCCATGGCGGGCAGGACCTGCAAAGAAAACACCAAAAACAAAATAAACTGTGTGAAGTAACACACTTCGACTTTAATTCCTTAACATTTTTATTATTTGCTGCAATGACTGTGATTAAGCATGACGCTGAGCTGCATTTCTCCCTTTTTATCACTCGCTGCTGTTTTTGCCCGTCTGTGTCTGTTAGCAAAATATCTCATGAACCACTGAACAGATTTTAATCAAACATTGAGGAAATAGTCAGCAGATGTACATCTACAACTGATTAACTTTCAAAGCCAACCAACTTTAAGATAGTTGCCACAGCCATAGAAATATAAAAAACTCAAAAAGGGCTATAATTCAATTAATTTCAAATACCTGTTGCTAAAATTTGGCGTGGTAGTAGCTGAAARTCAKTCACAAYGCAAAGTCTGAGCACAAGACATTAGGTGACATATCAGCTTAAAACATCATCCTTAAATGTTGGAATTAATTCAATTTGTCTGTTAGTAAACAAGCTCATGACTCACAAAATGGATTTTAATGAGACTTTCAGAGAGTGATCRTTAGATGTGCATCTACAACTGATTAGTATTTGGTGTCAGTCCAATTCAAGATGGCCGCTACAGACAATCAAAATTACACAACAAAACATGGAATCYCTCAGAWATTTAGCTAAAACTTGACATGGGTCAATTATAGGTCCGATAGTGTGTGAGATTTTGCGTAACGTCATTTTCAAGGTTTGACCCAAACGGCTACAACTCCATCCCACATCTTCTTTTGACACAAACACGCAGTCTCTCTAAACCAGKGGTCTGCAACCTGCGGCTCTGGGGCCACATGTGGCTCTTTGGTCCCCTCTACAGTGGCTCTTTTGAAAATGAGACCGAACATAACAGAATGTATTTTTTTGTTTTTTAAACTCACAACAGAAATAAATTAGTATGCAAATATGTGATCAATACTACTTATACAAAAAGTAAAACACGTTAGCTCATGCTAGCCTGTTTACTTAAATAATCCAACTCCTTTCTATGCTCTTTCTCTCAAATCCATCAGAATTAACTTTAAAGTATTTGAAGACTACATAATAAGAACTAAGAAAAAAACATGCCTGAATAGTTCAATTGTACTAGTTTTTATGAAATTCTAAACTATATACAGTTTTTTYYWMYTTWMMWKGRWWWKGWYYTTTTWTTTGTCCTGATGTGCAAAACAATAATAAATACTAAAATTCACAATATATTTTTTAGTTTTATAATATCACCTCCACTGACCGTAAAGGTTCCTGAAAAGGCCTCAAAGAGGACCACGAACCACTAGTTGATAATCACTGTTGTAGCTTGTTTTGCGGCTCTGAACACATTTTATTAGYGAGACAAGCAGCAGAAATGGCTCTTTTGATCATAATTGTTGCAGACCCCTGCTCTAAACAAACAGAGCGGGCAGTTTAAGTTCACTCGGCGTTTGGGGGGGGAACTCTTGCCATGGTTTTTTAAAAACCCTCCAGAGCTGCCAAAGTTACGCCGCGGTTGCTTAACGCAGCGCAGGATTCGTGTACAGAAGCAATCTAAACAAAAGAGATTTATGMACACGGACTGTCACACAAGCCCCGTGATGAATCTGAAGCTGGCGAGGGCTGTTTGGCATCAGTTCACAAAGAAATCTCAAACATAAACTGATCGCAGCCTGAAATAGACGGCGGGTGGGACAGAAAACACTTGAACGTTCAAGCAGGGGGAACGTGAGCTAAAACCTGCAACAGATTTCCTTTATTTAAACTCTGGATTAGACGCTGCAGCCAGTCCCCTCTGGGAGGTGAAAGGTCAGCAAACAACGATTTGAAAAAAACAAACAAAAAAAAAAAAGCCAGAATGAAAGATGGCTGGTTATCAGGGGCTCACAGACCTGCTGCTGGTAAAAACCTCTCCACTCCAGCGTCTGGCAGTACGCCTTCAGGTCCTGGGCGAAGGTGGTGCTGCCGTTGGTGAGGGGCAGGTTGGGCAGGTGGTCCTGGAGGACGACGGGGTCGGCGTGCTGGTCGAGGAGCGTGCGAACGATGGGCACCAGCTGGGAGAAAGTCTCAGACGGGCCGTTGTCGGCGTCGTCCAGTTCACCACCTGGCCACAGGGGGGCGCCAAGCTTCCCCAGCAGGAAGCAAACCTCCTCCCAGCTGAGGCAGAGGACCGTCTGGAGGAGGCTGTGYAGCTTCAAGTAGGCCATCTCACACAGCTGAAGGGAACATTTAATAAGGCTTTTATCAAAGAGGAAAAGTAGAAAGTTTGATTATTTTTTAATTACTCAGGCAAACAAAGGGTAAAACAACAGAAAAAGCAAGTGTTTCAGATTTATTTATAGGTTGATTTGTGGAAAATTGGTCGTCACATTCCGCAGTGACTGCAGGCAATTATTGTAATTGTGTCTCTCAGTGTCTTTAACTTTTGTTTCAAACTTTGGCACGCCAGGCGGAACGCATTCACGTATGTAAAAGATACTTGTTGCCAACTACCGGTAAGTACAAATACTTTGTTAATGTACTTATATAGAATTTTTGTGTAACTGTACTTTACTTGAGTAATTATTTTTCAGCCTACTTTTTACTTTCTACTCCTTACATTTTTTAAAAAGGTAAGAAGTAGAAAGTCGTTACTTTTATTTCATTTTTGCTTGTTTTCATTGCAGCTTGTTATTGTAAAAAATAAATACTATCCATATAAATTGTGCCTTCTAGATAGTGAATTTAACTGTGGTTGAATGAGAAGTATAAATATATAAAACTCTGATAGCGTATTAGTTTGTACACAACAAATCATGTCCCACTCCAGCAGGACAGAATCATTAAAGTAAAAGGACTGTACTGAAGAAGTATTTGTATTTCATGAATTATATTATTACATT
>NW_013952454.1:2349508-2352286 GCF_001266775.1 Austrofundulus limnaeus | reverse complement strand
AACTTGCACAATTGGTGACTGACTAAATACTTATTTTCCCCACTTTATTCTGAAATGTGGGTACGCACTCAATGTAAACAAAGCTCAAAGTAAAAAAAATGTCAAACATTTTCCTCTAAATATAGAATTTGAAGGTGCAAGCCTGTGATATCCCTGCCATCAAACACATTTGATGTATTTGTCTCCTCTGAACTGTCGCTCCTCACAGCTGCAGCTGTAAAGAACCTGTTTATCTCTCCCGACGGCTCAAAAAGCACTCGGCTTTAGGAGGAGCTGCGCACGTTTGGGGATGAACCGAAAGCAGCAGCGCGTGATGGAAAGCCTGAGGGCTCTTTAATTTATCACTTCTTACTTTTATCCCGCAGATCTCCTGCAGCAGCAGGAGTCATAACTCAGAGTTGAGCTGCCCTTTCATACAGAAACACTCCCCAACAGGAATGACTGCAATGTCTTCACAAAGAGACCCATAGAAGGTCTGGTATTTCAGCGCTCTCTTTATCTCAGCTCACTTATCAAGTGAAATAAATCTCTCTCTATATATATGTTTTTTTCTAAAGAATATCTCCTGCAGGTTTGTGATTTGACATTTCCAGTCGGCGTGATTGACAGCTTGGAGGTGTGGGAGCGGCAGACCTGTGAGTTCCGCTGCTGGATGTACTCCATGATGATCCGCAGGCCGATCTGAGCCATCTCCTTCAGCTCCGTGTTTCCTGGACTGCCAGGGGTGCTGTGCCAGGCCTGCAACCTGTCCAGCAGGTTCACCACCCCCTCGAAAATCTGCGGCAGAGCACAACAACGGCTGTCAGCGGAGGAACGCGAATTTAAAAAAAAAAAAAAAAAAAGAGCTCGACCTGTTTCCACACCTGGCTGCAGAGACGTCAAACTGAACTACGCCTTAGATTACTCATCCTGAACTCTGATGCAACCGACAMCCAACCGTGACTTTCAGGACACAAAAAGTCAATGACGTTTGATCTAATGTTTAATAATAACAACTCAAAGAGTCTTTTACTGATTTGAACTCAGAGCATGGAAAATGTAAAGTCGTTGGAGTCGTGTCGAAAATCAAAACCCACTGGACTTTTTTTCCCACATTAACATTGTTAATTTGCTCGTAAAAATTCAAGACCAAATCTAGAAACTTAATATTTTTTTATGTATTTTAAAATCAATAAGGTATTTACTAATGTGTAAATACTTTAGCATCATTTGAAATAAGTTTCAAATTAAAAGCATGGCTTTTTATGCAAACAAGCCTTAAAAACCACAACGTTCTGTTACAGTAAAGACACAGCGTTTGCAATTGAGGTGTAATTTAAACAGGTTTTGTACAAACCGGTTACCATATAGCCTTTTATTTAGTTTGTAACAAAGGCCAAAGTTAATCTAATGCGAAAGGTCTTAAAAAAGGGAGAAATCTTTAAAAAATTACACACAGTTCAGCACAAACTTTTTTGGTGAAATGTGTAATTCTATCTGATTTAATCTTTAAATTTCATGAAATACCACTTGGAGACGTTTGTGCGTGGGACATTTTTGCAAATCTATCAATGCATAAGTTAGTTTCATAAATGAGAGAAAAAATTTAATGAGTTTAATATTTTAAAGTGCCTGTGACAKGCATATTCTTCAAATACAAAAAGTCAAAGAAAACATCTTTATATTTAAGAAAGTTGGAATAATACACACAATTTAACCCATTTTGTCTCATAAATGGCATATTTTCTTTTGAACTTGGCTCAGCCAAAGTGAAACAGGAAGTGACATCAAAGGGGAACTCTTTAAGTAAATAAACTCTCTGGTCTTTGTTTATTGAAACAATATTTGAACCCTGACTCTTCATCTTTCTGATAGTGACTCAAAATAATCTTAAGAAACATCAGATTCTTCTCTACAGTCTGGGTTGTTGGCTGTTGAAGCAACGCTCTGTTCACAATCAGACATTCCCCTTTGACATCACTTCCTGTTACTTCACAGGCAAATATCTCAACAACTGTTCATCTCAGCGACATGAAATTTTTTTGCAATATTTTATCAATGTCCTTTTTCTAAAAATGCATTCATATGTATTACAAAGATTTGACTTCACAGGCACTTTAAAACTGTAACCAGAGGGTAAAAACACTGTGAAGGGAAAGAAGATATAAACAATGCAAAAAAAGGTATTTAATTATTTCTAAATAAAATTGATCAGTTTGAACATTAAAACTAGCTTCAAAGTGTTTTTGTTAGTTAGGTTTGCAGCTGACATCAGAGCCATTTGTTAAGTGTTTTATAGAAAGTGATTCTCTACAGAGGGTAACAGGATCAACATTAAAGGAGACATACAGTATCGTGTTTAAATCCTTCTTTGTCACATTTAAATCCTTCATTTGGGATCTATATAAAGTGGAACTGCAATGCTTTGGTCTGAATTCCTCCTTAATGTAACTCCACAAGCCCCTCTTTCACCCCTTTTCTGAGGTGTGTCTCTGATCAACTCGTTTTGAGGCTGTGTCTTATAATTCAAATGAGGCATCTCACTCCCCGCCCACCTCCAGCTCCCAGAGTGGTCCATTCTAGTTTGATAGAGAGGTTTGTTTATTTATTTAATGGCTAAAAAAGTGGATGTCCCCTTTCAGTTTATTGGTAAAATAAAATATTGGTTGCTCTAGCGCAGATGCTATATTGCCTTATATGTATTAGCTCGGCACTAGCGCGACAAACAAGCTAAACTGAGGTCCTCCATCCATATTTTCAGTTGCAGGATGAGTCATTTTTGTGTTCCCCTCTCTGTCA
>NW_013952454.1:2345082-2349125 GCF_001266775.1 Austrofundulus limnaeus | reverse complement strand
CTCGCTAGCAGCCTCGCACCGAGGACCTATCCACGTCATCATTTACCCAGAATGCTTTGTGTGTAAATAAAATGTCCCCGTCCTTGTAATATATTTTTAAACTTTTAGTTTAAAAATTATAAAAACTGAACATCCTACAGTATTTTTAGTCTTTATTTTACGGTTAAAATATAAGTTTATTAAATAAAGTCTAATGTAACAACTAATCAGGGATCCCTTTAATAATAAAATGATATTATAAACTTATAAAACATGAAATCCTTTTAGGTCTCTTACACAAACCATTATCAAGATGGAGAGAGAACTTGCTAAAAAAACAGGTGATTTTTACCTTTTCGCTCCACAATGTGCGGTTGTCCGTTCCCTCAGCAAACAGGAAGTCCTGCAGCAGTCTGAGGAGCCGAACCAGACTGGGACAGAAGGGCAGAGTCACTCCCTGTGCGTCCCGCAGGTCTGACAGGGAGGACTCCAGCATCATCTCCAGCAGACTGCCGTTACAAACCGACAGGTCGTCAGGCAACACGCAGGTGATTAGCTGCTCGCAGTTCATTAAAGAAACAAACAAACCTGCGTTTTATTTCRTCGGGAGGACGAACCAGCTGGCAGGACGAGCCCAGCTTGGTGAGGACAGAAAACACCTGCCCCCTCTCCCTCCACACCACGTCCTCCGGCCCCTCGGCCCCGCTCCACAGCACACAGAAGACGATGTTGGTCAGCAGGTTGCACAGCTCCTCCTCGGGGGTCTGCTGGAGTGCAAACAGACTCAGCTGAAGAGACAAGATCATCATGTCTGATTTTCAATCTGACCTCAAGAGGTTTGGGTTTGAAGGAGACATATGGAATAAATCTTGATTTATCTTCATTGATCTATCTTCCATAGTATGGGATAAATCTTGTGCCAGCAGGAATTGAATTTGAATTGCTCTGATTGAATCTGAATCTGCATAATTTGAAACTGAATGCATTGGTTTGAAAATAAATTTTACTAAATTGAAACTGAATTTAATGATTTGAAACTAAATTTAAAAGTTTAGTATCTGAATTAATTTGCTTTGAAACTGACTACTTTCACTTTCAGTTCCATAATTCAAATTTTTGTGTCACACATCCTGGTCCTTGAGAAAGCCAGGCAGAGTAATCAAACACAGATCCACAGATTTATGTTTCACTTTGGTGAAGTTTCCCTTCTGTATGTAACAGAGTTGATGTAATCCACTGTAAAAGTGACAAAAACAAAGTTATTTTATTGCAGTGATTAATTTCAACTATAGGTAGAAAATGTTACATTTACATCACATCATGGATCAGTCAGCAGCAGCATCTAATCAATATGTGATCCATGATGTGATGTAAATGTAACATTTTCTAGATATAGTTAAAATTAATCACTGCAATAAAATAACTTTGTTTTTGTCACTTACAGTGGATTGCATCAACTCTGTTACATACAGAAGGGAAACTTCACCAAAGTGAAACATAAATCTGTGGATCTGTGTTTGATTACTCTGCCTGGCTTTCTCAAGGACCAGGATGTGTGACACAAAAACCTGAATTTTTGGAACTGAAATTGAAAGTAGTCAAATTGAATTTTTAATAAACCAAAATACAGTTTCAAAGCAAATTAATTCAAATTCAATTCCTGCTGGCACAAAATTTATCCCATAGAGATGTACCTGAGGGTTGGACGTGTTGGAAATGGTGTCTCCAGTAGGAGGGTCTGTCCCGTAGCTGGCATCGTCCAGCACGTTGGACAAGCTGGAGCTCTTCCTCGGCCTGAGAGGAGGGAAGGCTTTCGAGTGCTCTAGCGGGGATGGTGTGTTGCCCAGACTCCCCACAGGGGTGTGAGGCTCGGTGTACCCCGTGCACCCCAGCTCTATATCAAAGGGCGACGTGCCGAAGGGGGACAGCGGATGGTAGTCCCGCCCCTCGTCTTCTGTCTGCGGCGAAGCAATGTCAACGGCGTTGGAGGCCGAAGACGAGTGGCTGCCCTGGTCCACAGAGTCGAAGGACTTGAAGTGAATGGAGCCGGTGAAGTCCTTCAGCGTGGCCCCGCCCCCGCTGGGGGGCGACTGGGACAGATCCGAGAACCCCTCCGAGACGTCCCGCTGGCCGCACTCGTCCTCCTCGTCCTCGATGTCCTGGGAGTTGCGGTAGTTCATGAAGATGCCGGCGCGGGTGTCCTCGGTGACGGACGGGTCGCGGCGCAGCTGYGGCCGGAAGTTCTGCATGAAGGAGCCCTGGCTGCCGGACTCCGAGATGCCGGCGGCGTGGGACTCGTGGGACTCGTAGAACTCCTTCACGTAGAGTTTGGTCAGAATGTCCTGCCAGCCCGGCTGCTTGGCGAGCTGCTTGACGTAGTCATCGTTGGCGTGGATCAGATGAAAGAGCTGGAGGGAGTCCGGGAGAAAAACACATGCAAGTATCCTTTAAGTATACTAATTTTAAACTTAAAATAAAAGAGTATACTTCCAGTTTATTTTTTTATGTACTTATCTGAGATATACTTAACCAAGTTTATCTTAAACTATACTTGGCTTGTACTAAAAGTATACTAAAAATTAAGAATACTTAGTTTATAGTAATGTTTAAAGTTTTGGCCAAGAAAAACTTTAGCAGTACACTTTTCACACAGACTGGTTTATTTGTAGTATATTTCAAGATTAAACTTAAAGTATACATAGACGATTACTTTCAGTATACTTCTGAGCATACTTTCATAAACTTGTTGTGGGCCAACTTAGTCCTAGAACAGGGGTCTGCAACCTTTACAATCAAAAGAGCCACTACAACTGTGATTATCAACTGGTGGTCCGCGGGCCTTTTTGAGGCCTTTTCGGGAACCTTTACGGCCAGTGGAGGTGATATTATAAACTAAAAAAATATATTCTGTGAATTTTAATATTAATTATTATTTTTACACATTAGTACAAATGAAAAGACTATTTTCATGTAAACAAGAAAAATACTTTATTTAGTTTAGATTGAATTTCATAAAAGTTAGTACAACTGAACTATTTTCTAATTCTTAATATTATGTAGTCTTCAAAATCTTTAAAAGCTAATTCTGATGGATTTGAAAGAAAGATCATGGAAATAAGTTGAATTATCTAAGTAAACAAGTGGCTAGCATGAGCTAATCTACAGGTTTTACTTTTTGTATATGCAGTATTGAGCATACATTTGCATACAGACTGATTTCTGTTGTGGGTATAAAAAACAAACAGAAAAAAATATTCTGTTATGTTTGACCACATTTTCAAAGAGCCACTGCAGAGGGACCAAAGAGCCTCACGTGGCCCCAGAGCCGCAGGTTGCAGAGCCCCGTCCTAGAAATATACCTGTTAGTAAACTGCTAGTATACTTACATCATTGTACATGGTAAATAAAAGTACACTTCGGGACATACACTTGTATAGATTAAGTATACTTAATGACAAGTACTTAAACTATACTAACATTATAGCAGTAAAGTATATACTTAAAATGTCCCAATTTAGTACGAATGAGTATTAAATCAGTCTACTTTCAAGTATACTACAAGAACATGGTGCATAGTATACTTGATATACTTAAACTTATACTCAAGTATACTTATTAAAATGAACTTCAAGTATGCTACTTTTTSCTAAGTGTGATGAAATGTTGCAGAAAAGCTCCATCGAGGTGAGGAGACCGACCTTTCGACAGACGTCCAGTCGGACGGTGAGTTCGGCTCGATGAGACAGACACACGACAGCCAGGAGGTCTCTGAAATTAGGACTCTGGTCTGAGGGGCAGAAAATGAGTTTATTTAGGATCACGTTACATAAAATACAAAGACTTTGAGGGACTTTGAACTTAAAGGGATCCACGATTAGTTGTAACATTAGACTTTATTTGATAAACATATATTTTAACTGTAAAATAAATGTAAAAATACTGTAGGATGTTTAGTTTTTTTCAATTTCTAAAAATATATTTTAACACGGACTGAGCCATTTTATTTACACGCAAAGCATTCTGGGTAAATGATGACGTGGATAGGTCCTCGGTGCGAGGCTGCT
>NW_013952454.1:2342205-2344487 GCF_001266775.1 Austrofundulus limnaeus | reverse complement strand
TATATATATATAGTGGTGTCACAGAGACTGGAGAGTCGCTTCAAATCCCTTGAGTGGTACTTATAATTTGGGTGGGGAAACTGAACAGGGTTTCTGCAGAATGCTTGTTAAATAGCAAAATTTAAGGCTTTAAATTTAGCTAAACCCATTTAATGCCTTTTAATGCTTTTTAATGTCCCACTGAAACCCTGGTGAAACACTCACATCTGCCTCCACCCTCGTTTGCCCCACTGTGGGCCCTTAAGAAAGCCACTTAGCCCCTGCCTCCAGCTAGTCCCCAGGCCCCTTAGATGGCAGCCCACTGCTCCACATGTGCTCACAGGTGTGATGGTAAAAAACGCAGAGAACTAATTTCTCCACTGGGGATTAACAGAGTACATTTACTCTTAATTTAATGCAAACTTGGTTGATTTTTGTCAACACTAAAGCTCATAATCTGAACCTAAAATATATTTAAAAAAAACATTTATTTAGTTTTACCTGTGGCGAGGACCTGTTTGTACAAACAGCGYACGGTGGTCATCGTGACAGGAGCACCGTCCAGAAAGCAAACCAGGCCGACATATCCGGAATCCTTCAGCTTGATGCGCTGCTTGTTGCGCTCAGATACTTTCTCACTCTTGAGGATTTTGCATAAAACCTGCAGCGACACAAGGGAATATTTTGAGAAAATACCACAAGACGGTGGTTAAAAAAAAAAGGTCAGGTGAGTGGTCCTCACCCTGAACACCCTCTCCCGGGCCTCATCTCCGAAGCTCGGCGTGAGCAGCAAGCAGTACAGCTGCTCCACGCCCCACTCCAGCAGCACGGCCTGCACCTGCTCACGAGGGGGGCTGCTCCTCAGCAGCTCGTACAGAACGTCCAGGGCCTTCACCACCTGACACCACGGGAGAGGAACGGATAAATCACTACGAAACACGGACCAGAGGGGATAAACGTATCGAGAGCGGCAGGAACGAATCAAAGCATTCACTGGAAACTGGGAGTGAAACCTTCTCCGCGGAAAGGTCAAAGGATTGCAACATCAAACTGCTGTTAAAACATTTAAATATTACCTGCTGCTCCTCTCGAGCAGTCAGGATATAAGCCAGGACGCTGTGAAGCTCGTCCGCAGTCGGAGACTTGAGAAAGTCTTTCAGCAAGGCGAAGAGAGACGTCTGAATGGTTTGCTTCTCGTCAGACAGAGGGCTGCCGTCTTCCTCCACACTGTGACCGAACAGATTCACATAAACGCAAACAAAAAACAGGAAATCCCTGTCTTTGCAGTAACATAAACAACTCTGCTGTATTATTCACAGTGTCGTCGGGGATGTTTTTTACCTGTAGTGCGTCCGAATGGTGTCCAGAAGATACTGTACGCCGTACTTCTTCTTCATGCGCTGCTTGCTTTTGTTGATCACAGATGACATGTACTGAACRTGTGCTTTGGAAGACAATAAATTCTGCTGTCATCTCTGCTCAGGCTGGCATTTAAACTAAAATGTCAAACTGTTACGTAAAGCTGCAGAAAGCACAGAAATCTACAGAAAACTGAAGCCCTTATTATTAAACTGTTCTCTCCTCAGACTCCGCTCGTCTTCGGTGCGGTTTAGACAAACAGCTTCGGCAAACACAAAAAGCTTTACTCGGTAACAAGAGGCGCTGTGCTCGGGCCTTACCCAAACAGACGGCAAAATTGCTTCTGGTCCAGATGCGGAAATTGAAGAGCAGGTGCTGGTAGAGCTGCTGCAGCAGCGGGCTGTTGCCCTCGCTGAAAACCTGCTCCAGCAGCAGCTGACACGCCATCAAAGCGTTCATGTCCATCATGTTGCCCGAAACCTGCAGCASACGCAAGAAAATACGTTCAAGTTAGTTTATATATTTTGATTGTGTACTTTATGAGTTTGTGTGTCCTTTCACATGCGATTATGGGTACTCAGGTTGAGCCAAAAATATGGGATCAATCTTGTGCCAGCAGGAATTAAATTTGAATTGCTCAGATTGAATCTGAATGTGCATAATTTGAAACTGAATGCATTGGTTTGAAAATGAATTTTACTAAATTGAAACTGAATTTAATGATTTGAAACTAAATTTAAGGTTTTGAATTTGAATTAATTTGCTTTGAAACTGTATTTTGGTTTATTTAAAATTCAGTTTGACTACTTTCACTTTCAGTTCCATAATTCAGATTTTTGTGTCACATCCTGGTCCTTGAGAAAGCCAGGCAGAGTAATCAAACACAGATCCACAGATTTAGATTGCATCAACTCTGTTACATACAGGAGGGAAACTTCACCAAA
>NW_013952454.1:2328741-2342117 GCF_001266775.1 Austrofundulus limnaeus | reverse complement strand
TCTATAAGTAAAATTAATCACTGCAACAAAATAACTGTTTTTGTCACTTTTACAGTGGATTGCATCAACTCTGTTACATACAGGAGGGAAACTTCACCAAAGTTAAACATAAATCTGTGGATCTGTGTTTGATTACTCTGCCTGGCTTTCTCAAGGACCAGGATGTGACACAAAAATCTGAATTATGGAACTGAAAGTGAAAGTAGACAAACTGAATTTTTAATAAACCAAAATACAGTTTCAAAGCAAATTAATTCAAATTCAAAACTTTAAATTCAGTTTCAATTTAGTGAAATTTGTTTTCAAACCAATGTATTCAATTTCAAATTATGCACATTCAGATTCAATCTGAGCWATTCAAATTGAATTCCTTCTGGCACAAGATTTATCCCATACAAAGTCTCAGGACAAACAAAAGGGAAATAAAATATCTGAATATCCCAGTAAATAATGGGTGAGGGAGCAGATCTTTTCAATGGTTCCCAAATAAAAGTTTGTAACTTTTCACTTCATTCTTTTATTATTTTGAATGAAGAGATAAAAATTGTATGTGATTTTGGGAGAGATGGGGAGCAGCAAGTGATTTGGTGGCTTTCAAATTGGCAGCYGTGTTTTCAAAGGGGTGTCCTGAGACTTTTGACTCACCTCGTATCTACAACAGCAAAACAGCAAAATAGAAACTGAAACATTTTTTCCCCAAACTGGCATCATTTGTTTCCCTTGAAACTGAAATTAATTCATCAAACTGCATGTTTCGCCCTAYACCAGCATTTTGATACAGTCACTCTGAAAGACCACTGCTGCCTCAGCAGCTCCACATCCATTTATTACACAGCACATTTACAGCAGCGCCGCACTGGAAAAGGTCAGATTTTTTTTTTTTTTACTTTCAGATGCTAATCAGCTTTTCGTTTTCCTGGAACATGTTTAGTGGAAGGGCACCTACTTTGCTGAGCATGGCTCCGATGATGCTCGGCCCCTGGCACTGCAGCAGGCTCTCCTGATTGATGGGGTGATGACGAATCAGATTCTTCACCATCAGCAGGAAGGCAGCAATGCTGTTTCTCTCTAGTCTGCCCTCTGAGAAAAAGACATAAAATAATCAAGGTTTAAGGTTTCCAGTGTTAGCCACATTTAAATTTTTGCATTACAAAGCATTTAATCGCGTCTCAAGATGAGTTCTGCCTGTTTTATTAGGCAGTTTGTTAAATAACCTAATTTTTGTTTCTCAAGAATTTACATTTGGCATTAGCATGACTGTGCTGTTTACTATTTCAACTATTTGATTTACTGTATTTGTCAGTCATTTCCTGTTTGTCATTCATCACTTAAGCCAGTAATTGTCCTGTAAGTCGGGTTTATTAATTAACTCATGGTGGAAAACGGGAAATGAAAAAACTTCATGAAAAAGGAACAGGAACACGTTTTTACCCAACAGCTATTTGACAGTTCCAGGAAAAATGAGTAGGCGAGTTTTTAATTGCTGTAGCCGTCATTAGAAAAGTAATTATTATTATTTGATGAATAGTTAAACATTCTGTTTGTTCCACAAAAGCTAGTAAGCTAGCTCAAATCCATTGTCCTACATTTCTGTAATAGTAATATATCGATCTTATGTTGTTTTATTATTACTCCTGAGCAGTGGTGGGCAGCACTAATCCAAAAATTAGCTACGCAATTTCTAAAGTGCTTATGAAAATATTTAGGTCCACAACTTAAAAAGAGTTTATGCGATAGAAAAAATAGCAGAAGCTAATTTTAAAGCGCAAATTCAATTTGACACTTACTAGCTGGCAACAATTCATGAACAATATATGCACAACACTGCCAACTAGCGGTGTATGAACCTTTGTACGGCTTAATTCTACAACCGCCGATTGCTGGGGATGTGATTTCCTGAAACAGACCTTTAGCTCCTGGTGTAAAAATTAAAAAGTTGTTGAGGATTGCTAGTTCGGCTGATTCTTTAAAAAGTTGTTGAGGATTGCTAGTTCGGCTGCTTCTTTGTCTTTTTTGTTGTAGATTTTTCATTAAAGAAGCTTCAATAAAGTTATTTTAAAACTGTTTATTGGAAAACTGAAGCGATGCATTCTGGGTCCATGACGGATTTGATTTGTGACGGGAAACGAAAGCACGGAGTACAGGAAACTATCTTCCCTTCAAAATAAGAGCTTGGATTTTAAAGTTTTCCATGTAGTTGYTCCAGTTGACCACTAGATGTCTGTCTAACCCCGTTGGCCGATTGCTTCGACCAATTACATCAAGTATTGAGCTCCAGCTTTAAACTTTATTTTATTTTTTTTAAAGGAGCTCCAATTGTAAAGTAAAATAAATCAATACATACAAAATTTTAGAATGGATTACAAACGTTTACTGTTTTTGCTATTGCCTTCCTGCTACGTAAGCAGACACAAAGCATTGTGGGAAATCAGAACCGTGACCGAAAGCAACATTCAGCAAAGATGTATACCTTCACAATAAGTGTGTTTATCTGGGAGGGGTGCTGTTGGACAGATCATGCGTGTTGTGATTCATTGACAGTCATACCTTCTGTTGTTCAAGATGATGATGACTGGTAGATAATTAGTTATTAGYGGTACTGCATTTTAATTTTAGAAAGCACAAATCTGCTTATGAATTATAAAAATTAGTAAGACCGCTAAAGCGCAAACGAAATATTTAGGTCCACAATTAGTGGATTTGCACCTTAGCGGGCTGGTGCCCACCACTGCTCCTGAGAATTTAGTAACTAAAATGACAGTAAAATGCATAGTTTTGAGTAGATTTTTAAAAAGTTTTTCAAGGGGACGTGCACCCTAGACCCTCTATTCACAGCTGTCGCTCATTAACACATACAGGTGTTCCTCAAATATTGACAGGTTTGCAAACCAAGGAAACAAATAGCATCTTTGTGACAAGACTGCTAACATTAAAGTTGCTGCAAGAAATTTATTAGCTCGCTAGATTGTAAYTGACTAACGACGACTAGCTAACAAACTGAAGATACAAACTGTGTCCAAATTCAGGGGCTATGTCCTTTGAAGGACCCAGCCTACCCAGTCTAGGTGGGTCCTACCCAGGTCCTTGGTCAACCGCAAAGACCGGAAGGAAGTGAATGAATTTTGAAGGTGTAGCCTTCAGCTTTAATCCCGCTCTTACCCCTGCATATTTCCTGACACCTAACAACCATAACGATGCTAAACCGAAGCAAAAAATAGATAAAAAGTAGCAAAATATTAATATATTAATATTATAAATTAACAAAATTACCTTGAGGGCAAAACTTGAAGAACTACTTGACCCGCCGTATGAACTCGTTTGATTTCTGGCAAAAATAATATATATAAAAACACGTCTACACAACTGATAAAAAGTCTAGCAATTCAATTTTTATACTGCCAGATATTTATATAAAACTGTACTCCTTTTTTTTGCTTTGACCACCATTACAAGCAAAAAACATAACAAAAACCTTCTCAATAGCAGGTCAGCCCGCAATGCATTTTGGGATAGGGTGGGCCAAGAAGGATCCACCAGACCATCCTACAAACTGGGAGGAGGTGCAGCGCAGTGACATAAGCAACTGACAAATTCTGCCTTTGAAGGATGCAGCCTCTGAATTTAGACACAGCCCATGTGACAAGCAATGTTGTATAAAGTACCACAAAGTGATATTTGGGTAAAAGTGCAAGTATCTTAACAAAACAAAAAACAAAAAAAGCATTAACACAACAAAACTTAGTTTGGTGCTCTCAGCTCGGTTTGTAAAAAAGAACTATAAAGTCTAAAGCAGTCAGTTTATATAATATAATTTATGAGGCTTGACAGCTTAGCAGCACGTTGTGTGCTATAGTGTCATCCAGCAGCATTTAGACATAGCTTATGTTCGTATTATAAAGTGCAGAAAGTAGCCAGTCTCAAGCCGATTTATCTCAAGTTTAGGAGCATTTTTTAGGCCCGAATGATTCGTAAATAATTGGCTTTACAACAACACAAACTGGATCAGGTCCTGAGCCACTGGACTATTGAGAACTACTGATTGAGATTGCAAGAAAGTTTGGCTGCTTGGAAGCAGAGTGTAAAAAAAATACTGATGACGCAAGACTTAATTTTGGAGGAATGCAGACTGGTTTGTTTAGAGATGCCCAAGCAGCAGATTACATCTTTGACCTTATTAAAAAAGGAGTGTCGTTTTATGCTAACAGCATTAAAATATATTTATAAAAACTGAGATTTTCAAGAAAATGTACAATGTTCATAACGAGGAAATTAAAAGACATGTATTTGATTAAATGTTATATCAGTTGGGGTTTTCTTTATTTTCTTTAATTTTTTGTTAACATGTTCATTCCAGCTACATATTCCTTCAGCTCCTGACTCAAACACACAACATAAGAGAAATCGGAGGGACTGAACGGAGGACAAACAGACCTGCAGATTTGTTCAGAGGCAGCAGCATGGCGGCGGGGCCTCTGGGGGAGGTGAGCTCCGGTCCCAGCAAGTCTGAGGTCTCCGGACCRCCGTTGTACACCTGCTCCGCCTCGCACACCTGCTCCAGCAGAGGCAGCAAAACTCCAATTCCTCCAACCACGTTTACAACATCCTGCGTTAGGGAAAATATGTCAGCCAGGTTTTATTTGATTTAAGGGGTTTTCAACACAAGGATTTGAATACACAACGTAAGAAAGCAGTAGAAAATAAAACATGAAATAAATCTATATAAAAAACAGTTATATCAGCTCAAAGTCATCATGAAAACTACAATGCTTTTTTAAATCTAACCTTGAGGTCCTGGTTCATCACTCTGTGTCCTGTCAGCCTGCCATCATGAAGGTGATTGGGTGCCAAGTCCAGACATATCTGACTCTTAAATGCCTAATAAATAAAAAAACACACACACATATGTAAAGCAGAGTAGTAGATAGTGACAGGGTAAGGCAAAGAGTGAGTCTTCCTGAGCTTCAGATCGTCACCTGTGGAGTGTAGTACAGCAGAAGCTTGCTGTTCAGATCAGATAACTCTCCATCCGCTTTGAATAAAGCCACATGATTAGGACCTGTGATGGGAAGCACAAAACACAGTGAGTCAGAAAATACTCTAGCTCAGGGGTTCTTAACCTTTTTGACCTCGGGGCCCAATTTGTTGAACATAAAGTGGCACGAGGCCCAGTCAGACATTACCAAAGTACAGATCAAAATGGTAATTATTCTAAATCTTGGTTTAATTTGTACTGTATTTGCATTATAACTAAATTAAATACACTTATAGTATAAAATTAAAACTCCTGTCAAATAATCACAAGACATGATTATGACAAACATTTTTTTTGTACTGTAACCTGCACATAACAATTATTTGAACAAATACAACAGTCAGTCAAAGGACCACTCAGGCTTATCAACATAAAAATAACTTTTTTAACATAAACAATAACAAAAATAGACACTTCAATAAATAAAATTGTGGTCATAAAATATCCATCCATGTTCAACATGTTTCAAATAAATTTGATAAAGTGCAAATTAAAATAAAGCCTTTTTAAACTTTTGCATGGTAGAACCAGAAGCTGCTCTTCATATTAGTGACAAACTTTGGTGTTTTTTGACACGTTACCTTCATTTTTGCTTCTACTTTTCATTTAAAATAGGTTTCCATTTTTGGCTGGTATCTAAGGTTCTTCTTCTACGTATTAAAAAAGTTGTTAAACATCTGAGTGGCGCACTACYGCTTCTGGTGGTGAGAAAGTGTATTGCACTTTATTCAAAATCAATCCTGYGGTCCCSTGTGGCCCAAAGTTAAAAAATGTTGCTCTTTTGAGGCCCTTAAGATGGCGCCCATAGGTTAAGAATCTCTGCTCTAGCTTAAGATAAAATTTCTAGATGTTAGCCCGGGTTTGTGTCGTAACCAACCTGCGGCATGCAGAGCTCTGGCCTGGGTTGGCTGCAGAGCCTCGTGACAGATGAAGGCAGTGCCCAGCAGCCCGTCTAAAGACGTGGGCGAGCCCCACTCCGTGTCCTGCAGTCCTGCTGAAATGGTGTGCACCGTGGACTCCATCGACCCCCCGCGGCCTGTCGCCATCGAGGCCGGGAAGGACTGGGAACGRATGAGKGAGGGAGCGTGGGCGGGGAAGGCGAATTCGGGGGACGAGGAGCTGGAGGTGACGGACACGGGGAGGTTCGGGGAGGTGGTGGTGGTAGTGGTGCGTTGGCCTGCGGAGCCGATGCAGCAGTAGATAAAAGGCTGGAGGAGCAGAGAAGGGAGGAACAAGGTTAGACTAGCAGAACGGAGCACAAAAATCACACATTCAGAATATTTGTGAGCCATCACATCGAAACGAGGATTAAATCTAAAAGTTGAATGTGGAGAAATAGGTGTTTGATTAAAATGCTTGCAAATATTACATTTTGTCAAAATATAACAAATAAAAATGTTATCAATTATAATTTCAATGAACTGTCAGAAATATTATCCTAAAAAACCTTTTTGAAGCACTTTTTTGAGCATTAGCAACCAAAAACCCAATTTTGAGGAAAAACGTTTTAAAATGTTGAGATTTTCACTGTGAGCTTTCAAAGCTTTTGTTTCTTTCCAGCTGGAAATCTCAATATTCAATTACTATTTGAGGTTTCTTTTTTAAAATGACATAAAAAGATCCTCATTAAAATTACATAAAATTAGGATTTAGACCAAATATTTTTGTTTTATTGTTATCAACAAAACAAATTAAATAATACCTGGATCTACTAATGATATCAGGATGATCTATCAAAATGTAGCTTTTAAAGCAGGAATCTGAAAATATGATTAGGTCATTTTGACCAAATTTGACTTCATCCTCATTTCGATGTGATGCGTCACATATTATAAAACTTTCTGTTACCTCACTGAAAGACGGGAAGCGAAGCTGAGCAGTTTTTCTCTGCTCTCCATCGATGTAAATCGTGACCAGATTCTGGCCAAAGGGACGACGACCTGGGATGTGGACTATAGCCACTGAATGCTAGGATAAAAATAAAATAAATTTTATTGGCTGAATAAAAGATAAATAAAAAGTAGTCAAAGCAAAAACTTTATACAAACAAAATATAATGTAAAAATAATTCCTTGATGTACAATTGTTTTATCTTAGATCAAATTTATTTATATAGTAGTTGACTCGGAGCTAATAAATTTTAGATTATATAATAAACTCAGCTCTATTTTTAGTTTCTCAAAGTACCATTCTGAGCCCTTTCCTGTTTTTATTAATCATTTTGCCTTTGGGGTCCATTTAGAAAATGCAGTATATATTCCATTCTACAGTTTCGCAGATGATACTCAAATTTATTTTTCCATTCAAATAAAAACTCCTGAATATTTAAAACTTTTATTGAACTGTCTAATCGACGTCATGATCGATTTTACACTTGTTTAGTTTTTAAGGCTCTCATTGATGGTCTTGCTCAGTCATATGTCCAGCATTGAAAATTTTATTTTAAGTATTAAAAAAAAAACAATCCACTCACTAACATTAAAGGGCCTGTGACATCAGATTTTTGTAATAAACATTAATGCATTTTTGGAAAGATAACATTGATAACAAGTTGCAAAACAAATTTCACATCGCTGAGATGAACGGTTGTTGAGATATTTGCATGCGAAGAAACAGGAAGTGATGTCAAATGTGAATGTCTGCATGTAAACAGAGCGTTGTAACAAAAGCTAACAATACAGATTGTAGAGAAGAAGCTGATGTTTCTGTAGATTATTTTTAGTCGCTATCAAAGAGAGACGAAGAAGAGTTAAAACTCAAATAATTATGTTTTAATAAACAAAGACCAGAGAGTTTATTTTGTTAATGAGTTCCCCTTTGATGCCACTTCCTGTTTCACTTTGGCTGAGCCAAATTTAAAAGAAAATACCACTTATGTGACAAAATGGGTAAAATCACATGTACTATGCCCATTTTTTAAGTATAAAGATGTTTTGACTTTTTTTGTATTTGAAGGATAGGCATGTCACAGGCACTTTAAATGTTTTTAATCATTGGTGGGCACAGCTAACCAAAACTTTAGCTTCGCTAACTCATAATCTGCTTACTAAAAGTATAGCTTTGCTGACTATAAACATGTAAATATATTAGTGGAAATGAACATTAAACCACTAAACAAGTAAAAACAAGTGGAAGCCGAACTAAGTGATGTTAGCTTGTTAGTTAGMTGTTAGCCAACTTAAAGTTTGAAAAATTTAATGTAGTGGAAGTTAGTGAAAAAGCTAATCTGCTAAATTAGTTCCGCCATTAGCTGTTAGCTGATTAGTGRAACCATGGCCACCACAAGTTTTTATTCTATTATGTGGAATTTTTTACTTTCTTAGTTTGTTTTGCTTAATATTTCATTTCGAGACATAATTTATTGTTAACTGAATGGTTAATTTCTTACTCAGCTGTACTTCGGTGCAGCTCCTGTTGTTTGCAACATGCTATATAAATAAAGCCGACGCCGACATCACTGGATTACTCACCCAGCATGAGTCAGCTAGTCGGTACTCGGGCARAGCAACAGCCATGTAGTCTTTCTTAGTGCAAACGGCCACAACCAGCACGCCCTCCATGTTGAAGAAAGCCTCCAGACCAGTTCCACTTGCTGTGAAAAAACTTAAAGAAAGGAAAAACAATATCTCTGTCAAACGCAGCGATGTGCAGCCATGCAAACAAAAGCTCAGATATGTGGTTTTACCTGTAGAGTTGTTTCCTGCGCGGCCCTTTTCCCATGTCGTGAGGAGCCCCCGGGGCGGAGGTGTCGGGATGTTTATGGTTGTTGGAAAGCTCCGAGGGATGGGAAGACGGGAAGTCCATGTTAAGGCAGAGCCAAGCATGGAAGGCGAACCCGCTGCCTGGCCAGCGCTGGATTGTCGGGACCATGATCCCTGCCATGGGGGGTGTGAGGTCAAAATATTGCAAAGCACTGTCCTGGCCTTCCCTGGCTGCCATGGCTGAAAGCACGCATATCATGCGGGTGCAATAAGGATGGATCCTCCCTGCTGCTGCGCCGTTGTTCTGATTCATCCTCAGAAGCCTTAGGAGGCTCTTCAGCTCCTCTGGTCTCAGACACAAGGAGCCCAAGTCCTGCAGGAGGCCCAGCAGGGAGTCCGCGCACTGCCTGTCCAGATTCTGGGGTTGCAAGAGAACTTGYAGCAAGGCTCCCACCATGCCAGCCTCCACAGCCACGGTGCGACACGACAGCGAGCCTCCACACACAGCRGCCAGCCACTGGGCCACCAGCAGCTGCAGGTCCCTCTGAGCCGACAGGTCAGGCAGCCACTGCAGGAGCAGCAGCAAAGGCTGGTCGTTGCTGATGCCGAGGTGATGAGCGTGGGCGTGCTCACCCTCCACCGCCTGAGGCCGGGACGAAGAACACAGACAGGAAGGAGCAAAGAGGTTAATCAGCAATTTAAATTGGAGGAAAAAAATCAGCAAGAGCGATTTGACTTTAACAGTGCTGAGGGAGGGAATAATGAGAAAAAGAGTTTTACCATGTTCATCAGCTCCCGCAGCAGACTTTTGGTGGGCTGACCTTGGCTCCTCAGCACATCAAACAGCTGAGAGTAGCCAATCCTCTCTTTAAAAACCTCCTGAGAGCAAAAGAGACAGAAACATCTTGGAAAAAACCCTGTTGGGACAATTCCATGACTCAAACAAAACAGAGTTGTCACAAACGTGTAATGTTCACTTTTAAAGCACTGGGTCAGATCTTTTGAACTGGGTTTCTGGGTTAACTTATGAACAATTACAGAAACTGAAAGCTGACTGACTTGGTTGAAATTTGGTGAAGAAGCAGAAACTGAGTTGTTAAAGCTAAACGAAACAGTACAAAAAATAGCCACCTAAAGTACCAGATACCAGATCATTGTCTGAATCTTATCAAATTAAATGAAATAATCCATGAGTGCGGTAAGATAATTGCACTTAGTAAGACTTCTTGAAATAAGAAAAATTTCAGGCTAGCAAGACTCTGCTTCTTCTTAGTGTAATAGTATCAAAACAAAATCTAAATACTTGTATCTGGAGATAAGATTGTGAATTGCTCAGATGGATAATTTTTGCAGTGTAACTAAAAACTGAAGTAGGCACAACATTAGCTAAATGTAAAAAGTAACAAAATACTTAATAAAAATAGCAATAAAATAGCTAAAAGCAGAGTTGTAAARTAACTAAGTACAAATACTTTGTTACTGTACTTAAGTAGAATTTTTGGTTATCTGTACTTTACTTGAGTAATTATTTTTCAGCCTACTTTTTACTTCTACTCCTTACATTTTTAAAAAGACAAGAAGTAGAAAGTCGTAACTCTTATTTCATTTTTGCTTGTTTTCATTCCAGCTTGTTCTTGTAAAAAATAAATACTATCCATATAAGCTGTGCCTCCTAGATAGAGTGAATTTAACTGTGGTTGAATGAGAAGTATAAATATATAAAACTCTGATAGTGTATTAGTTTGTACACAAACAAATCATGTCACACTCCAGCAGGACAGAATCATTCAAATAAAAGGACTGTACTTAAGAAGTATTTGTATTTCATGAATTATATTATTACATTTGGCCACAGCCCTCAGATAGATTTTCATTTTGGGGAAAAGCTTTGTGCAGCCTTGATATATGTATATAAACTGAAACAGCTGGACTAGTGCATCCTAAATTTAACTTCAACTCATTATTTTAATACAACAGTCATTTCTGCAGTTTTTGGGGAGGTCACCTCCTAATAAATGTCCTTACAGAAAATCTAACTGCTCATTTTAAATCAATACTTTTACTTTTAATATTTAAGTACAAAAAATATCAGAATTTAAGACTTTTACCCAAGTAATATTCCTAAAGGAGACTTTAACTTTTACCAAAGTCATTTTTTGGTAAGATACTTGCACTTTTACTCAAGTATCACTTTGTGGTACTTTATACAACACTGGCTAAAAGCTAAAGTATCAAATGGGTAGCAATAAGCTAAAAGTAACAAAAGTCTAACTGAATGCTAAAAGTATCAAAAGGCTAGTTAAAATGTACAGGTAGCACAAAAAGTAAAATTTTAATTATTTTAAGTAAAGTTAAATATTTTAAAGAATAACATTTTCAAAAGTCATAGCAGCCATCTCCTAAATGAACTGAACATTTTCATGCATGAATGACTGAAATAACACAAAAACATGTAAACACTTATTAAAAAAAGTAACAATAATGAAAAAACATGAAAACAATACTCCCTGAATCTGCCTTTCCATAATTAATATCTTACCTGTTGCAGATAGCTCTTTGAAAAGCCYCACCTTGAAGAAATTGGGCTCAATTCTGGATATGCAATCAGTTAGTTAATTGGGTCCGAATAACTGTATTTATAAATTGAGGTTGTTCTAAGATTTATCTACAACAGGTAAGATATTGATTGTTTAAAGCCTTTCCACAGAAGCTCAGTTAAAATTTCCTGTCCTGTTTTTTTTACGGTTTCTTATTCAAATGTGTGTAAAAGTATGAAAGCTGTGCTTTGACTGCAGATGTTCAAACTGGAGCCTTACCTTAGCAGAGGGTGAGTTACTCATTATAGCTGTGAGGACCCCCAAGGCATGAACCGTGATGCTGTCCGTTCCTTTCTCCAAAACCTACACGAGTCGATTATGACACCGAATAACTAAAAACGGTGCAACATCATAAGTTCGCAAATTAAAAAAGCCAAACAATTACGTAGCCCAAAATAAAGTCGGCACACATCTTTGTACTAAAAATAAACAAAACGAATATGTCTCTATAAAGTGCAAGAGGAAGTAAATCACAAACTAAAGTGAGCTGCTGCACCGGCCACCAAACAATATCCTTCTTGTTAATCAAAGACAGGTTCCAGCATGCAAAAAACAAAGGCAATCATTAAAAAAAAAAGAACAAATAAGGCAATCCCAAGCTGCTGCTGGGAATTAGTCAACATCCAGCTCCAGGACACGAGCCAGGTCTTTTATACAAAAACGCCAGCAGTCACATAAATAAGCAGCAAAAATCAAGAGGAAAAACAGAGGAAATGACATATTTTTCATGCAGAGTGATAAACACAACATGCCCTTCTTGCCCAGTGTTGCCAACAGGGAACTCAGCCTGTAACTGCTGTGATGGTGCATGGAGACATTTCAACTGAACAACAGAGGTGCTTTTGAGTTGGGCGATTTCACAGAGTRTTACAGCCTTGATGGCAGTTATCACGTCTGCTCTACCTGTTTTATTTACAAACGAGTGTAAGCCAGACTTCCTGCCTACAACTTCCTGTTTGAATAGCTCAGAGCGAGCAGACAGAGAGCGGGAGGCCTGAGTTTCCTGCTGACAGACCAATAGCAACACCAAACTGTGAGGGGGGCGGGAGTACCTGGTCCGCTTCGACATCTGTGAGTAAATGTGTGGTGAGGTCAGACATGACCCCACGCTCCGGTGTACGCCTGTTGCTCTGAAAGAGCTTCAGGATATAAAAAAAAATAATAATAAAAATAAACACGAAGCCACAAACAAACACACATGGCACAAAAACTAAAAATAAAACAGATACAGTTCAGGTTGTCGGAGGGGGAGTTTTTCTAAAGCCATGTGAGGAAACACAAAGTCAAAACGCATGTCTGTTTGTGATTGTTTTTTTTGTTTTGTTTTTTTTTGAAGAATAGAAGCAGCGGTTAGGTAGCGGTACCACCAAAAGAGGAAATGACAGAAACAAGAACAGGTGACAGACTGACACAGGTGGGCAGATTGATGAAAAAGGTCAGATTTGAAGAGGTGACAGACACAGCAACACGTTTGTGACCGACAGCCATGTCTGACCTTGCTGTTCTGAACGAGCCGGAGGATGTGCTCGAAGCAGTTGTTGTTGAGGAAGACGGCCTGCAGGACGGGTCTGTCGGAGCAGTCCAAGATCTCAGGAACGGCAGCTAAAGGTCACAAGAAGAAGAAGAAAGCTTTGTTTTGACCTAGAGACTAGAAGACAGGGGTGTCAAATTCTTTTTCAGCTAGGGTCACTTGTAATTAAAGATAATTAAAGACATTCATCTCATTGCTAAAGCTGAGCACCACTAAAACAATARCTGAGCTCTATGTGTTATTTCCTGCATAGAAACAACATTTTAACACGTCCTCTCCTACTTTCCAACAGGGAATTCCCATGCACAGTCGACATGAATTATGGGAAATATAGTTTATGGTCAATGATGGCTTTATTGTCTTATTTTTCATTAATACAGAGCTGTTCAACTAAAATGTTCAGGGGGTCACAAAGCCAACAGCTCAGGGGCCGGACAAGTATTATTATTCACCTTTTAAATGTGTTGTTTTAAATGGATTTTGTTGCATTGAAACATAAAATTACAGCATACTAT
>NW_013952454.1:2322054-2328271 GCF_001266775.1 Austrofundulus limnaeus | reverse complement strand
ACATTCGTCGATCTGTGATTGGTTGTAAACTGTCACATGGTGTTAACATAATGTTATATTACTGGCTGTTTCTGCTGACGAAGCCAGCCACAAGCCGACAGATTTTCCTGATTGAGTTCTGTTTGTTTGTCGCTCAGAATTAAATTATTGACGACCGTACACGCAGACTTTCTGTGCATTTATTTCCAACGTGTTTCTGCATTATTGGTAAATCATTTCCACGACAGAATTTGGCGTTGTCAGTTGCTATAATCTTAAGGGACTAGAATATTTTGTAAAACCTAAAATTCGAACAAATTTAAAGGGCAGATATAGTTCAGTCAAAGGAATAAGATTATGGAATAATCTGGATTATGAATGTAAAAATTCTGGCTCAATTAGTTTGTTAAAGAGAACGATAAAAGTTTAATTGTTAAAGAAATATGAAATTGTATCGTTTGTATTTGTAAGAGTTACTGTTTGAGGAGTTGAATTTTTTTGTTTTTTGGGGGGGGCATGCTCTAAAACCTGCATGTTATTTTTAGCAATTATGCTTAAACATACATATATGACATCGTAATTTTTTTAAATCAGTTTAAAAATACCTAAAGACAACAAGAGAGGTGCATCTGCCTACTTAAACAGTTAATTTCTATTGTGTTCAAGCAAATTATGTAATTTTATTAGGGAGGTTATTTTGATTGATCACATTATTGTGGGGGTCATAACCCCCCTGCAAATTACGCCTATGATCAGGCTGTTAGCATAATCTAACCAACATGTTTCACTTGTTGTATTATTTATTCCGTATTTGCAAACAAAGCTGAAAACTGCTAAAGCTAGCCTCTTCAGTTGTGATAAAATGTAATCATTAGATGTGGATCTACAGCTTCTGCAGTCAACTTAATTCAAGATGGCTGCCAGAGCCAATCAAGCTTAATCAACCCCAATATGGTTGAAACTCAGTCACATGGAGCTAATATGGTAGTAGCTGAGAGTCATTCCTTGGGTTTGTGCAGAACATCTCAGATCAGGTTTGACCTGTATTATTTAATCGTAACGTCGGCCGGGACGGGCAGCAGGATTCTTACTCAGCATTTGGCTCTGGAGTGAGACCAGACTGCCCTCCCAGCTCAGCCGGTCCTCCTGGTCGCTGCCCAGCGGACGGTTCCAGTTGAGGAGCAGGAAGTAGCTCTCCAGGATGGTCCTGATCTCCACCTGCCGCTCGGCGGGGCTGCTGGAGTGCAGGAGGTGGATCATCGCCGTCAGGCAGCGCAGAGTCAGCCGGGGCAAACGGGTGCTTTTGGGATCGGGGGAGGTCCGGCAGCACCACCCGCGCAGGACGGAGAACAGGTCCTCGACGGACTGAGGACTGATGGAGAGAAGACCGTTTTTCTGAAAAAAGAAAAAAAAAACTGTTAACACGCACCTGTAGTCGTACGGTTCCAGGTGAGCTGAACAGAAACAGCTGCAGACCTTCCCTCCGCTGATCACCGCCCCCTGGAGGTGGACCAGCCGGAGCGTGAGCAGCTCCGGGATCTTCTCGCTCTCCTGGAGACTGTCTGTGTCAGAGGAGCAGAGCCCAGTTAACCTCCAACAGAAAACCAGCAGAGACTTTAGCACAGGTCAAACAAAGCATGTCATTTCTGTTTGTGTAGGTGTTTCAACAGTTACATTAATAATCAACTCGCGTCTTCTTGCACTTTCAGAAAATGAAGTCACCTGACATTCAGAGACATGTTGGCTCTTTGATTACTGAATTTCTTCTGATAAACCAGGGGTGTCAAACTCAGTTACACCAGGGAGCCAATTCAAGGTCCGAGCTAACAGCTAACAGCTAATTTCTGTAAATATTTACTGAAATATTGTTTTCTAACAAATTATTCTTAAAGAAATATAAATGACTTTTCAAAATAGGTTTCATGTAGCATTTGGACATACATTATGGATAAAGAAAAAAGGTTAAATTTAGAAAGACTCATCATCAGCTTTCATTTCTAATACCCTTACTCTCTATCAACTAATTTTTCCTTTTTTTAAAGACACATTTCATCAAAAACTAGAAAATTGTGAAAAAAAAGACAACCTTTACTAAAAATCCAATTATTTGGCTTTAAAATAAGAAAATAATGCAGAGAAAGATAATTAAGTAAATTCTCTGTTGCTCTTTTCACACCAAAATCAAAGATTACTGAAAAGTTCCAACTTGATTTCCTTGGCTTAACGTAGTGGCCAAATGTCAGAAGAAAAGCTACCTGAATACAAATAAATAAATAAATAAATAAATAAATAAATAAATAAATAAATCACTTAAAATATTGCCTTTGGGGCTGGATAAAATGATAAACTGTCCAACTTTTAAATCAGTTAGATCAAACATTTGGCAAAATCTAAAAATATACAGGAATCATTTCTGTTATTTAACAGATACCACCTCTACTTCACGGTTCACTAGTCTCTAGAAAATATTTTTATTATCTTGAATCAGTCTTTATAACTGTTGACATCCTGAAACGTATTTTCTTTAACTGTAATAATGCCAGCTGAAAAAAAAAAACTAAAGAATTTGCATTTCCTATGAAAATGCAGAGTCATAAGAGTTTTAATGCTGGAAGATTTTTGCTGAATACTTAAAGTGCCTGTGACTTCAAACTTTTTGTAATACATATGAATGCATTTTTAGAAAGAGGACATTGATAAAATATTGCAAATAAAATTTCATGTCACTGAGATGAACAGTTGTTGAGATATTTGCCTGTGAAGTAACAGGAAGTGATGTCAAAGGGGAATGTCTGCATTGTGAACAGAGCATTGCTAACAGCCAACAACACAGACTGTAGAGAAGAATCTGATGTTTCTTAAGATCATTTTGAGTCACTATCAGAGAGATGAAGTGTCAGAGTTCAAATAATATTGTTTCAATAAACAAAGACCAGAGAGTTTTCTTTGTTAAAGAGTTCCCCTTTGATGTCACTTCCTGTTTCACTTTGGCTGAGCCAAGTTCAAAAGAAAATATGCCAGTTATGTGACAAAATGGGTTAAATCGTGTGTATTATTCCAAYTTTCTTAAATGTAAAGATGTTTTCTTTGACTTTTTGTATTTGAAAAATATGCCTGTCACAGGCACTTTAAAACAGCTGAAACGGGCTTAAAATAGCTTTAAAAAGTAGCTGAAATAGAGTTAAAATAAAACACAAAGAAACAGAAAGAGAATGTTTATTCAATTTAAGAAGCTGAATTTATCACAAATGGATATTTAGCAGAAAAAAGCTCAAATTGGCTACAAACAAAGACAACAGCTGAAATGAGAAGAAATCGACTGATAAAAAACAAAAAGCTTAAAATAACAGAAAGAAGAACAAAAAGTTTAAATTAGCAGAAAAACAGCAGAAAATATGACGACAATGGAAGCTAAAAAAGTAGAAAAGAGTTAAAATTGCCAAAATAGAAGTCTGAAATTAGCACAAAGAAGTAAAAAAAAAAAAAACAGAACCAGATTAAAAAGGTAAAAAGTACATCAAATATTTATGGACATTTTGAAGGGTTGAAATTGCTAAGTATCTCTAAAACGTATAAATTGCTGAAATATCAGCAGTAGTAGCCGGAATGACCTAAAGTACCTGAACTTTTTGATATGTTAATTAATGAAATGGCACAAAAAATCGCAGAACAAGATACGTGTTGAAAAACCTGCAGAAGAAACGATGATCTCAATGTATGAATGGTTTTTAAGTTTTCACATTATAAAAACCAAAACCAAAGACCAGGATTTCAACAGAGACTAATGGGTTGAAATTTTGAAATTACCTCAAGCTAAATGAAGAATGCAGGAAAATAAATTTTGCATAAACTAATAATCAGAAAGAAAAACAGATGGAAAACCTCAAAACAAAAGCTTTAAACAATACAGCAGCTTTGACCTGMAAACGTGTTTTTCTTACAAAGTTCCCTTGTTCTGCCTGATGTTCAAAGAGAAAAGCCTCACTAATTGGTTGCGTAAGCGGTGCTTAACATTTCCAATTAAAGCTCATTATTACAGAATAATCCTCTTAAAAATCGGAGCATACTTGAACTTACCCAAACTGAGATTTCCCACATGACTTATAGGGGTTCAGTAATTAGAAACAAAGAGATGGAGACCTGATAATCAGACAGAATAACTGAGTTTTTACTCATCAGACTGAACCAGAAGCTTTATGGAAAACTTATTTGTGCAGGTGATCATGTAAGTGCATGTAGTCGTTTGTCTGTTGGCAAAATATCTCATGAACCACTGGACGTATTTTAATAAAACTCTCAGAAAGTAATCTTTGGGTGCACAAGTACAACTGATTAACTTTTGGAGTCAAACCAAATGAAGATGGCCGCCACAGCTAATCAACATAAGCAAAAACAAAAATGGCCGTAACTTAGTTACTGCTAAAAGTATTGAGCTAAACTTTGGTGTGGTAGTACCTGAGATTCATCCCCATCACATATTCTAGCATAGCAAGATCACACAAGATCTTTATTTAAAACTTTGGCAACAACCGCTGAAGTTAATGTCGACTGTCTGTTAGCAAAATATCTCATGAACCACTGGATGAATTTGAGTGAAACTCTCAGAAACTAATCACTCGATGTAAGTCTAAAGCTGAATAAGTTTTGGAATTAATGAAATTTAAAATGGTTGCTATAGATAACCAAAATTAGAAAACATGAAAATGGCTAGAAGTCAGCAAATTTTACAAATATTGGCGTAAATTTTGGTTTGGTGGTAGATGAGGATCTTCTACATAAGTATACTTTGAGTAACAACAGATTTTTTTGTTGTTTTTGTTTTAAACTTGCAATGTGAATTCTATCAATGAATGCTGCTTTCATTAATAAAAAGAAACAGTTTGGGAAGTCGCCTGAATGTTTTGACGGTTTGGATATTGAAGAAGCAGCTGAAAGGGAGCGCCTCACCATGAAACAGAGCAGGCAACTCTTCTGGCAAGGCCAGCGGGGAGAATTTRTACTTGTTCCTCTCCATCAGGCTCACCTCCTCCCTGTGAAACACAAAAGCCTTGAGTCACCACACTCCCATTAGTCACCAACAACACCGCCTCGAACGCCGGTTTGTTTCCGAGGCGTTTGAGCCACGAGACGAGGTGTTGCACGTTACGGGAGGTTGGGCGAGGCATGAAAATCCCAACGTAATCTGGCAGCCTTTGTGAGTGGAATCCACCTCCCACACACACACACACACACACACACACACACACACACTCACACACACACACACTCACACACTCACCCCGCCAGACGTCTCCTCCATGTCTGATAAGGGTCAAAGAGGCTCTCACAGAGCACAAGTCCGTACTGCACGACCTGCTGCAGGGACGACTGCTGCCCTCCGTCCTTCTTTAGCTGAACAAAGACAAAGGTTTAAGCGCGCAATCATCCTCACATAAGGCCTGCTGTAACATTCTGTCAACACACAACACCTCCTGCTGCATTCAACAGAAAAGATCAATCACACACCCAGCTTTCTTTCAGACCCAAACTAGATCTTCAGGGTGAGGACGTCATGCTCTCCTTATTGTTTAACTCATGGATTTAACACTCTAAAGGCCCTGTCAGTTTATGCAGACTTATGAAAATCTTATGATTAAATTACTCATAAAGGTTGTACAGTATGTTCGAACTAATCTTTAATATTACAGTATGTATGCATCCTACATATAAGCTTTTTTAATGATATAAAAAAGTCAGAATTTTAAACGACATTTCCATTTTCTGCTCCTGAGACAAACTATGTGTGTCGCTGTTTATGAAGTCTGTAGTTACTTTTGTGTCAGTGTTTGTTTAATAACCTTCCATCCACATTATGTGATCTGTCAATGCAGCCATGACCTGCAACGCCATCCAGCCTCAGTTTATCAAATACACCCACAGAGTTAAATAACACCAATAACACAATATAACGACTGCTTATTCATGTAGGAGTTCTCATAAAATTACAACTTTTTTCTCGTAATATTATGAATTTATTCTCGTAATTTACATATCTTTAGTGTTCAGTGTTGTATAAAGTACCACAAAGTGATCCTTGAGTAAAAGTACAAGTATCTTACCAAAAAATTACTTAGGTAAAAATTAAAGTTTCCTTTAACTTATTACTTGAGTAAAAGTACAAGTATCTTACCAAAAAATTACTTAGGTAAAAATTAAAGTTTCCTTTAACTTATTACTTGAGTAAAAGTCTTAAAGTATC
>NW_013952454.1:2317111-2321664 GCF_001266775.1 Austrofundulus limnaeus | reverse complement strand
CTTTCTACTTCTTGACTTTTTTTAAAAATGTAAGGAGTAGAAGTAAAAAGTAGGCTGAAAAATAATTACTCAAGTAAAGTACAGATACCCAAAAATTCTACTTAAGTTCAGTAACAAAGTATTTGTACTTAGTTACTTTACAACTCTGTTCRCGTTGGACAAAATGTGGCTTTAAGAACTTAAAAAAAAAAGATCTTACCTGCTGCAAACAGAAGTTCAAAAGCTTGATAATTTCAAAAACGAAACTGGGGGTCTTTTCAGGATCGATGTTCTCCATATTCCTGCAAGAAAAACAAAAGTACCACCAACGCCAATAAGCTGCCTGTCAGTAAACAGTCAGAATAATCAAAACCCAGAGCAGAGGTCCCTCACACAACAGTCCTGAATACATCCCACCAAGCAGACACGTGGGGCCCAGTTCTGGTTTGGTTTATGTGGAGCTGGCCAAATACTGGACCACGTCTAGCAAACCAAAGGGCCAACACTCTTTGCGGTATCTGGGCCGAGTGTTAGAGTGTTTAGGTCCTCGTGTGGGCCTGAACTGGGGACGTGTCTATTAGGGACATGATGAAAGGTCATAATGTCGTCCATGGGGCAAAACAGTTCAACTAAACATGAAAAACCATGAAACTGCATCCATCATGTGTGGAGAACTGGCCAGCTGATGACAACCAGCCCATCAAACCATTTAATGACCAGAGTAACAGACTTCACCAAAACTACTCAAGATTTCTTTGGTACAGGTCACGTGTCAAATTCATGAAGTTGATTTGGATCCGGACCACAAAACCTTTTTTTTAAACTTAATTTACTATGTAAAAAAGTTTTTATATCATTGTTAAACTTTAAAGTTATGATTCAATGCAACAAAATAAACACATTTAAAAAGCAAAATAATAAGTAACTAGACATGGGTTTTTACGATGTAAAAACAAGTGTGCATTGCCTTGTAGCATGCCTTTGCCTGCAGCAGTGGACTTGCAGAATGAGCTGTGAGCAAGTTCAAATGTGATTTCTATACTAGCTTGTGCCTGTCACGTCAGCAGGTGTTTGTAATCAAGGTAGTTGTGTGACAATATGAAGTTTGAAGAGATTTTTAGTTAAAGTTGCTGTATCTGGATTTTGAACCCTGATCTCCCACATGAAAGTCCATGGCATTAACCATGAGACCATTGGAGCTGTGTGAAAGCACAGTCCCAGTGTTTTTTCTGTGTAGAAAGAGGCAACATTGCCAATGACGATCGTTGACACAAAGCTGTAATATATTACAATAAAGCAATATTATATACTGTAAGATGTAAATGCTTACAAGGCAATATTATAGTAAAACATCAAAATACAAAGAAATTAGTATTGTAATCACTGAAGTACTGAGTTTAAATATTATTAAAGTATGGTGCAGTACCAAGCTGAGCACATAAATCAGGGGCAGTATTGGACCAATACAAGGCTCTATTGACACCCATTAATAAAGTTTAAAAATTAATATTTCAAAAAACTGTAAGTTGTACAGGCACCAAAAAGCATAGCCTGCATTTGGCACATGAACTTTACAGATATAAATTACAACGGCAGCTCTAAGACAAAGTATTTAGGATGAGAAGCGTGCCGAAATAGAGGATGACTTGGATGGGGAACTAATCACAATAGTGTACTGATGATAATAAGCTTTTGGCTTTGAGTAACTGTGCCCCCCCCCCCACCCCCGGGCCATTTTGTTCAACAGTCCTGTATTAATGTCACACAATAAGCTGCTTTAAAGCCAGCATTAACCACAAACTACATTTCCCATAATGCATGTTGATTATGCATGAAAATTCCCTGTCAGGAACGGGGAGAGTTCAGAATTCAAGACAGCAGCACCTCACCACAACTCAACAGTGAGTAAAACTCTCTTACTTTTACTTTCAATAGTATTTCTGTACTTCACGTTTAGTCAGTCATACATGTAGTACCTTTCAGTGTTTATAGGATTACGTGTTAAAACACTGTTTCTATGCAGGAAATACCAGTGCCCTGAAATAATGTATGTTGTGACTTGGCGCTATATAAATAAACTGAATTGAAAATGACACAAATAACTTCTGAAATGTGCTTTAACTCCCGCAGCGGAGCAAACCATAAAAAACGTGTTTAACGATGAGGACGGTGCGAGCTCACCTGCAGACGATGATGAAGAACTTGATGAGCAGCAGCGGGTGGGGGGTGCTGCCGTTGGGCTCCATGGAGCTGCTGAGGTGGAGCGCACTGTGCCATAGCTGGGTGCTGAGGAACACCAGCACCTCCCTGGGGAGCAGCGGCACCTCCGAGCCGCCCTCCTCCAACCTGGGAGACAGGAGACAGAGGTAAACCACACACACGCACGCACGCACGCACACACCTGGTGAATCAGTGGCCGTGCCAAACCCACCTCCGAGGCTCCAGCGACTGCACGTCAACGAGCCTCTCAAAGGACGCCACGAACGCCTCGAGCCACTGCTGCAGGTAGCTGACGTCTTTCTGCAGAGGGGAAGGAAGGAAACAAGAAAACAACCCTGTGAGACAGCAGACTCATCCCCCATCGGCCTCGGGCAGAAACGCCCCGAGTCAAAGAAACAGCAGTCGCCCCTTTTGAAAATCCAAAACAACAAAAAAAATGTGACTTTTTGTGGCTTGTTGAGCTGTCAGATTGAGCGTTTTACTGAGACGCTGCGGCCGAAAAGATGAAACCTTTTGACCTGCTTTTGTAACAGGATGTTGCAAAGTGAGATGCAGCGTGAAGCGAGGAACACATGAGCCAATTCTTTCCTTTTTCAACAGAGTTTTAAAAAAATGAGTTTTGACAGAAAGCATGCAAAGACTGTAAGGGTGCGTCAAGGTGGACACCTCGAAGAGACGTCTTCTACAAGACTGGCTCTTTTGCGTTGTTGTTTTGAGCCATGTGAGGCGAGGATGTTTATGTTCGATTGTTATCGTGGCTTCAATCAGCCTCTGCAGTGCAACATATCCTGCCGCTCTTCCCTCCRCGCAGCAGCTCTCGCAGGTCTCAAGACTCTAAACTTTCTTCTGCCTTAATGAAGCCGAGGCCTCATTAACACGTCAACAACTCCCGTGCTTCAAAGAGACAAACGAGACGAAGAATGTTCCCTGACGTATAACGATGAGAACAGACGGGAGGAAAGCGTGAGCTGTTTCAGACAGACTTAGTCACTGCATGCAGTTAACACACAGAAACCCTTCAGCGGGCATTTCCCCCGAAAACCAAGCAAGTCAACGAGTGATGTGATCACCGGTTGTGCAGCCGGACAATAACGTCCCAATCTACCCTACAGGATGGTCTCTAACGTTCAAAGCATGAGTCTTACCAACTGGCATGGATTTAGGTGCCAGTCCATCTCTCATTGTCTGAGTCTGAGCCGGGTGCCAGGTTCTCACGAAACCCAGTCTCAGGTGAACCTTCAGCGTGGACCGTGGCGAGCAGCAGACGCACATCCCTCCAGACCAGCGCCCTACTTCTTTTTCTCTTCACCCGATCACCTCCCGACTTCCAAAAAAGACGTCAAGCGAGCAAACCAGGAAATTACATGTCGCTTTAAGTGAGGCGCACTTCCTTCAGTGCTTGGGCCTCYTCATCAACCCCCCCTCCCTCTATGGGTGTAGAAAGGAGAGACCAAAAAATGAAATAACTTCCCACAGCAACAACAAAGAACTGGCTTATATGTTCTAAATATAACTCATCAAAAACAGGCTGCAGGATAAACTGCAGACTTTACTTTTTTTGTTGCATGTCTGGAAAAAAATTTGATTTTTACAGTTAAACTCTGTTTTTAACAAACCAACACACTGCCCAGAACATCAACACAAACCAGCTTCCTTATCAAAAGCTCAAAAGTTAAAAAATGAGACTAAAATTTGATGCACAAATTGTATAAAAGTAGAAGACGCCAGCGGTTCATTAAGGTCATCGTGGTTACTGAAATGCATGTCTTTTGCTTCATGACAGCATATTTAATTAGACAGTCAGACAGAAAACATACAAGAAAGTAAGCCTCAAATAGTCACKTACATGAAAAAACTCTGCTGATAAAAATCCAAAACTAAGTGTGACAGAAAACTGATGGTGCGTTATCAGTGGCTCTAAGACAAAGGAAGGCAATTCTGGTCCTCAAGCACCACTATCCTGCATGTTTGTCTCCCTGCTCCTCTGCACCTGATTCAGTGACTGAATTACCGCCAAGTTCTGCAGAAGCTTCAAATCACCATTCAATCAAAACAGGTGTGTTGGAGCAGAGAAACAAGTAAAACATACAATTTTTTTTTTGGGGGGGGGGGGAGCATTTAATGAGAAAAGGAGTGTAGATGTGGGCACTCTGAACTCTGGGTGGATTTAAGAGAAAACTCGAAGCTCTACAGGAGTCAGAGGTACGATAGAGTATTAGGGCCACACAATGAGATTTTTTTTAAATTACGAGAATAAGTCATAATATTAAGATATTACAAGATAAATAAAGACAATATTTAGACAATATATATATTATATATATCCATTTATTTATATATAGATATTATATACA
>NW_013952454.1:2314281-2316194 GCF_001266775.1 Austrofundulus limnaeus | reverse complement strand
CTTTTACTTAGTTATTTTTAAAACCTAAAAATGATACTTTTACTTCTTTCCTTTAAAGATTAACACCTAATTACTTGTTAAAAATTAAATCTGGCTGAACTCATCATCAAAAGGAGTTGTTTATGTGCTCTAAAAATTAAATGTTGAATTTACTCAACTAAATCAGATCAACTATTTCCACTAAACCTAGTAGAGTAAATTTGAGGTGATAAACATATTTTATTTTAAGGAAATTGATCAGTTTAATCAACTTGGTTTTGTGGAGCCAGTTTATTTGTTAGAGTGTGTAAAAGTACTTTTACTTTCCCAATTTTTGTGAACAGTTTTCTCATCAATGACATTTATTTTTACCAAAGTCATTTTCTGTTCATGTAATTTTACTTTTACTTAGTTATTTTTATAGATGATTACTATAACTCGGTATAAAACCTGTGCAGTCACCTCTCGTATTTATCCTTCTGTTCAAACCAACAATTACAGAGCCAAAACTCTCCTAAAAGCTTCCTGAAGAAAAAAGCCCAACAAACAGATTCCACAGTGAATAAAGGCACATGTATCCTGGGGTGGGACACTCTGACACAATAACTGCAGGTTTAAATGCAGAACAACGTAAAACCCTCTGTTATTTAGCACTGGTTTCTGTTGACTTACTAGAAGATATTGTTACAAATTGGAGTGAAATGTACACCGCTGCCTTACGGAGGCCCCTGTGAACACAGGAAGCTGCAAACGACACCTTGTTTTGTTGTCCAGCATCTGGATAATCAGGTATTTAAGACTCGGATTTGGAAATTTCCTTTTTTTAAGATCTTAGTTTGAAACAGTGGCATGAAAGGTGGCGGGAGATACACATTTCTTCAAAGAATGTCCGACTTTAATTAGGATTAAATAAAAATGACTGTGAGAACGCCTTCACTCTGGAGCAGAGGTGGATCTGCATGTTGTGTGAGTCAAGCAGTTAAATGTTAGTTTAGCTAATTTCTGGCTAAATCTAATCTGTTAAATCTATCGTGTGAGGTTATTTTGAATTTTGTGGCAGAAAACATTTACAAAACAAAACAAAAAAAAAAACTAAGTCTGTGTTTGAGAACTGAAGAGAGCAGCTGCTGGAGGATTTGTACACATTCTGCACTGATGGTGCCAGAGGCATTCATGTACCCCCATACCATCAGAGAGGCAGACTCAGTCCAGATGATCCCTCTTTGTTTTAATACAGAGGACACAGCGTCTGTTTCCCAAATATAAAAAAAATCAATTAAATTAGGATTTGCCTAATCACTAAATAGTTTTAAGTGAACTTCGGTCCAGAGAAGCCAGCAGCATTTCTGGATGCTGTTCACGTGACTTTTTGTTTTGCACGATAAAGCTTTAACCAGAGTTTGTGGATGGCACAGTGATTTGTGTTGACAGACAAGGATTTGGGAAAGTGTTTCTGAGCTGACGCAGTGAAGTCCAGAACAGAACCGGACCAGTTTTTAATGCAGCGACCATTAAAGGCCGCCAATATTCAGCTTCAGTTAGTTGTTTTGATTTTCTCCAGATTCTTAAAACCTTTTGATGAAGTAATGAACTGTAGAAAACGGGATACTCAAAAGTCTTACCAATTTTCTGTAAATGAACATTATTCTGAAGTTGTTCCTTTATTTTCTAACAGTTTGTTGTGAAACTCTTCCTGTCTTCAGAGATGCAGTCTGTCTAAAACAGGGGTTCTTAACCTTTTTGGCCTCGGGGCCTGATTTATTGAATACAAAGTGGCACAAGGCCCAGTCAGACATTACCAATGTATAGATCAAAATGATAATTATTCTAATCTAAATCTTGGTTTAATTTTTATTTATTTAAATCATAACTAAACTATAATAACTAACATAACTAAATTAAATACACTTACAGTTTAAAAGTAAAACTTATGT
>NW_013952454.1:2310025-2314059 GCF_001266775.1 Austrofundulus limnaeus | reverse complement strand
GTACAAATGAAAATATAGCATTTTAAAACTTTTATTAGTGACAAATTTTGGTGTTTTTTTTTTTTGTTTTTTTACTTTCATTTTTGCCTTCTACTTTTCATTTAAAACACTTTTCCATTCTGGTCAGGTTTCTAAGGTTCTTCTTCTACAAATTAAAAAAGTAGTTAAACATCTGAGTGGCGCACTACTGCTACTAGTGGTGAGAAAGTGTATTGCACCTTATTCAAAATCAATACGGTCCTGCGGCCCTCTGTGGCCCAAAGTTAAAAACTGTTGTTCTTTTGAGGCCCATGGTCTAAAACACTCCTTTTATACCTGATCCTATTGACCTGTTAAACATCGATCCACATTTATATATCAATATAATGGTTAATGATTCAAATGAATAAATAAAAATTGGTCTATATCATCATCATATGCCCAATGTGGATCATTATCATATGCTCATTGTATTAGATGGGCAGGTGATGATGATACTGATCACAGACTTGTAAACTGAAACATCGTATCRTCATCCAAACAAGTCAATATAGTACTGTATTGTGATAAACCTGGTGATGTATAACTCTTGTTGTTAACTACTAATAGTTAATTAACTAGTTGAAAAACGTTCCTCCAGCTGTTTCTTAATCACACAATTAATTTTACAGACATTTGTTGGCTTGTCCCAATTATTTTAAGATGTGTTGCTGCCATAAAATCCAAAACCCTTTTATKTTTTGTGACACACTGAACAATTCCTCAGTTACTTTTTAAATATGTTTACTACAGTGGGAAAAAAATGCAAGTTTATAAATCTGGCCAACAATTTCGTTCTGTTTTTAGATACTTTTTACACAAAGCCCTCAGATTCGGACGTCGGGTTGTAAAAAAATAATAGCTTTCAACCAATTTTAGTGGGATTTTTAACAAAGTTCTCAGTCATCAATCCCAATTTGACTTTTGTCCCAACAAAGCAGCAAAGACTTGGTTGAAGAGAATGAAATGTTTAACACGCTAAAGTCACAATTAAAACCTAAATTTACAAACAGCCGTGAGGAACTAGCCGGTATAAAGCGCGTCATTTATCTGTGTCGTCCGTGCACATGACCAAGCAGCTGTGCAGCTCTGTGCTGTTTGGCATTCTGCTTCGCTCCGGCGTCCTGCACAAGTGAAAGCAAAGAGGACTTTGATTTTCCTGTTGGTAAACACAGGAGGCCATGGTTCACGAGRGGGGACTGGGATTTGATCACAGGGCTCTGGTCCACAGTTGCTGCTAAATCCCTAAATGCATTAAACTCACGTGTCAAGGCATGACTAACTAACACACACACATACACACACATATATACGGTTTCAGAGTAACATGAGTAAAAAAGTATAGACAGCCATTAGTGCCAAAGACCCACAGATTTTTCGTGGCTTTGACCTGTAAACAATACGTGCTTTCAACACTGTCTATGCTTCAAATACGCATCAAATTTCAATGCATAATTAACACGTAAACAAGTTAACTATGCGTAAACAGAACATAAAGTATGTGTTTTGTATGCATTGTTTTACACAGTGGTGGGCACAGTTCCCCTAAAGCACTAAAGCATTAATAGGGGAACCAATTTCCTGATTAGTGCTTTACGGCTTTTGCTATTTTTTTTATTCATTAGTGGATTAACACTTGCTAAATTTATGGGCTGAATTTAGAAGCACTAACTGAAGTATTTAAATTTTATTGATCAACATTATTGTTCACAGTAGAGGGTGAAAGCTGTCATACAGTTTGTTCATATGTTGTGTCACTTATCTACAAGATCACGTGTCAAACTTAAGGCCCGCAGGCCAAATGTGGCCTGCAGGTGACTCCCATTTGCCCCGCCAATGGCACTAAGTGGCAACACTCTGCACACAGTAAATACTGTCATATATTGACTCTAAAGAATGTTCAGTACTTCAACTGGATTATATTAGTGCTTTAGAATTACCATATTTATTCGTGTATAATACGATCTCATGTATAATATGACCCCCCCCCTATTTTTAGCCTAAAAAGTATAAAAAAWTAATTTTACCTCTAATTTCATATGGACTTCAGGATTTTTCAACCTTTGCAGTCTTTATATATATCAGTAAAATTATCATTTGACTCTTATATCAGTTTTTAATTTTATTTTAACATATGTACTAAAAGGTACACAACAACAAATGTATAACTAAAACAAAAGCTCTCAATGCTCATTTGTTAACTGCTGTGGTATAACAAACAGATAGAGCTACTGTATGTGGCTCTAACAAGTGTGGATGAAGCAGAATCAAAGCCTTCAAAATCAGGCTCACCTTCATCAGTATCATTAAAAGTTTCTGGTATTCCTCCTCTGTAATAAAGGCATCAGAATCCCACTCAACAACAGTCTCATCCTCTGTGTCTCGTGAGCGCCCCCTCTGGTGGGGAAACTTTTCTCAGGTATACCAACTTTTACAGAACACTGGTAGACGGCAGCCATTACAGACGACCGTGTGTTTGTTGTAAGAGCGGCCCGGTCGCACATTAATATTATTAGTTCGTTATGCAGGACTGCCTTTTTTCTTCTTTTTTTTTCCACATCATGTTGCCTGCTTGGATCTGTTACTGCTTGGATCAGTTACTATCTCGCTCGGAGGCACAAAAGAGTGTTAGAGGTAAGATCGCTTCAACCAATTTTTACGATGTGGTTTCATTTCCGGACTCAGGGATTTTGTGAATGAGGCTGATATTTCAGTTAAAATACATCAGCAAAAATATTTATCTGAATGTAGTACTACCCCCCAACTTTGTGCATGATTTTATGGATTAAATTTTACGTATTACACTTGAATAAATACGGTAGCTTTTGCTAAATTTTTCAGTGCGTTAGTGCTTTAGAATTAGGGGACCTAAATATTTGAGTTAGTGCTTTAGGATTAGAGCAACTAATATTTAGATTAGTGCTGCCCACCACTGGTTTTACACACCTATGTTCACGAACTTTGGGTAGTGACAAAGAAAACAAGATCACAGACACAAGCGGTTGAAGTGAGTGTTCTTCACAGGGTAGCTGGACTCTTACTTGGGGATGGGGTGAGAATTTTAGTTACCAAGAGAGACTCAGTAGAGCCGCTGCTCCTCCACATCGAGAGGAGCCAGTTGAGGTGGTTCATCTGGTAAGGATGCCTCCCAGACGCCTCCTTCGGGAGGTGCGYCATTCACTAAGGCTGCTTCTCAATTCATGGGTTGCAGCCAATGTGGGCCGCATTTGTCAGCCACTTATGTCACTGCCCCGTGCCGTAGGCTGTCCCAAATCGTGGGCGTCTATCCATRCAGCCGACAAATGCAGCTGACAAAACCAAGAAAACTTAGGCTGTATCTGAGTATCCAACGCAGCTGACCATATCCCAGAATTCAATGCGCCTTCAGCAAATTAAACAGAAAAACAATAAAGTCAAACTTTTTTAATTTATGGCAGAGCTTTTTTATTTTTATTTTTTACGGCAGAGTTTGGAAATTTATTACGAACTGAAAAATGAGGAAAGTTTTGTTAGAGAGACGTTAAATAAAATGCAGTTAGAAGTACTGATACTGGAGCTAAACTTTTTATTTACTTGTAATGTTCTATTAAAACTGAATTTTATGAAGATATACCTTTAAAAAAACATCTGAAGCGACTGATATAAAACGCATCACGTATCATGATAATGAGGCAGCGCATGGTCACGTAGGCATACGTCTTCTGTAAATTGTAGCCAACGTCGACCGTGGTCTGCAACCCATGAATTGAGACACAGACTATGTCTCTTGAATGGCCTAATAATCACCATGGAATCTTCCAAGAAGAGCTGGAAGACGTGTCTGAGCCTCTCTAATTGAACCAGATTTTGGAACAAAGTGGAAGATGGATGGATGGATGGATGGATGGATGGATGGATGGGATGGTTGGATGGAATGGATGGATGGATGGATTGATTGATGGTTGGATGGATTGATGGTTGGATGGAATGGATGGATGGATGGATGGATGGATGGATGGATGGATGGATGGATGGAT
>NW_013952454.1:2307408-2309609 GCF_001266775.1 Austrofundulus limnaeus | reverse complement strand
AGATAAGATAAGATAAAGCTTTATTGATCCCACAGTGGGGAAATTTGCACATTACAGCAGCTCAAAACAATCTGCTGCCTTTTAGATTTTATGTAACCTTTATTTAAGATAGTCTACTACAGGGCTTTTCAACTGGCGACTCGCGGGCCGGATGTGGGGAGTTAAAGGTTGGCCCGCCAATTGGTTCATTCATCTCTTAAGCCCAAACTTCCAGTTTTCTACTTTAATTACTCTAAGTTCCTTTAGTTAAACATAGACATGTTTGGTATCTACAGGAACACCAGAAACTTGTCTAGAAGCTGGTAAAACATTTCTATGAACACTCCAAACAGTTAAAACTACAAGCAGTTGAAAGATAAAACYAAGAAAGTGAAAATAAAATTGGTTTAAAAATTTGGAAAGTCAGAAATGTTAAATATTATTTRTGTTAATTATGAGGCATARTGTGTTATTTCTGTTTTTGTTGTTTTATTATCACTACCTTTATTACATAGGGTCCTGTATTCATGATTAAACGCAGCAAAATAAAGTATTTCAAAGGTAACAGATTTTTGTAATACTTGGTTTATTTACATGACTTTAATTGCTGGATGTTCGGCCCCTCAGCTGTTGGCCTGCAGAAACTGTGGCCCCCCGGAGCAGTTTAGTTGAATAGCCCTGGTCTAYTAATCAGCATTTTGTGATGTATGTCAATGTTTCTGTACAGTGCCCTGAGATGACGCATGTTTACTGTATAAACAAATTTAAATTGATTTGAATAAAGAAGTGTATTTTGTTGTGTTCTTGTAGCAGTCGGAGGGGGCTGGTTTCACAGCTGTGTGGATGAGCGGCAGTCGGATTCTCGCTGTGGTCTGACTCTTTACCCATAAAGGCTTTAATTAGTCCCTCGAGCAACGGATCACAGCGGAATTACTACCGGTTTTCTGTCAGCCTGAACTCTTAGCATCAACACTAAATATTTAAGTGATGCTTATTTCCTCTTCATTTAAAACATCTGGAAGGTTCAGTCGTATTTGTTCAGCCGGATATTTTGCTTTTGGGGTCATTTTGCTTCGTGTGATGTTGAGTGCATGAGCTACATGTAGTTAAAACGGACTTCTACCAAAAAGCATTTCAWTACAGAGAAACAGTCATTAAACAGTGATTTTTCCTTTTATAGTAACTTATTGGTCTAAAATTGAAATGCCTAATGTTACTGTCCTGCTGTTAATATGGTTTAATAAAAAAAATCTGTCAACATTAACCAAGACAAGTAGATATGGGTTGGTTGTGACCAATTACTATACTTAAAAAGAGTAAAAGAGTATTTTAAATTAGATTTTTAAAAAAGATACATATGTTTTTATTAATGTCATTGTGTATTTATTTATATGTACAAAAGCATTATTGTCCTTCTTCACCTTTTGGGCTGTCTGGTATTTAGAAATTGTTGTATTTTTGTTGATAATAATGATATAAATGAACACTTTCCTCATTCAGTTTTTCTCTTCCATCATCATGACACCCAAATAATCATAATTAGATAAATCCAGTTTGGACATCATCAGTGAGAGTCCAAGCCATATTTGCAATACTGATATTGCAAACATTGATATTGCTATATTGATAAATGTACAATATATTGTGCAACACTAACTGTTTGGTTGTTTCAGAGGGTTAGAGAAAAAACATTATAAAGCAAAGTAAGGAGGAATACACAAAAAAATCAAATCTGTTCACAAAAGTTTAATCTTTTTATATGTTTTCAGACATGACCTAACAGGTTATGTTGATCGTGATTAGATCTGATTTTTCTTGCAGGAGCACGAGCCCGAAAACAACCTGAGAATTGAGATACGGAGCCCTGGAAATAACTCCAGTAAAGCTGATAAAAGAGGTCGTTGGTATGAGGGTCTGATAACAAGGAGCACGGCTCAGTGTAGCGCCCAGCTGCTAAATCCAGAAAAGAACCAAGAAGCACTTGAAGAGTAAACGCCACATCTCTGTAAGGCCCTCTGAGATTATCTACGGCTCGGCGGGGAATCAGTGAATATTAATGAGGCTCTGCATGTGTTCACAGCAAGTTCAACAAACAGAACATCGAACAAATCATGTTTAGAAAATGACGTGATTTTTTATCACCTGCCACCAAAAGGCAGAGGCAGACAATAGTGTGTGTGTGTGTGTGTGTGTGTGTGTGTGTGTGTGTGTGTGTGTGTGTG
>NW_013952454.1:2302240-2306780 GCF_001266775.1 Austrofundulus limnaeus | reverse complement strand
ATTTATTTATTTATTTATTTATTTATTTATTTATTTAGCTTATTTTCGTCCAAAATTAAATTAAATTTGTCTGACAAAGCAGCAGCTCTCATTTACAGTCGTCACGTTCGGCTCGGTACTTCTCTCCTCTCAGTAGGGTTGTTTACAGAGCACGCAATTTCCGCTTAGCCTCCTTCACAGCGACATACGTCATGGCCAACCGATCCAATCATTTTAAACTTCAACAGAGGCCACGCCTCCAGCAAGAATCACTTCTCTATAGCTGCGAATCCAGACCCTCGTATGAAGCAAAGTGAAGGACAAGGGTCTGTTTTTTTTTACCAGGCTAGGGGTCTGGGTTAAGCTATAGAAATTAATAGAAGTCTGTAAAATCATGTGTGTGTGTGGTCGGTACCCAAAATATCTAATGAATGACTGGATTTAAAAAAACATTCAAAATGCTATAATCTGTGCATCTATAACTGATTAACCTTTGGAGTCAATCTAACTTAGGATGACTCCCACAGTTAGCATTAGCCAACATAAAAATGGTTAAAACTCAGATACAGAGCTAAATTTGGATGTGGTCGTAAAGGAGTTATTCACAACACATAATTGTTTACTCTCAGTTTATTTCATCAGATTCTGCAGAACGTTATTTTCAAGAAACAGCTCTGTTTTCTTCATGTAAAAGGCAGCAGGTACTAGTTTTAATAACCATTTGTTGCCTGTTTGTCAAGCCAATTTCACAGAAATGCATAATTATGCACCATCCCCATGTCTTTCAAAGTATTTATAAATGTCTTTGTAAAAGAGGGTGTGTGTGTTTTCACAATTGAAGGAAGAGGAGCTCCTTCATCAATGAATGCCTGCAATGTTGATGTGSTATTAGAAATGATTGAGCAGCTCAGCAAGGGCTCATTATGTGTTAATGTACAGAAAGTCTAATAGAAAATAAATAAAAAGTCTGGAACAAGTCACTTAACTGGGCCTCCCTCAGCAGCTGAGTGCTTGTTCACAACAGAAAGGCTAAATAAAGCTCAGGTTTGCTTCGACTTATTTACAAGAGTCAATACTTTCCTTTTCTCGTCTGGCCAACCGAGGAACGGGACCAGTGAGTCAGAAGTGGGTTGGGTCCAGATGAAAAGTGACTGACTGTCTGGGCCAACCAAACTAACAGGCAAATAACAAAAGCAAACTAACAGGCAAATAACAAAAGCAAACAAACAGGCAAATAACAAAAGTGATAAAAAACAATGGCACAGTGGTGTTTAAAGGAGAAGCAGGGGATCGGTTCCTTTCTGCAGCCTTTTTGTGTTACTTTAAGTCACATCAGAGCTCAGGTAAATCCCTCTCTTCTGTTTCTGTGATCAGAAATACTGTACATCCATTTTTACACAAATAAAAGGTTATTAGTTCTCTTTACTGTAAGGGCAACTGGAAATAATGACAACGAGCCAAGAGGCAGCTTATTAAGGAAGTGGTGTCACACGTGGAGATGCTAGGCAGCTGAAGATTCCTCATCCACACACACACGTTTGTATTTCTATTATTATCAAGACCGTCCATTGACTTCTTTTTAGTTCTAGTTGTTTCTACAGCCTGGCCCTGACCACTTTTCCTAAACCAGGGGTCTGCAAATTTTACGATTAAAAGAGCCATTTCTGCTACTTGACGCACTAATAAAATGTGTCCCGAGCTGCAAAACAAGCTACAACTGTGATTATCAACTAGTGGTCCGTGGGCCNTTTGGGCTCCTCTGTTTTAGAACAACATATGCTCCCATCCAGATCCACATCTTTTTCAGAGACGGCCTTGCATATTTCAGCAAGATCACACAGAAAAACAGACTGCATCCATTACGACAGCATGGCTTCATAGTAGAAGAGTCCAGGTGCTGAACTGACCCGCCTCTCAGCAGGACTGTTGAACATCCAGAATCCACCATGAATAAAATACGAGTTAATAAGATTTGTAAATCATTGCGTTGTGTTTTTATTTATTTTTTATCCAATGTCCCAACTCTTTTGGATTTGGGTTGTAATTCTGAASAGCGTGGTTCTTTATTTTGTCTGAGATGTTAAGAGCGAGTTTTAGGCATGGAGCTGGTCTGTCCCGAGGCATGGAAACAGATTTCAAACATTAAATAAATTATTATTTAGCCTCGGCCAAATTTTTCCTTTCCTCTCATCCGAAAGACAAGTTATAACATGAGAGCACGGGTGATATAAGCACTTGCTGCTTTTGTGTGTGTGTCCTGTAACCCACAACACGTTAGTCAAAAGTTTACTCATGTGCATGAATATAATTAAACATGAACGTTACGTTGTGTATTTGAACTAACTGCCCTCCCCGMTCCTTTAAAGCTAAACAATTAATCATAGATGCTCTCTAAACAAAATTCTACATACGCTCACCTAAACTTTTTAATAGAATATATTTTAACTTGACAAAACCAACGTCTACACTTCTGTTTAGAGATCAAGATTGACTGCAGCTGCGTCTCCAACTAAAGAGAAAAGTTCCTGCTGCAAAAGCGACGCCTTTAAGCTCAACTCAAACATGCGGCAGCTGATGTAAAYGAACCAAATGTCTTCTGGAGAAACGTTTTACGGTGAGACAAGACAAAGATTCAGATCTACTAACTGCCAAGCACGGTGGTGACAGCATCATGATACGGAACTATCTTCCAACTATTCAACTTTACCACAAATTAACAGCTAAATAGTTAAAATTTAGATACAGAAAGCTCAAAATGGTAAYGTTCATGTCCACGGTAAGTGCATGTAAACATAAGGGGTGTACTGAGCCACGCTGATATATTGATTTAATGATTAATGATTCGTTTACATCAGGCACAATGAAAACATTGATCTATATCATCATCGCATGCCAGATGTGGATCAATGTTRTATGAAATCGTAACATATTGATCAGACTTGTGAACTGAATCAAAATTACATCATGACAAACTGTGATTTTGAGAAATGTATCATCATCCAAACAAACCAATATAATATCGGATTGAGACAGTAAACATACTGTATAAGGGCAGACCTATGTGCAATCACACCCACAGGGGGCAACATTTGAGACCAGACTGCCATGATAAATGCTTCCCATTCAAAACGTGAGTCAGAAACATAAACAGGGTTTCACAGTGGAATTAAACAGGCTCTATAGTAATAAATAAATACTTTTTTTTTTTAAGAAATCCACCTCATGTTTGAAATAAAGCACACGCTTTTTTTTATGAGGAAGACAGTCAGGCAGGTAGAACAGGAACAGGAAGTAGCTCGAGAAACACCTGCACCTCATGTACACAGTATGAAACATTATCACTTTAAACAAGTGTCTGAATTTAGATACAGAAAGTGAAAAAAAAAGGTCAGAAATTTTAACACGACGTCATCTGGTTGAAACAGCTTCAACTATTTGATAAAAGGAATTCAAAACTATGTGACTTCCTGATTAAAGCACTCTTAAGAAACACAGTTTGTTATTATTTATCTAACTAAAGTTCAGAGGCTTCTGGAAAAACAACAACAACAACAACAGGTGTCACCCTCTTCCGCACTGCTCGCGCCGCTCACCTTTGTGTAATACAACATCCACAGCTCGTACAGCCGTTCCTTCGATGCCATCCCTCCAGCTCCTCTGTGGCTGCTCATGTCCTCCCGTTTTTTCCGTTTATCCCGTAAAAAAACATCAAAAAGCCGCTTCTTCCTAAAGTTGCCCGTCGCTGAGGGAGGAGGAGGCGGCAGGAGGAGGAGGAGGAGGAGGAGGCGACCCGCTCCTCCTGTGAACCATTCCTGCAAGAAATAAACACCTCTCAGATCCAAACCGGAGAGTGTGCACAAGTTTATCAGAGTGACAGGAACGCGAGAGAGAAGGGAGGAGGAGGAGGAAGGAGGTGATCACTGATAAAGCGGGGAGAAAAATGCGTGGAAATGCATCCTGGTGGTGCCCGGAGAAACACCCGTGTTCTGTCCGCGTTCAGAGCGCGAGCTGCGGCTTGACGCACCGCATCCACCTCCCCTCCCCCGGTACACTGAACGACCGTGGCTTCAGGGTGGACCCGAAGGAGCGTCAACTACTGTTTTAACAAGAGCTAGAAATTCAGTGGGAAGTTGCCTGTAGAGCGTTGCTCCTACAGGTAGGCTGGTTTTCTTAAAGGAACAGGCGCACACAAACAATCAGCTCATAACTCCACACAGGAAAGTCAGGAGATTTGTGTTTGCTTCACTGTTTCTTGGTTAACATTSGTGTGCGGTTAGAAAACCTACTTATTTCTTCTTTAAGTGGTGCCACATTTGCAGTGGTGGGCATGAAAAAGAATATAAACACAGCGAAGCGCATGCGCAGTGGGCACGGGGAGCACACGCGTCTCTTCACCTGCGCAGCTGAGAGCGGCCGATCGAGTATTTTGTGATTTAGTATGTGTTGTATGAAGTCCCACAAAGTGATACTTGTGTAAAAAGTACAAGTATTTTATCAAAAAATTACTTTGGTAAAAGTTAAAGTCTCCTTTAGGAATATTACTTGAGTAAAAGTCTTAAAG
>NW_013952454.1:2297286-2301956 GCF_001266775.1 Austrofundulus limnaeus | reverse complement strand
GAATATAATTCATGAAATACAAATACTTCTTAAGTACAGTACTTTTATTTGAATGATTGTGTCCTGCTGGAGTGTGACATTTGTGTACAAACTAATACACTATCAGAGTTTTATATATTTATACTTCTCATTCAACCACAGTTAAATTCACTCTATCTAGGAGGCACAGTTTATATGGATAGTATTTATTTTTTACAATAACAAACTGGAATGGAAAACAAGAGAAAATGAAGTAAAAGTAACGACTTTCTACTTCTTGACTTGTTTAAAAATGTAAGAAGTAGAAAGTACAGATCATTGTGTGAAAATGTAAGAAGTAGAAAAAGTATGCTGAAAAATAATTACTCAAGTAAAGTACAGATACCCAAAAATTCTACGTAAGTACAGTAACAAAGTATTTGTACTYAGTTACTTTACAACTCTGGATTTAGTAGTTTACAATTAAATACAAAAATGCTCCAAAACTTATAATATTCAATATTACCTGTAGAATAAATGCATAATGACAATAAATCACCCCAGAATTAACCTAAAATGCTTAAAAAAAACTTGCATAGTGCACAGCATACACTCAGCATGTRTACTATTGGCAATATACACTTGCTGTGTATGTTGTGTTGCAATAAGAATTTGCAGTGTACATTTCTTCTTCTAACACAGTTCTGCTAATCAGCTTACAGCAGAACATTTTTCTTTAATTTAGCAGAAACATGTAAAATCGTTTAAAGGGCCTGTGATAACAAATTTTTGTAATTAATGTGAATGCGTTTTTGGAAAGAGAATGAGATGAGAATGAGATGAACAGCTGTTGAGATATTTGCATGTGAAGAAACAGGAAGTGATGTCAAAGGGGAATGTCTGCATGTAAACAGAGCGATGCTACAATAATTAAAAATGAATTGGGCTGATAAAACTTCCAAAGGCCTGAAAGCAATGTCTATAAACTTGGGCCACGACCACCTTCATATCAAACCAATAGAATCAAGCATTAACAGGTTAGTCCCACCTGTGGAAAGAGATAAAGATGAGTGACAATTGCCTTAGCAATTATCAATTTACTGTTAGCATTAGCTTCCGCTAATTTTTACTTGTTTAACGTTAGCATCCGCAATTTTTTTACATGTTTATTGAATTATCATTGGACAAACTATATATTTTTAGTTATCGGATTATGAGTTAGCGAAGCTAACATTTTGGTTAACAGCATATTTTGCTGTTGCCTCCTGTTTTGGCCTTTAGGTATACTACAGGTGCTTACAATCAAGTGACTGGCTGGTGCCAGCTTGTCAGCATGGCTTGTCCAGAGTTCAGGACTGGAGAGGATGGAATAATCTGCCTGCAGTCCTCACCTCAACCCTACTGAGTGTCTGTGGGATCAGCTTAGACGTGCAGTTTGTTCCAGAGTGATTAAYACAACCACAGTGGCTGACTCRCAACAAACGCTGCTGGAAGAATGGSATCTCACAGCAGAGTGTAAACAAGCTGCAGCGAGAGGAGCAGGTKTCAGGCTGTTGTGGCTGTGTATGGTTCTTCCACATGCTACTGTAGCCCCTGTTTGTTAAATGAATACATTTTTWAATTGCCAACATGTMTTTTTTCTTCAGAYTTCAATCATCCAATAGAATAAACGACAAACAAAAGTCAATATATGTAATAAGAAATACAAGAAAGTGATTTGTGCAACATTTTATGATGCCAACACTTGAGCCAACAGTATTGTGCAAGGTACGTAATTGCACTAATGTTTGTTGTATCAAAACAGTGTAAGCATTTACTGAGGAGAAATTGGCTTTTTTAATTGAAAACAACCAATATATTTTAGTGTCTTCAAGTAGTTCATGCGTTTATTTTAAAGCGTTAACAATTTTAAACAAAAGGAAACAAAAGGTTAGGTTTCTTAGCCCAGCAATGTTAAATTTGTTGATTTATTTTGTCCAGTTCAAACACACCATACTTCAGAGTTTTTGTGTGTTTTGTTTATACATTTACATATTTATCCCATACTTGTTTGTTGCATTGAATAGATTGCRAAACACATTTTTATCTGGCCTTTATCTAATCTGTCATTGTTTTTTGATTGGCCAATTGCTCACAAGGCCATATAATCTAGATTTATAATCATTAAGACCAGTTTGCATTTTCACACACACAAAGATTGACACTGTGATGTTTGTGGTAGCTGTTACCATGAGAATGACCTATAAACAGAACTTGAGGTCAGGTTCTGTTAATATGAATGCAGTCAGCTCAATCAGCATAATGTATGGATCATTTCAATACAATAAGGAGCAATAATTAAATTATACGTGTAAGATTTTTTTTAAACTTTTGCAAACTATTTGCCAGTAAAAACATGTCATCAAAACTATGATGAATATCACAGGAACACTAAAATTGCACGACGAGGCAATCGATGCGCTCGACAGTCGACTTCCGTCAGGACGGTTAATCGATTGTAGAAAGACTCGAGCGACGTGTGCAGAATAAACATGGAGCCAAAAAATTCTGGTTCGCTTCAGGAGCAGGCTCTGAAGAGAAAGGAGAGGCTAAAAGCACTGAGAGATAAAAAGCTTCACGTAAGTTTCATTCCTGGGATAGTTTAGTTCAGGATAAACTTTTAAAAATAATCATTATTCGTCCGTAACGCTAACACAGACTTAGCTTTGCGGCTAACTTTAGCATAAACGGAGCAAGGTATTTTGTAGGACTTTTGACACTTTCTAAAGTTCAGAAGATGTGTGTGGTGTTTTTATATGTTTTTTATGCACATTACGTTACGTGTTTTCGATTTGTTGTAATTTTTTTAGCCTTTCTTTCGATGCTAAGTTTACGAAGCTAACGTTTGTAAACAACTAGGCTGAAACTTTTATGCTACTGGACTGCTTTTATATTTAACAGCTATAATTTAAGTTGAAAAAAGTCTTTATTAAGATTTATATGCGAAATGCACGCATATAATAATTAGCGTTAGCTTCTTATTGGTGGTTTACATTTCAATACATCTTTACTAATAAGCAGAGATAATTCAGGATGTCAGTATTGRGTAAAAACAGTAAGTTTTTCCTGATTAAACCAAGGTATGGAGTCAGCATTTGTTCAGAGATCTTTTAAATAGAAATGTAGGGATTTACAAATAGTTTCTAAGGGTTAGATGCTTACTAAAATATTCAATTTCTTCACTCACTTTGAGCATTGTTTGTCTAACAAATGACAGGGATTGTTTTAGTGAAAGACAAACATTATTTTCCACTTGTTTATGAATTGATCATATTATTAAGCAAGCACAACATTGATTATGAACAAGATGTTTCRCTTCACATCCAGGCTTTCTCAGTTCAAAATGTGATCATGGATTGAATCATCAGCACACCGAACATTAGAAACTGTAAATATAGGTACCATATTTACTGTCCTTTTTCTTTTTTGATTAAAAAAATCCTCAGTTTTTTTTTGTCTAATTGAGTTTCATACAAGATGGTATGATTCTGGAATAAAGAGGTCAGCTCAGAATAGTTAAATAGTGTCACAGGTAGTTGAATGTTTTACACTTTAACATAAAATAATTTCCTTTTTCTTTACAAAAACATGCTAAAAGAAACTGAAGATGGCTTCTTCTTGTTTTCCWCAACTGCAAGCTCCAGGGGCATCCAATCCTGGTCCTCGAGGGATGCTATCCTGCAGGTTTTTTTGTTTCTCTGCTCACACACACTTGATTTGAATGAAGGAGTTAAAAGGCTTCTGCAGAACTTGAACAGGTAATTCAGTGACTGAATCAGTTGTGTTGGAGCAGAGAAACAAAACTGCAGGAGAGCAACTTTTGAGGTCTAGGATTTGGACATCCTTTGTACAAATGAAACACATCTGAGTTGATCTGGTTTAGGGTAAAGAGAGCAGGGTGACAATAAATACTGTGATCAATGTTTTATCAGTTAGTTTTACTGAACTGTGGATTATTCTGATTTATGATAGATGTCTGATAGTTGTTAATTATTACAAAATGTTTTTGTATTGTAACAAAAACTCACTCTAAATTTTACTAATGTTTGTATTAGAACATAAATCAGGTATAAGTTTCTTAAATATTCCAAATTTGTTACCAAATTCACATTTACCGGTACATTAAAACACACAACTTAGGCGGTTTCTAGTGGCCATTGCACTTATTTTATCCATGAGACAGTTCTCACCCCTCACCACTTGAGCTACACATTCGAGGACTGCAGAAGATTTCAGTTCCTCACATGGGTTTCTGAACGTTAGATTTGACACAATGACATTATTCTGCTTCAACGTGGCAACTTTTCTGTTGTAGAAATGAAGTCTTGCATGAGGAAACTCCTACTTATTGTGAGAAACACTGCTCTCTGTGCACGAGGGCATGTCTGAGAAAGTAAATGTTGCATATAATCTGGTAGCAAAGATTGATAAATGCTTGTTGACATTCCTCGAGTTTGAAGCTGTTGTCCTTTTTTTCTTTGTGCTGCGTTCGAGTCGTGAGTCATTGCCCTGAATTGTTCTAGCAGGTGGACAGGAAGTCTCTTCAGGAAAATGCAGGCTGGGAGGGGTTCAGTTTCCTTTGTTTCTGAATATCACTAGGGGTCTGTATTGTTTGTGTGTGTGTGTGTGTGTGTGTGTGTGTGTGTGTGTGTGTGTGTGTGTGTGTGTGTGTG
>NW_013952454.1:2294396-2296112 GCF_001266775.1 Austrofundulus limnaeus | reverse complement strand
ACAAACAAGTTAAAGCTGCTTTAACTAAACCATCATGATGACATCATTAATATATATATATATATATGTGTGTGTGTGTGTGTGTGTGTGTGTGTGTGTGTTTTAATTTCTGCCACTGGGCCTTATAAATTATTTGCCTCACTGTTTACATGGAGATAGCTTGGAGAAGGTCACAGTCTGAGCAACATTGTTGTGCCTGCAACACTTTAGCTAATTTGTTTTTACAGCGAGTTCAAGTTACAGAAAGCACAGATAATATTTTCCCATTTCTTTTCTTTTCTTTTTTCTTTTTTTGTGAAATCTTCACATCAATAATTGACAGATTAAAAAAAAATGTTGGTACCAGAGGTAATAATGTTCAAAATGTAAATTTATTTGACTTTTAAATGAGGAGACAACACAAGAAGCATGTTACTTTGTTTTTTCTATGCAAATGCTGGTCCACATATGTCGAGTACGAGCTGTAAAATGACGCAGAGCTTATCTTGAATGAGAAAAAAAAGGTTTATAATCAGATGACATAATTTTTATCTTTTTAATAAAGAAAACAAGCATCAAAAACATAAATGTAATCTTAAGGTGCTTTTTGATTACATTAATGTCATTTTTATTATACAAGGCAGTGTTGGTTTTTGTGTAGAACACAGCTACCAAATAAAAATACATTTATCTGCACCACTGTGGTGTTTTTACAGGGCAGAGAGCAGGAAGACGAAGAGCCAGAAGCCAAAAAAGCAGCAATAGAGGAGAACACAGAAGAGAAGCACAGGTTTGTTTGCAGCCTTTTCCTCCAAAACTCCTCGTCACATATTTCTATTTTAGCAGATCATTTTTGTTTTAGTATTTTCTTATTTCTCCACGCTTTCCTCTAAACTGAGAGTGATCTGAGTTCAGCACCAGAGCATTTATCTGCCTTTTTTAATCTTTGACAGCAGCACACGTGTCGGTCCGAGCTGTGTGTTTACTCTGGGCTGGACTGCAGCCTGGTGCTGTTAGCTGCTCAAATAACCCACAGCTCGCTTGCTTAACTTTTGTGTTAGCTGTTAAGGAGGGAGCAGCCATCTTTCCTGTCCTACAGGACCATTTTTTTTCCATTGTTTATATTTAATGACTGCGCTGACTGCACCTGAGGGAGTGCCGCTGTATTATCTCCAGTCCAACAGGACAGATCTCTCTCTCTCTCGTGAGGGTAAAAATAGCTGCAGGGCTAAGAAACATTTAATGTTGGTGTGAAACGAGCATGTTGAACGCGGCTTTCCTGTTTCACAGGAGGATGTAACCGTATCATGTGATCCACATTAAAGTTTCATGGGAGGTCAAATTGCCAAATTAAGGCAGAATTTAAAAAAAAAAAAACCATCATGTCGAGGTTATTTTTATTTTGTTTTGAATTTTTGAAATGTCAAAATCAGAAACACTGGTTTGATCTGTCGCTTGTCAGGTCACGGGTTTGCCTCCCGACCTGGGGTCTTCCTGGGTGGAGCTTAAATGTTTGCCACGTGCACTCGTGGGTTTTATCCAGGTGGTTTCCTCCCACATAACAAAAACATCATGTTAGGTTCCAGTGTAGTATAAAGTACCACAAAGTGATACTTGAGTAAAAGTACAAGTATCTTTCCAAAAAATTACTTTGATAAAAGTTAAAGTCTACTTTAGGAAAATCAAATGAGTTATAGTCTTAAAGTATCTGATATTTTTTGTACTTAAGTATTAAAA
>NW_013952454.1:2282506-2292761 GCF_001266775.1 Austrofundulus limnaeus | reverse complement strand
GCAAATCCACTGTAAAAACAAATTAAAACTGAATTAAAATAAAAAAAGTCACAACGAAATAAAACTAAACTATAATGAAAAATCCCAAACTATTATAACCTTGTTTGGGATGTGAACTGTTTTAATTATTTGTGTCTGCAGAGATTTGAGATTAAGGAATTATACTCCAGAGGATGAAGAACTGAAGGTGAGGCAGGTGCCCAAAGTCAAACCTGCATCAGGTGAGAACATTTGATTTTAGTAGCTGAAGTGCTGTTTTTTTAAAGCTGCTTTCTTCTCACAGATCATGTTTGTGTTTTTGGTTGCAGTGGAAGATAAAGTAAAAGATCAGTTGGAAGCAGCTAATCCAGAGCCCGTCATTGAAGAAGTGGTGAGAACTCCTTCCCGTTTTTAATTTAATTTAATTTAATTTCTGATTTTGAAGTTTTGTGTCTCATTCAGCTGTTTTCTGTCTGCAGGATTTGGCCAATCTTGCCCCAAGGAAACCAGACTGGTGAGTTGTTGTTTTTTTCTTTCCCACCAGTTCTGCTTGACATTATTATTCTAGAACCTGACTTCACATTTTAATCCTCAACGCAGGGACCTAAAGCGTGACGTGGCAAAGAAGCTGGAGAAGCTGGAGAGGCGAACACAGAGAGCCATCGCCGAGCTCATCCGTTAGTATTTCTGCTGCTTCGCGTTCGTTCTCACACCCGAGCACAAACTGCTCCTCGGGTCACGGAGACGCCGGTGCTTCAGACGGGCGTGAATTAGGAGGATAATTGCTCTGAAGCCTCTCTGGCTCAAAGGAGGCTGAAAGCCACACCATTCCTGAAGTGATGGATGATTTATACTTTAAAAATAGGTCGAAGGTTTCAGGGGAATACAAAGCTGTAATGGCAGGTTTCCCATGTTTTCGAAGAGATAAAAACCTGTATTTGAAAGTGTTGGCTGCATACAAAGTATGTTCTAAGCTGTGAAAATATTTAATGCTAAACTTTGAGTTAAGATGCTGTCGTTTTTTGAGTTTATTTGAATTGTAGCTGCTTTTTATGTTGAACACATCAGTTGACTATATTTGCACATTTCTTGTTAGAATCTATTCTGCTTTACAAGGAATTTATTTATATTTATTTAAGGTTAGAATTAGTGATGTAACAATTAAGAATCTATTATGGTGCGTTCACACCGAACGCGATTTCAGCATCAGGATCATCAGGTTTACATGCAAAGTCTATGGTGGACGCGCTTCAATCAGCGTCGGGAAGTGCTGCGGCGCCTCAAGCGCGATTAGAGCAGCGCGATTTGAACAATCTGAGCGTTCGACATGTTTGATGCACAAATCGCTGAAGTTAGAAAATCTGAACTTTTGCAGCTCGACGCACTGCGTCAACCAATCAGAGAGACTCCACTGTGTGACGTAGTGACATATTTCCCGACGGGACAGTTTACTGAATGATGTCCACTAACCTGAAACAGATGGAGAGGAGCTCTTTARCTGAAATCGAGTGCCTGCAGTCGGTGTCCTGACAGGAGATATCTGCACCAATGCGTGGCAGCAGCTCATCAGACTGGACTCGGGACAAAAATAGTCCTGAAAGCGATTTGTGAGCCTCTCCCGCAGCTCCTGGGTGATGAAACTCAGAATGTCTCTGAATTATCTGGTGAATTAATTATGGATTAATTGTCTGATGAACGTGACATGCTCTTGCTCTCTGTAAATAAAGCAAAGCTACTTCCTCGTCCAACATTAAACAGAGCCCGACAGAGGAGGGAGGGGCGGGGAGGCTCTTCCCGTGCAGCGCTTCAAGAGCTGACCTGCGTCTGAACTCAAAGTGCACAAGTGACCAACTTGAAGCGTTGGCTGTGATTTTGATGCTGAAATCATGTTCGGTGTGAACGCAGCATTATAACTGCTTAAAATATGAGTCGATTCATAAAAGTTAATGAATCAATTTCATTGCTATTGTATATTGTAAGTTATGTCTTTAAGACAAATTCAGTTTGATACTTGATAATCTTTGATCACAGAGGGGTTTGTGATATTTTTATTCATTTTTAAGTTATATTTTACTAATTTAGTTTAGTTTATTCATTTAATTTAAAACAAAATACTTTCAAAAATACATAAAATGGAAAAAAAATTATAAAATGAAATGAAAGGTAGCAGAAGAAAAAATCATATCTGCCCCCATTTTCAAAAATAACTTTAAATTCAACAATAATAATTAAATAATGGTTTAAATATGTATAAATCTTCAATTAACAAAATAAGACAAAAAAGCTTACTCCTTTTTCGAGCAACAATTAGTATTAATAATAATAATAATAATATAGATACATTTAACTTGAAATGGAGTGGGTACTAAGATTACAGTTTAAGGTAAAAAAATGCTGTTAAAAGAAAAATATTTGGTTACAAAATGGCTACAATTTAGTTTAAAATCAATAATAGAATCGGGGCTTGAGTTACGACCTTTGTTTAGATTAATAAGTAGGATTTACCAACAACGGCCCTTTTTTACACAAATCTTAAAGCAGTGATAGGATATTTAGAAGTGAGGTTTATGGAAAGCTTATGAACAATTAATATCTTACCTGTTGTAGATAGCTCTCTGTACAACTTAAATTGAAACTTAATTTAAAAACGACCAGACTGATGAGCTAACGGCTAGTCTGAGTCTTCATATGAAGTTTCTGAGATCAGAGTTTTAAGATTCACTTTGGTCTTCGACCAACTCGGACATCAGCTCATCAGTCTGGTCAGAATTCAGCTCAGTTTCACCAAATTATGCTTGTTCAAAGAGGTATCTAAAACAGGTAAGATATTAACTGTTCACAACCTTTCCTTACTTCCAAAGATCTGGATTGTCAGTTTGAACTTATGAAGGGTGTTGTAAATGACTGCAGCGGGTCGGTTTGTGTTTCTCTGTCCAGGCGATCGTCTGCGAGGCAGCGAGGAGGAGCTGGCTGGAGTGGTGGGAGCAGTCGGAGTGGAGCAGGGAGACTCGGACTGAAAACTATTTAAGGAGGCAGCTGGTTTCGTTATGATTCTGTCAGTTATTACATACATCCTGTAAAAAGTTTTGTTTTTTATTATAAATAAATTAAAATAATGCATTTTTAAATACTAATTGTTGACTTTATTTCAACTAAAGATGGGAGATGTTAGATTAAAAATATTTTTCATTCAATATGTTTTGATCACCTATTCAGATCAATGTAACAAGATGAGACGAACAATAAAAATTAAAGTTCAGAACAGTTATGTTTCTGCTACATTTTCAACATTTCTGAAGTGGAAAAACAAACAAAAAAACCTGACATGTTTAAAATCAATATTTATTCAGAAAATAAGCTGAAATTTACTTTCTAATAACCATTTAAGCACTCGCTCTGGTTACAGCAACGTTATATTCTGCTACATTAGAATCAAAAGTATAGGATAATTTTTGTGCCAGCGGGAACTGAATTTGAATTGCTCAGATTGAATCTGAATGTGCATAATTTTAAACTAAATGCATTGATTTGCAAATGAATTTTACTAAATTGAAACTGAATTTAAAGTTTTGTATCTGAATTAATTTGCTTTGAAACTGTATTTTGGTTTATTAAAAATTCAGTTTGACTACTTTCACTTTCAGTTCCAAAATTCAGATTTTTGTGTCACATCCTGGTCCTTGAGAAAGCCAGSCAGAGTAATCAAACACAGATCCACAGATTTATGTTTCACTTTAGTGAAGTTTCCCTTCTGTATGTAACAGAGTTGATGCAATCCACTGTAAAAGTGACAAAAACAAAGTTATTTTATTACAGTGATTATTTTTACCTATATGTAGAAAATGTTACATTTACATCACATATTGATCAGATGCTGCTGCTGAATATATCCATGATGTGATGTAAATGTAACATTTTCTTTAGGTCAAATTAATCACTGCAATAAAATAACTTTTGTCTGTTTTTGTCACTTTTACAGTGGATTGCATCAACTCTGTTAGATACAGAAGGGAAACTTCACCAAAGTGAAACATAAATCTGTGGATCTGTGTTTGATTACTCTGCCTGGCTTTCTCAAGGACCACGATGTGACACAAAAATCTGAATTTTGGAACCGAAAGTGAAAGTAGTCAAATTAAATTTTTAAATAAAACAAAATACAGTTTCAAAGCAAATTAGTTCAGAACAATAAATTCAGTTTCAAACCAATGCATTCAATTTCAAATTATGCACATACAGATTCAATCTGAGCAATTCAAATTCACTTCCTGCTGGCACAAGATTTATTCCATACAAAAGCTGGTTTTGAGTCATTGAGGCAAAAATAAAACGGACGTGAGCAATAAACTGGATTTGGTTTTGACATTCACCGGTGACTTATATGGCAATCATATGAACTGAAATGCTCCTGTTCTTTCACAATAAAGTGCATCTTTAGTCTACAAAGGACCAACCCTCTGCACAGTTCCTTACATCCGGTCTGTCCTCAAAAGACTCAAGAGAAACTGAGCATTCAGCCACGGCTGCCTAACATGACGAGAACTACAGAATTATGCAGCACAGATACAACTACGACCTCTAAATGCACGTCACACAGGCAGGGAGGCTCACTAACAACAGACATTAATAGAATACTGCATGAACTAAAGTGCTGATGATCTCTGAGGATGTGAGAAGCTCTCCTGTTAAATGAATCTGACTGTGATTGGAGGAAGCATCAAACGGTGTCAGAAGTTGTGTTGACACTCGGAGTGGAAGAATAAATACTGCAACATGCAGATTGTTGATAAAGGGTTCTGATGGTGAAGAGGTTCTGTTTTTAGCCCTTGGTCAGGATTGCAGCTGACCTTGTCGTTATCTTCGCTGTAGAAGAATCCATCTTCTTGATGATTTTCAGTCACACTGTCCTCCGCCGGATTCTATCTTCCTGGCTGCAGGACCCAGCTCCACCTTGCAAACCCTCTGAGCAAACTTCAGAGAGCACAGCGTCTCGCCCACGTTACTGTCCAGAGCAGACACCTTCAGGGGGACACATGGGAACAAAAATCAGGCTCAAAATAAAAGGACTGGCTTTATTTTTATTTTGTACAGTGGCGGGTCGAGGATTTTTCTGAGTAAGGGGCCATCAAGGGGTCCCAATATTCATAGAGGGGCCAAGTCTTTGTTCCACATCCTTTCACACAAATCCTCAGTTTAGGTAAGTTTTATAAATTTAACCAGTCATACACGTTCAAACACTTGTAATTTTTTTAAAAAAGATACCACTTTACAAGGCTTCCCTTATAGATGGCTTTTAAAGAGTTTATAAACTGTAAATTATTAATAAGTGTTATACATTAATAAAGGACAAAAAAAGATATTAAACTGTCTGGTTTCTTTCCAAATACTGAGCCAAATCTGTTTGTGTATTAAACTTTTCAGACTAGTTTACTACCTTGTAAGCACAATAATGATTAGGAAGCACATATTTTAACATATAATATTGTACTGTATTACTGCGTTATAAATATCCACAAATATTAAAGGGATCCTTATTATAAAGTGTGAAACTGTACACTGTTTTGGATGGGGTGGGATTATTTGGTGTGTTAACATGACTTTTTTTTTTTACTTTTTTGATACATCATCATTGTTGACAATAGTTACATGTTTGAACAATAATTTCAAATATTTATAATCAACACTAAGTTTTAAAACTTTTGGCACTTATAAATGTTTATTTGTCATTAATAAATAGTGTACTGTATTACACTTTACGATAAGTCTCCCATTGACATTTGTGGATATTTATAATGCAGTAATACAATATTAATATAATAAAATATGTGTTTCTTATTGTTATTGTACTTACGATGTAGTAACTTAGTGTTAAATGTTTAATAAGCACCTTTAGATGTAATATGTATGTGAACAGATTTGTCTCATTATTTGGTAAGAAACTAAGACAGTTTTATCTTTCTCATCCTTAATTATTGCACAATAAACATTTATTAATGATTTATTAAGTGTTTACAGATGAATTAGTAATCTATCTATAACCTCTTTATAAGTCATCTATAAGGGGAGCCTAAAGTGGTAAAGTGGTACCAAAAAAATCTTACACAGTAAGTTCTCCTCACCAGTTTTTCATATATTTTACTGAACATAGATAAAATATTCTCAGACACAACGTGGGAAAATCCAGCCATGATTTGTCAGATGAAAGACTTTTTTTGCAGGATTGTTCAAATTTTCTTAAGAGAAGAAGAATTCTGTCAGCTTGTTTCATTCTGGACTTTACTTTTTGACTCATTAGCGCAACTAGTGTTTGAACATGGAACTGCATCCACCATAATCACTCCCAGGTAAAGGATAGATGAGTGGCACTTCTGGGGGCCAATCAGATTTCAGCTGCGGCCAATGCCCCTGTGGCCCCGCCCCTAGAACCGCCCCTGATTTTGTAGCAGCTGATGGGGGGGATGCAAGCTCACCTGCACCACCATGACGGTCTTGCTGCCTTTGCCCAGAGAGTCCTGCAACAAGTATGTGAGGCGAGAGTTCCTGAAGGGGATGTGGGTCTGCCGAGCCCGGAGAGCCTGGATGACGTCGCCCAGCGCCAGCAGGGAGCGGTTGATGTTCTGGGCCTCCTTCAGCCTGTCTCCCTCTGCTCCGGACTTCCAGACCCTCTCTGAGCCCGCCAAGTCCACCAGGTTCAGCTTCCCTGCACAGCCAAGGAGCAATCAGTTTTCCTAGAGTCCTGGATGATAAATGCTCAAAAAACAAACAAAAAAAAAAAAAACAAAACAAACAAAAAAAACAGAGGAAGATGAACCTGTGGTTTTGGAGCCGGTGGCGAGGTCAGTACCCTGAACGGTGATGCACAGCAGAGCATGGGAGCGCGAGCTGTGCTGGTTCATCTGAGTCCCAAAGGTGATCCTGTTCCTTCGAGCTGTGGCCAAAATCTGCATTTAAAAATAATTAAGTGAAATAAACTTTTTTTTCCCCGTACGGCTGATAAGACAGTAGAAACTCACATCACCTTCTTGATGTGCTGAAAGCTTTTAACTTCTATAACTCTGAGGCCAGGAACATGCAGGTGTCCCGTTCCATCGGGGTGGATCTTTATGTCCAGTTTCTCCCCGTCTTTACTCAGAAGGTCTCTGAAAAACAAAACAACAAAAAAATCCTCATCTAGTAGCAAAAAAATGAGGTGTAATGTGAGAAGGTTTCCTGGAGCAGGTGTACCTCAGCACCTCGTTGTAGATCTCCACAGAGCTGACTGTCACCGTGTACGACCACATGTCCTTCCTCTCCTCGATCTCACTGAACAGATGCTTCAGAGCTCGCTGGTTAATGCCGGGGTTTTCCACACTGCCCTGGGGGGGGGGTGGACAACTTGAGAAATGTTTTCCAGCACATTTAGACAGACTGCTTTTGTCAAACACAGAAATTAATTTGATTTAATCTTGCTGAAAATTGTGGTGCCAAAATCAAAATGTCTACTTTGTTAACATTTAATATAAAACTGTTTTTTAAAATTCTTTTAAATAAACACTTGCATAATTTTACATATAAAAATGCCATTTTTCTTGTAAGTCTTTGTGACATACAGTATTTCACCGAAAACATGATTTATGAAACTGTAATGGTAACATTTCACTTTTCCTAAAAAAAAAAAAAATTTCAAAGTAAAACATATGAAACTGTAGTCAGTGGCGCCTGCAGAAGATTTTATTCATGGGGGCCACTGAAAAACCAGGGGTGGCACACCAAAACTAATATCCATTACAGAAATTTTATGATGCGGTTGTAAAAATGACAAATTGAAAACTACGGCAATATAAAGCTATGGATGTGCCAACAGATGTTCAGTTTGTAAATTTATGGATAATATTACTGATTTTGTGACGTTCAGATACAAAAACAAGAACCAAACTATCTGCTCTTCTGCTGCAGTCCATTTTTACTGTGTTCTGTATCTTTACACATGGAGTACCATAAATTGTCCTTAAACTGGCATATTTCTGTGGCATCAGAAGTATTTGTAGTGTTGGTGGGGACCCACTGGTGATGGGTCTGGGGGTCCTCCCCCCAGAAAACTTTGAAAGAAGTTAATGCTATTTCCTGCATTCTGATGTATTTTAACAGGTTGTTGAACAAACTTATTTACATAGGAAAACACTTGATGTGAGTATTCTATAGGTCAAGTGGAATAAATGTATTTGTTCAGCAAGAGAAACACTGGGTGAACTAATATTTTACGGTAAATGTGGGGGTTCAAATGAATTAAACTTTAAATATGATGGGGACACTTCCCTTCAAAAATGATTGCTGTGATGTGTCATTTTATTTAAAAATGTCAAAATATATAATTTAAAGGCATTTACAAGGAACAAGCTTTTTAAATTTTAAAGCCATCACCTCTTTGTTTGTTAAAAGTTTTATTTGCTTGTTGATGTTTACGTTTGTGAAGAAAAACTGTAATTATAAAAACCCCAAACTGGGAATAAAGACTAAAACAAACACAATTATAAACTACATCTACTGTAGAATTAACCCAAACTATTAAGTTATTTTCTTTCTTATGTCATATTAGTTTTAATAAATATGATTTTGGTCTGTGAAAGAAAACTGGAGTACTTGGAGAAAACCCACTCCTGCACAGGGAGAACATGTAAACACAACCCAGAAAGTTGAACTAGCAACCTTCTTCCTTAGCGGCAATATGTTGCTCTACCAACTGTGCCACTGTACTGCCTTATTTTATTTTTATTATAATTATTTAATTAATATTTAATTTAAAAAAATCTATGAATATAACCTCCTGAGAACCTCCATCTTTATTTGAGAACATTGGTTTTAGACTGGTTGTCCTTATTCAGAGGAGCTACATTTTATTTTAGTTTTTTGTTTTAGATAAAATAAATATAATTTAATGTTTTAAACTATTAATTGTTAAAAAAATCAATGTTTGTTTTTATTTTTATGACGTTCTATTCCTAAATAGGTAGGGGAATTGAAAAGGGAAAAACCTGGGTACTCAAGAGGATAAAACTGGCACCCCTGACTGTAGTTGATGGATTACACAAGAAGTGCTAAAAGAAATACTATATTTGCCTAAGTATCAACAAATTGTGCTGATAATTAAATTAAAAACACTTTTTTTCATAAATCTGCAATCTGTCATAAAAAATTAATCTGTTACTTGGTATTTAAACTTTTTTTTGCTGTTTGGTCGTAAATTTGTACGGAAGACAGTTACGGCCATAATGCAATTATTTTTTTCCTCACAAATGCGCAAAAAATAACAGAATTAAAAAAACAACAACAACAAAAATAACTATTTTCTCATGTGTCCTTAATCCTCTCCTGTTGTTTGGTTAAAAATATTCATGCTTTGTTCTCAAATGTCCAGTTTAGCACAGTCCACTAATTCAGCTTTGGCCTAAACTTTTACCCGGGACTATAAGTAGTATAACAATAACTAAGCATCACTCTGTGAGCAGGCTGCTGGATGAATTTTCTGTATTAATTTCAGAGCATATATCAAATTACTTTGCACAATTTGCACAGATTTTTTTTAAATCTGTTAAGTAAAACCAAAGACTGTACCTCCATGGTGTAGGTTTTTCCTGACCCCGTTTGTCCGTATGCAAATATGCAGACATGATAACCATCGATGCAGGACGTCACAAGAGGTTCGATCTCCTGAAACACCTGATCAAAAACAAAAAACAAAACAATTAAAAAAGGTAAGAAGTCATTAGGGATCCACGATTAATTGTAACTTTTACTTTATTTAATAAACATTTATTTTAACTGTAAAATAAAGACTGTAAAAATACTGTAGCCTCTTAGGTTTTATCATTTTCAAACTAAAAGTTTAAAACTGTATTATACGGATGGGGCCATTTTATTAACACACAAAGCATTCTGGGTAAATGATGACGTAGGTAGGTCCTCGGTGCGAGGCTGCTAGCGAGCTATATCCACCCTGAAGGTTAATCTTGGACAATATCTGATGATCGACTCTTTTAAATGAAACCAGAGAGCGTTGACAGAGAGGAGAAGGTAGAAATGACTCAGCCTGGAACTGAAAATATGGATGGAGGACAACAGAGCTGCTTCATGGAAGAACAACCTCAGCTTAGCCTGTTAGCCTTAGCGTTAGCCCTCACGCTATATTGCCTTATAAGTATTAGCTCAGCGCTAGCACGACAAACAAGCTAAACTGTTGTCCTCCATCCATATTTTCAGTTCCAGGCTGAGTCATTTCTACCTTCTCCTCTCTGTCAAC
>NW_013952454.1:2277146-2282086 GCF_001266775.1 Austrofundulus limnaeus | reverse complement strand
AGGAGAAGGTAGAAATGACTCAGCCTGGAACTGAAAATATGGATGGAGGACAACAGTTTAGCTTGTTTGTCGTGCTAGCGCTGAGCTAATACTTATAAGGCAATATAGCGTGAGGGCTAACGCTAAGGCTAACAGGCTAAGCTGAGGTTGTTCTTCCATGAAGCAGCTCTGTTGTCCTCCATCCATATTTTCAGTTCCAGGCTGAGTCATTTCTACCTTCTCCTCTCTGTCAACGCTCTCTGGTTTCATTTAAATAAAATGGCCCCGTCTGTGTAATATATTTTTAAACTTTTAGTTTGAAAATTATAAAAACTAAACATCCTACAGTATTTTTACAGTTTTTATTTTACAGTTAAAATATATGTTTATCAAATAAAGTTTAATGTTACAACTAATCGTGGATCCCTTTCAAAAACTACCACCTTCATGCACTTTTCTTCTTCTCTACCTCTTCCTGTTTGGCCTGTGGGTGGAAGACTTTGTCCAGCTCAAAGATGCGACTCTTGCCTTTGCTCAGCACCGTAACAGACGACTCGTTGTTGGGATCCGTGGTCACTGCGACGGACTGGCCGTCCTCGTGCTGGTCCTCCTTCAGCACGGGTTTCACGCGACAAAGCACACGAATGTTGCCTGAAAAGCATCGTGAGATGAGCCCTTTTCTGCTTCACAACATTTCAGGGGTTTTGTTTTGTTTTTTACCTTTCAGCTCCACCAGCTGCTCGTGGTACTTCCTGCGCAGCGCCACCTCCTTCCTGTACTTCTCCAGAAGATCCTTGTTGGCCTCGGACATCTCATTAAGAGCTGCTGAGATCTGTCAGAAACAAAACAAGCTAAAAGCACAGCCTAAACACAGACAGCGAGGCTCAGGAAGGGATCGTACCTGTTTTTTGGCTTCATTGATCGCGGCTCCGTAAAACTCAGAGAAGTTTCGGACCTGGCTCCTCAGACTGGCGTAGTCGGTCTTCATGGAGCGTAAGGTGGGGGGGAGCGCCGTCAGACGCTTCTGCATGCCTGACGAAAAGAAAAAAATGGCAACTGAACCGTCTTGGTTGCAGAAAACAAATCTGGTTTCTTCCCTCTGAACCTACTGAAGAATTGGTCCTGCAGGTTCTGGAAGTGTTCGGCTGAGCAGCTTGCCGCCGCCTTCACCGCCTCCTCCTTCCTCTCCTCCAGGTGGCTGATCTCCTTGAGCAGCTCCTCCCTCAGTTTGCCGATCTCTCGCTCGTACGCTGCTATCTGTTAGGAGTTCGGCGCAGAACTTCATCAGTCTGTCAGCTTTAGTTTAGCTCTGTGAGGTCAATCAAGGTTGAAACTTTTCTCTTTGTCTTTTATTTTAAAGGGATCCACGATTAGTTGTAACATTAGACTTACTAGATAAACATACACTCACCGGCCACTTTATTAGGTACACCACGCTAGTAACGGGTTGGACCCCCTTTTGCCTTCAGAACTGCCTCAATTCTTCGTGGCATAGATTCAACAAGGTGCTGGAAGCATTCCTCAGAGATTTTGGTCCATATTGACATGATGGCATCACACAGTTGCTGCAGATTTGTCGGCTGCACATCCATGATGCGAATCTCCCGTTCCACCACATCCCAAAGATGCTCTATTGGATTGAGATCTGGTGACTGTGGAGGCCATTTGAGTACAGTGAACTCATTGTCATGTTCAAGAAACCAGTCTGAGATGATTCCAGCTTTATGACATGGCGCATTATCCTGCTGAAAGTAGCCATCAGATGTTGGGTACATTGTGGTCATAAAGGGATGGACATGGTCAGCAACAATACTCAGGTAGGCTGTGGCGTTGCAACGATGCTCAATTGGTACCAAGGGGCCCAAAGAGTGCCAAGAAAAGATTCCCCACACCATGACACCACCACCAGCAGCCTGAACCGTTGATACAAGGCAGGATGGATCCATGCTTTCATGTTGTTGACGCCAAATTCTGACCCTACCATCCGAATGTCGCAGCAGAAATCGAGACTCATCAGACCAGGCAACGTTTTTCCAATCTTCTCTTGTCCAATTTCGATGAGCTTGTGCAAATTGTAGCCTCAGTTTCCTGTTCTTAGCTGAAAGGAGTGGCACCCGGTGTGGTCTTCTGCTGCTGAAGCCCATCTGCCTCAAAGTTCGACGTACTGTGCGTTCAGAGATGCTCTTCTGCCTACCTTGGTTGTAACGGGTGGTTATTTGAGTCACTGTTGCCTTTCTATCAGCTCGAACCAGTCTGCCCATTCTCCTCTGACCTCTGGCATCAACAAGGCATTTCCGCCCACAGGACTGCCGCTCACTGGATGTTTTTTCTTTTTCGGACCATTCTCTGTAAACCCTAGAGATGGTTGTGCGTGAAAATCCCAGTAGATCAGCAGTTTCTGAAATACTCAGACCAGCCCTTCTGGCACCAACAACCATGCCACGTTCAAAGGCACTCAAATCACCTTTCTTCCCCATACTGATGCTCGGTTTGAACTGCAGGAGATTGTCTTGACCATGTCTACATGCCTAAATGCACTGAGTTKCCGCCATGTGATTGGCTGATTAGAAATTAAGTGTTAACGAGCAGTTGGACAGGTGTACCTAATAAAGTGGCCGGTGAGTGTATATTTTAACTGTAAAATAAAGACTGTAAAAATACCGTAGGATGTTCAGTTTTTATCATTTTTAAACTAAAAGTTTAAAAATATATTACACAGACAGGACCATTTTATTTGCACAAAAACAAAGAGCCATGAGAAAAACGCCTCATCTTGCGTGTGACGCTTCACAGCATTATTTTGTCTTCCGTACGTTTTTCGGCATCTAACTAGTTCCACAATTTTTGTGCTATTTCAACAATTCATATATCAAAACGTTCAGCTCATTCATGCCAAGGGTGCTATGTCTTTTGGTATTTCAGCTATTTATACATTTTCAGCTATTTTACTTTTTTGGCCACTTTCTTCCCATTGAAAATGAACAGAGTTGTTTTCAACATCCTTAAAACCCTTCAAAATGTTTCTAAATCTTTACAACACCTTACACATTTTGTTCTGGTTCTGCTGTTTTTCACTTTCTTGTGCTAATTTTAGCTATATTTTTGCTAATTGTAGCTATTTTCTGCTATTTCAGCTAAAATGCAGCTTCTTTCTACTTTTTGTACTTTTTTCTGCTACTTTGTGCTACTTATGCTTCTTACAGATGCTTTTTTCTATATTCAACTATTTTCTGCAATTTTAGTTAAAGTTCAGCTGTTATTAGCTAAAATTAGCTGTTTTAAGCTAAATGCAGTTTTTGTAGTTATTACAAATTATTTTTGCTATGTTCAGCAAACGAGGTCTTTATAATTCCTTATGCTAATCAAAGGATTTCCAGCTACATTTTAGCTGTTTCACTAAAGATTTCAGCTGTTTTAGSTATTTTACTACAAACTGACACTTTTTTGTACTTGTATGCATTTATTTTTCTGCTAATTTAAATATTTTTACAAAACTTGTGGCTGCTACCTKTAGCTTATTTTTATTCTAATTTTAGCTTTTTCAATTCTTTTTCAGCTTCAGATCTTCTGCTTCTTTCTGCTATTCTTCTGATGTTTTGTACTTTGTGTTTTTTCTGCTAATTTGTGCTATTTATGCTAGATGTTTTCAGCTATATTCATCTATTTTAGCTTTTAGCTGTTTTCATCTAGATTTGTGTTCCTTTTTACTGTTTTTCTGCAACGTTAGGCTTTTTTTTGCTTTCAGATTTTCAAAGTGAGCTCTAATTTTGCTATTAAATATTTTCAGCTTAATTTCGGCAGCATTCAGCTGAAGTTTTCGGCGTGAAACATTCACACTAGCATCTTCGCAGGAAATGCAATTTCTCCAGTTATGGATATTCTTGACCAGAACGGTCTGATTTATGTACATCTTTACAGCCTGAGATATATTTACATCTTAGACAAATAAAACTCAGATCATGCAACTAGAACCTGATTTTCCCACATCTGCTCATGTAAAAGTGATTTTACACGGTGTTGCTGCTGCTCACCTTGTGCTGCAGATTACAGCTGTGCTCATCCGACCTCCTGATCTGCTCCTCCAGCTGTTTGCAGCGCTCGCTCTGATTGGACAGCCTCTCAGACAACACCTCGTTCCTCTGCCTGGCTTTGGTCAGCTGCTTGACCGTGACAGCAGATTCCACTTCCACAGTCTGTGTGACGTACTGACACAGACCACGTATACGTCAGGATCCTCAGGTGCATCTGGGAAATGACCTTAACGGTGATTTACCTTCACGGCGGGCTCCTTGCCTCGCTCTCTGTCCAGCTCCAGCTGCAGCTCCCGCATCCTGTCCTCTTGCTTCCTCAGCTGCTCCCCTCTCCTCCACTCGGTCTGCTCGCTCCTCTGCTGCAGCTGTGAAAGCTGCTCGGCGCGCTGCTGCAGGGACAGCTCCAGATGCTGCACTCTGCCGCGGAGGGTCTCGTTCTCCTGGCGGGTAAAGAGCGTTCACGTAAAAAGCGCGGGGCACCTGGCGAGCTCTGATCCCGAGCTCCCGCCTCTCACCTTGACGAGTGCGGTGCCGGACTGCGACGGGAGGGCGGAGAGCTGCTGCAGGAGGCCCTGCGTGACGCCCAGGCTCTGCTTCAGACTCTCGTTTTCAGCGGAGAGACAGAGAACGCGCTTCTCCGAGTCCGTGGCCCCCTGAAAACATGAGACAGAGGCTGGCCTTTAATTCTGTCAAAGAACCGTTAAATGCAGTAAAAATGACTCACGGTGGCTGTTCTCAGTCGGGACAGCTCCTCCTCTCTCTCCTCTATGCAGCTTTTCAGCTCATCAATCTAAAAGTAATAAGAAGAAAAAGTTTTAAAGTTTGCTGAACATTTTTCCTACTATAGAAGAGTAGAGAAGTATAAATATATAAAACTCTGATACCGTATTAGTTTGTACACAAACAAATCATGTCACACTCCAGCAGGAC
>NW_013952454.1:2270447-2276756 GCF_001266775.1 Austrofundulus limnaeus | reverse complement strand
ATTTTTTGGTAAGATACTTGTACTTTTACTCAAGTATAACTTTGTCGTACTTTATACAACACTGTTAAAATTTAACACCTAGTTACTTGTTACAAAATTAAATATATTTAAACTCATCATGAAAGATGTTTCTGCAGTAAAAAAATGAAGAGTTGAATTTACTCAACAAAGTCATGTCAACTGGCTCCACTGAGCCAAGTTGAGTAAAATGAGCAAATATAAATATATTGCTCAATTTACCCAACCTGGTTTAGTGGAACCAGTTTAGTTCAGTAAATTCAACAGTTTATTTTTTAGAGTGTGCAAAAGTACTTTTACTTTCCTAATTTTTGTGAAGTTTTATGACTTTTACTTTAGTTTTCTCATCAGTGAAATTTATTTTTACTAAAGTCATTTTCTGTTCATGTAAATTTACTTTTACTTAGTTATTTTTTTCAAGTACTTTATAGACCTCTGAATATATCATATTGTGACCACTGTGTATTGATATGTATCATACCACCAATCTCTTGCCAACACACAGTCCCAATAATTCGGGGTAGTAGCTGACTAACAAATTGCGCAATAATCAAGTTTCATCGAAAGTTGACTAAAAACTCGTTCATCTTTAAAAATAAAGTTGTTTTTAAATCTGGTGTAAAGGCAGCAGTGTCCATAGAATAATGTATGATCACAAACTGGATACTTTGAGAGATAATAAAGCAATTTAAATGATGAATCAGATATTTATATGATTTATAGACTGCAGGGAGCGTTCAGTCTTTTAAAACAAACCCATGTTAGAATTAAACCGATCTGCCCACCTGCTGTTGGAAAGCTTGTATCCGGGCGTGTCTGTCTTTTTCTTTCTGCTCCAGTTGGGAGTGCAGCAGACGGAGCTCTCCCCTCAGTTTACTCCTCTCCCCCTGCAGGCCGTACAGAGACTCCACCAGCCGGTGAACCCCAGCTGGTGTCCCTGCGTCGCTGCTGCACTCACCTGGAAGACAGGAGTCAGGTGCCGTTATCGTTCGGCAACAATTTGAGTGCTTTTAGCCACATAATCCATGCTTAGGTAAAGTCATTAAACAGAATGGGATAAATTTCCATTGTTACGCTGATGATACTCGGTTATATTTATCCATGAAACCTGATGAATCCAACCAGTTACTTAAACTACAACCATGTCTTACAGACATAAAAACATGGATGACTCTTAATTTTCTGCTTCTAAACTCAGATAAGACAGAGGTTATGGTTTTTGGACCTGAACACCTTAGGGATCAACTTTGTAGCCTTTCACCTCCTCTGGATGGCATTAATCTGGCCTCCAGTTCTAATGTAAAGAACCTTGGTGTTATTTTTGATCAGGACATGTCTTTTAACCCCCACATTAAAAATGTTACCAGGACCACCTTCTTCCACCTGTGTAATATCACTAAAATTAGAAACATTTTGTCCAAAAATGATGCAGAAAAACTGATTCATGCATTTATCACATCTAGACTGGATTACTGTAATTCTTTATTATCTGGACATCCAAAAAAACTCTTTAAGAAGTCTTCAGTTAATCCAAAATGCTGCTGCTAGAGTTTTAATGAGAGTTGGAAGGAGAGATCATATTTCTCCAGTTTTAGCTTCTCTCCACTGGCTCCCTGTCAAATTCAGAACAGAATTTAAAATATTACTCCTAACATACAACGCTCTGAACAACCAAGCTCCATCATATATTAAACATCTTATTGTTCCATACTTTCCTAACAGAGCACTTCACTGTCAGACTGCAGGTTTACTTGTGGTTCCTGGAGTTTCTAACAGTAGAATGGGAGGCAGAGCTTTCAGTTATCAAGCTCCTCTCTTGTGGAACCAACTTCCAGTTTCTGTCCGTGAGGCTGACACTCTGTCTACTTTTAAGATTAGACTGAAGACTTCCCTTTTTGATAAATCCTATAGTTAGACTTAGGTTTCCTGAATTATTCTTCATTTCTGCTGCTATAGACTCAGACTGCTGGAGCACAAACTGAGCACATTTCCTCACTCTGCTGTYGTCTTTAGTCTCTCTTCTCTACATGTTTATTGTAATTATTTCTATCAATAACATGTTTTTTTTCTTTGTCTCTTCCAGAAGAAGGTGCACCTGGACCAGTCCTGGACCAGTTCTTCTGTTTGTCTGTGTCTTATTTCCTGTCCCTCAACCAGCCGGTCGAGGCAGATGGTCTCCTGTCCTGAGCCTGGTTCTGCTGGAGGTTTCTTCCTGATTAGCAGGGAGTTTTTCCTCTCCACCGTTTGCTCAGGATGGGAGACTGTGATGAAGTGATTCAACACAATCTGCTGGTTTCTTCTTTAGATTGTTCTTTTTTTGTACAGTGCCCTGAGACAACTTATGTTGTGACTTGGTGCTGTATAAATAAACTGAATTGAATTGAATAATCCCCATTATTTGTTTAACCAGGCTCCTAACAGGCCAGTTAGGAAGAAGCCGCAGTCAATAAACCTTTAACTTTCTTTAACCTACTTCTAATCTATCTGTATTCAAGAGCGTTTCCCACAGCGCAGCTGAGAGCTTGCCAGTCTAATATTTATGACCATTAAATATGCACTTCCTGTGAGGCTGCATCAACGCGCTGCATCATTGTTTTACTTCATTTTAAAGGAGACGAACTTAAAGACCTCAGCAGGACTGCTGCAATTCACCAATTCATTTTGGATGCAGCGAGTTTTAAAGGACCCGAGCTGAGCTGCAGCAGCGTGACAAACAGAACTTCCTGCCTCTCCGGGGTGTGTTTCATTCCAGGGCTTTGTGGTAATGTTCCCGACACAGCATGTCTGCTTCGTGGCACCACCGTGCTGGCAGGGCGGTGACAGGGGAGAAAGTAATAACATGAAGGGAAAAAAGGCTCTGAAACAGGATTTGAAAGCAGCAGCTTGAAGTGATGCCAGAAAGTACAATGCAGCCGTTTCAACCCAACAAATGAAGAACAGAATCMCAAAATGAGATTAAAACACTCAGTTGTTGACATCCTGCACATTCAGAACACACTGCATCACTTAGACCTGCACTTTGCATTACATCGAGAAAAAATTCAGAAAAAAAAAACAGCCTTGTAACGATGGGAACTTGAGCCATTTTTAGCCCAACATGTTTCCACGTGCTGCTCGGCATGTGCCAGACCTTGTAACTGTGTTCAGAGCAGATAAAACCACCAGCAGGCATGTTTTATTCATGTCACAAAGATGCTTGTCCACTCATGTAAACTCAAAAAGCAACTAATGAGTCTCTGCTTAAATATAACCTAGTTTGAGTTTTTATCAGAGGTTTATAGTAACTAAGTACATTTACTTCATTACAGAACTTAAAGTACCTGTGACATGCCTTTCCTTCAAATACAAAAAGTCAAAGAAAGCATCTTTATACTTAAGAAAATTGGCATAATACAGATTATTTTACCCATTTTGTCTCATAACTGGCCTATTTTCTTTTGAATTTGGCTCAGGCCAAAAAGAAACAGGAAGTGACATCAAAGGGGAACTCTTTAATAAAATAAACTCCCTGGTCTTTGTTTATTAAAAGAAAATTATTTAAACTTTAACTCTTTTTCGTCTCTCTTTGATAGAGACTAAAACTAATCTYAAGAAACACCAGATTCTTCTCTACAGTCTGTGTTAGCTTTTGTAACAACGCTCTGTTTACATGCTGACATTCCCCTTTGACATCACTTCCTGTTTCTTCACATCCAAATATCTCAACAACCGTTCATCTCAGTGGCGTGAAATTTGTTTTGCAATACGTTATCAATGTTATCTTTCAAAAAATGCATTCGTGTTTATTACAAAAATTTGATGTCACAGGCACTTTAAGTAGTTTTTTTGAGGATTTGTAATTTTACCAACTATTTTTTAAGTAGCTACTTTTACTTTTATTTTGTTAAATTTTAAAGCTAAAAATGATACTTTTACTTCTTTACTTTAAAATGCAACACCTAGTTCTTGTTACAAAATTAAATATGTTTGAACTCATCATGAAAGAAGATGTTTCTGCTCTAAAAAATGAAGAGTTGAATTTACTCAACAAAGTCATGTCAACTGGTTCCATTAAGCCTAGTTGAGTAAATTGAGCAAATAATATTATATCGCTCAGTTTACTCAACCTGGTTTAGTGGAACCAGTTTGATTCAGTAAATTCAACAGTTTATTTCTTAGAGTGTGTAAAAGTACTTTTATTTTTACTTTCCCAATTTTTGTGAACAGTTTTATGACTTTTACTTGAGTAGTTTTCTCATCAGTGACATKTATTTTTACTAAAGTCATTTTCTGTTAATGCAATTTTACTTCTACTTAGTTATTTATAGACCTCTGGTTTTTATAAATGCACAGATTCTTCCGAGGCTGCAGCCAGACCTGCACCTGTTAACAAGCTGAACACACAAAACACAAGCCTCTGATTAGATCTGAAGCACAGCAGGTACTAACATCTAACCCTGTGAGGTCCACCTCTGCTGCTGCTGCTGCTCGGTGTGCGTCTGGCCTGTGTGATGTCACACAAACACCTTGTAAATTACATCAGTTCTCTGCTGACACCTGTGTTCTTCTGCAAACTGGAGGAACATCGTGTTCCCTGCTTTAAAAACAGGCAGGGCAAAAACTAAATATAAAACAGAAACACATCAGATGATTCTGCCCAGTGAGGAAACTAGTGTCATCAGGAACTGGATTTAAATGGTCCAGAATCTGTATCTGCAGTATTTGAAATGAAACGCACCGGTTTGAAAATTAATTTCACTGAATTGAAACTGAATTTAAAGCTTTGAAACGGAATTAATTAGCTTTGGAGCGGTTTTGTTGTATCAAAAATTCAGTTTGGCTATTTTCACTTTTAGTTCTTTAGTTCAATTTCAGTTCAAAAATTCATTTTTTTGTGTCCCACATCCAAAAACTACAGAGTAAATCGAACACAGATCCAAAGATTTACATTTCACATCAGCCGAACTTCCTTTTTGGTAATGTAGGCATTTAGTTTCTGATGGCAGTGTGGCTACTATTTTAGCTTATTTTATGTTAATTTTGTTATTTTAGTTGTAGATCTGCTTGTTTTTGCTATTCTTTTGCTTTTTTCAACTTCTTGTGCTTTTTTCTGCTCGTTTATGCTTCTTACGCTTCTTACAGATGTTTTCAATTATATTCAGTTATTTTAGCTCTTAGCTTTTAGCTGTTTTCTGTTGTTTTCAACTAGATTTTGCCCTTTTTTACTGTTTTTCTGCAAAGTCAGGCTTTTTAGCTTGTTTCAGCTTTTCAAAATGAACTCACAGTAACACTTTTGCTGTTAAATATTTTCAGATCAATTGCAGTAGCTTAGTTTTCAACATGGAGCATTCRCACTAGCATTTCTCTAGTTCTTTGTTCTGGTTCATGTGTCTCACCCTTCCAGTAAAAACACATTTCTTACAGAACCATGGAAATATTGGTCTTCAGTCCCTGATGTAGCTTTAGATGAGGAGTTCTGCAGCAAAGTTCCTCCACCACCGTCTGAAAAACTCACTTAACGCTAACGTTCGACTGCATTTGACGCCGCCAAGAATGGCACAACCAAATATTAGATTTAAGGGGGGGTTACTTTGTCACAGTTTGGATTGGATGGAGTTGTAAATGAATTAATCTGCATTCTGTATTTTCTCAGGTTATCATTGAGAATAGACAATAATCTTTCCTTTTCAGCCCCCCACACAGCGAGGGAATGAAGACCCCCCCCTCCCTGACTCACCCTCCGTCGGCGGGCCGGGGCTCTGCTGCTGGCTGACGGCCTCCTCCAGGTCGCTGATGATGCTGTTCTTGTCTCGGAGGCGCCGTCGGTAGGAGGCCCGCAGCGCCTTCATCTGCCGGCGGTGCTGCACGCGGTGCCTCTTCAGCTGGACCCGGTACTGGTCGGCCTGCTGCTGCAGCTGCTGGAAGTGGGAGTACTGCTCCAGAAAGGTCAGCAAGTGGGACATGACTGCCACCAGGGGGGAGTCTGGCAGCTGTGTGGCACAGAAACACACACAGCTCAGAGCTGTACAAGTAACTAAGTACAAATACTTTGTTACTGTACTAAGAATTTTTGGGTATCTGTACTTTACTTGAGTAATTATTTTTAGCCTACTTTTTACTTCTACTTCTTATATTTTTTTTTAAAAAGGCAAGAAGTAGAAAGTCGTTACTTTTATTTCATTTTTGCTTGTTTTCATTCCAGCTTGTTATTGTAAAAAATAAATACTATCCATATAAACTGAGCCTCCTAGATAGAGTGAATTTAATTGTGGTTAAATAAGAAGTATAAATATACAAAACTCTGATACCAAA
>NW_013952454.1:2268162-2270081 GCF_001266775.1 Austrofundulus limnaeus | reverse complement strand
GTAATATTCCTAAAGGAGACTTTAACTTTTAACAAAGTCATGTTTTAGTAAGATACTTGTACTTTTACTCAAGTATAACTTTGTGGTACTTTATAAGCCTGTCAGAAGCAGAACCAGTAAGTGAATGCACTGAAGGTGAAACACTAACTTTCCCTGTTGTTTCCTGGTGAACTTGTGAGGCTCTACTCCTCTCAGCTTCTTGTCTGAAAGACAAAAAGGCGGCCAGGGGGGTACGAGCAGGGACGTCCGGTGCATCGTCCTCATCTTCATCGCTCGGTTCCTCACCATCACTGCTGCTGCCTGGATAAAACCCACACGTGACATAAAAACACCGCATTCGTACGTTTAATAAAACGTACGAATCGCTCGTTTGAACCGACTTGATTCACTGAACCGAGCGCGGGCCTTTCCCCCCGCTTTGGGGGCGTGGTCACCTCTCCTCCTGCTCCCTGTTTCCATGGAAACGGGTCCTGTCTCCTGAGCAAAGCATCACATTCAAGGGTCAGACAGTCACACACACACACACACAAAAGAAACACACAATGCAAACACAGACATGCAAAGCGGTTCTTTCTTCTGAACCGGTTTTCAGTAAAGAAATAAACAGATGATTCCAGAGGTTGGACAGATGTGTTGGACCTACGTCTGGGAAAGCTCCACATGCTCCCTCCTCCTCCTCCTCCTTCTTAAACACAGTGTAGAAGATGTAGACTAAAAGAGAATAGAAGGCGTACATCTCCACGCCGTCCCCTGGGAATGACGACTAAATCCACCGATCGCCTAAAAACATATCATTACATCATTAAAACACATCATTACATCATTAAAACACATCATTACATCATTAAAACACATCAGGAAATAATGAGGCGATGCAACAGGACTCCTCCATCCTTGTACCTTTTCAAACACGTCCTCCGTTCTGCCGGCGGCGGTCCCTGACTCCAGCCTCTCCGGTTCCTCCGTCGGGCTCCATCGTTTTCAGCGCTTGTTCTCAGAGCTGCAACAAAAAAAAAAGCCTCCTCCTCCCCCTCCCTCCCCGCTGTGCTCCATCAGACAGAGCATGCTCAGTGCGCTGCAGTGATTACAGATGCGGACWCAGAGAAGGAGGTGGCGATGAAGTTGGTGCTGATGCTGTCGGCCTGTGTTAGAGGTCAACAAGGAGGGCTTTTTTTTGCTTTTCAGGGAAAACCTGTAAAGAACAAAAAGTGTTTTTTTTTTTATTTGAAGGTTTAAAAGTCACTAAAAATATCTCAGAAATGCAATGAAAGAACACAAGAGAGATAAAGGTTTTCTTTGGTAAACATTATTTATTTGAGATGATGTGGACATGTTTCCTCTTAGTGAACAGTTATTTTATATTTAGTTTGTTTCAAACTCCTAAAAACATCCAAAAGGTCAACACATAAATAACTTAATAAACCAGGGCCATCAACTAAACTGCTCCGAGGGCCACAGTTACTGTCAGTCGACAGCTGAGGGGCCGAAAATCCAGCAATTAAAGTCATTATGTAAATAAACCATTACAAAGAWATGTTACCTTTGAATTAGTTTATTTTACTGCGTTTAATCATGAATACAACATATTGAACCCTATAAAAGTAGTGATAATTACACAATATTCTGCCTCCTATTATTAGACAGATAATATTTTGACATCTCTGACTTGCCAAATTTTKAAACCAATTTTATTTTYACTTTCATCATTTTATCTTCAACTGCTTGTGGTTTTAATTGTCTTGAGTGATCATAGAAATGTTTTTTACCAGCTTATAGCCAAGATTCGACGTTTCTGTAGACACCAAAAAGAACTTAGAGTAATTAAAGTAGAAAACCGGCGATTTGGGCTTAAGAGATGAATAAACCAATTGGGGGGCCGAATTTTGGTCACTCGCGGGCCACATCCGGCCCGCGGGCCG
>NW_013952454.1:2261628-2267356 GCF_001266775.1 Austrofundulus limnaeus | reverse complement strand
AAAAAATACTACCCTGATAAATTGTGTCTCCTGGATAGAGTGAATTTAATTGTGGTTGGATGAGAAGTATAAACATTCTGACACATTAGCTTGTACACAACCCATCATCAAAAATATTTTTTGGAGAAGTCACCTCCCAATAAATGTCAGTTTGGAAAATCTAACTTCTCACTTTTACTCAGTACTTTTACTTTTAATACTTAATTTTGTGTCAGAGATTTACTTTTGATACTTAAGTACAAAAAATATCAGATACTTTAAGACTTTTCCTCAAGTAATATTTTTAGAAAAGATTTGAACTTCTACCAAAGTATTTTTATGATAAGATACTTGTACTTTTACTCAAGTATCACTTTGATGTACTTTATACAACACTGCCGTTTCTCAGACTCAAATGTGACATCCCCCAGTTCACTCAGATTATGTTTAMAAGTTCTAACAACAAATTTAATTCAGAACAGAACATTTAAAAAATCCCAGATTTGTGAGCTTTGATGAGATGAAAATGGGTAAACTTGCGTCTGTTGCACAACTTTCTTTACTTATTTGTCGAGTTAGCTATTTAATCTTCCTTAATCCACACATAATCTGCGCAGTGACACAGATTATTACTGGTTTAAATGTTTCATCAGTTTGTAACATCTAGAAGAAACTTGTGAAGAGCTGGCGTTGAAACCCAGCAGCCAATCGACAGCGAGCCTTTTAAAATCCATTTCAAGGGTCCTTCTGCGGCGCGCAGAGACAGCAGAGGAGCAAACGTGTTCGTTTCCACCCTCTGGCCCACGAGTAACGGAAGGCTGAGCGCCAGGCCGCCCGCGGCCCCCGAGGCGTTCCCGGCAAACAGGCACACGGTCAGGCAGCAGGACAGAGACGAGAGGCCCAGGCAGCGGGTCAGGACGGCCAGCGTGTCGGCCGAGAGCCGGTCCGAGAGGCCGAGCAGCAGGCAGGAGCCGCACAGGAGGATMCGGGCCGTGTTCTGGTCCCGACTGAGACACAGGAAGTCAAAGGAAACCAGAGCCGGGGCCAGAACCTCCCCGGCCCACTCAGCATCCCTCTGAAGGGACGAGCTGAAGGGGAGGACGGAAAGAATTGCAGAGGCGCCGAGCAGGAAGAAGCCAACCGAGGGGGCCCTGTGGTCCTGCAAGAAAACAGACATCTTAGAAAATATGTGTTTAACAAAATATGTGCACTGAAGGTCGCTGAAMAAAGGTGCTTAAAGGGCCAATATTATGTGTTTCTCAGGCATATATTTAAATACTATACCATAATAATCTATGTCACCTTTAGTTGTTATTAAAATGCTGTTTTTATGTTTAAATAGAAAATAAACTTATCTTCTCATCACTTCCTCTTCTAAACGCCTTGAAATTGGCCTCTGTCTCTTTAAGAACCACCTTCCGMYTCTGTCCTGCCCATTTCGGTGCGGGCTGCCATGATGCAGTTTACTTGGCATCTGAAAATACATTTCCTCAAAGGTATTTTTAATCTGAAAAGAGCTTCACTGAGTGAGAACTAATGTTGAGATCTCAGCAGACAGTTAAGTTTCACTTTCACTCGAGAGTCTGCAGGAGTCATGGACACGGCCATGAGAAAGTTCGGCTTAAAGACACGTCCAAGGCGCGTTTCTGGTCCCCACCTGTCGTTTTGCTCCTCAGCATGGCTTCCTAAAAACRCTGCAGGATTTCTCAAACATGCATGAATGAGTCAAAGCAAGGCTTTGGGCATGTTTTTTATGAGAGTATAACATTATAACATGACATAAAACTCAAAAAAGTTGATTTTACATGATATTGMCCCTTTAACTTATTTTTCAATCCTTCTGTTTTGTTTTTCAAACTACACACTTGTGCTATTTTTTCCATTTGCATATCAGAACTTTCATCTGGTTCAGGAGAAAGGTGTGTTGACTTTTGGTCTTTGTCACCTTTATATYTTACAAACTATTTTACGTCAGTTACAAATGTTTGCCTTGTAGAAATAYACTGAAATGTTCCCCTTAAAAATCTGCTTCAGCAAACTTGCTCCATTTTGTCTTGTAGTGGTCACCTAGGGGTGGAGTAAACAGTTCCACCTGTCTTTGACCTTGGTCTCAGAAGACCTCCTTTAAAGAGACAAAACTGTTCAAGTTAAAGCTATCACATGTTTTCTTAAACAGTAAAGAGACGCTTTCTTCTTATTAATCAGATAATAAACAGAATAATCTTCTTTTATTCGTAATTATATCAACGTATAAAAACGAAAACACAAAAAAAATGTTATTACAATGTTTTATTGTGCTTTGATGTAAATCACTGCTTGGACTTAACTGTGAAACCACAGTAATTGATTATAGATGTTTAAGTTTAAATATTTTTATTTAACTAAACTCAGCATTATGGTTAAGCTTTATTTTGAAACATTTTATAATTAATTTATCTGAATCRTTATAATGAATGTTTTATATGACACTTATGTTAGCTAGCCTTTTGGTGTATTTAGCTACTTTTCTGTGTCTTTTGGATGGCCTTATGCTACTTTTATTTACCATTTTGAACTTTAGGCATTACATTTGTTACAACATGACTTTTTTAATTTTTTTATTGGATTACTTGTTGTTTTGTATCCATATTTCATTTCATGATTGAAACAAACAAACAAACTAGTTCTAGCAGGCATGTTGTTACTTTTAGCTGGCCTTTTGCTGCATTTAGCTGCCTCTTTTAGCTTTTTGCAACTTTTAACATTTATCTGTCCTTTTGTTACAGTTTTAGCAGTCATGTTGGTAATTTTAGCTAACCTTTTGCTACTTTAAGCTGTCATTTAGCAACATTCAGTTAGCTTTTGCTACTTTTAGCTTCACCGCTGCTACTTTTAGCTTTTAGCTGTGCTTTTGTTACTTATTTTTGCAAGCATGTTGGCACTGTTATCTAGCATTTCGCTATCGTAAGCTTTCAGTTAATAATTAGCTACTTCTAGCTTTTGTTTTGCTGCTTTTAGCTGCTAATTTAAGCTTTTAGTTGTCCTTTTAACTTTTATAATTTTGTTTTTTAGCCAGCTTTTTGCTGTTTAGCATCTTGCTAACCTTTTGATATTTWAGCTATCATTTAAAAACCTTTAGGTAGCATCAAGCAAAGTTTAGTTTTTTGCTATTTTTAGCTGCTTTATCAGGAAATGTTTAGCAATTCACCACTCTGTGTTCAGACTGCATTTTCGCATGATGATCTCAAGTTATCAACCTATTAAACTTATTAAACATCAGAAAACTACAGGTTAAGTCTGTTTACTTTTTCAAAAAAAATATCTACCTTGAAAAGTTTATAGGCAGACCGCAGTGCCGTGGCGGACAAGATGATGTTAGAACAAGTTGTGACCCACTCTGCTGCACAGACCGCCATGGATCCCGATGACTGGAGGCACAACCCCGGCTAACCTGCTGCCCAACACCGACCCTAACAGCGTCAGAGAGTTTAAATTATTCCTTTTTATGTCTGGTGTTAAAGCTGCTTCACATATCTGACTCCCGGTCACTGAGTCGTTCATGAAAATATTAAAAGTACGAGGCTAAACTTTGAGCAAACATTAGCAAGCAGGGACAACAGTTCGTTTGTTTTCACACGTGACACAATGCGCAGGCGCAGGCTCCTGATGAGGCGTTCGATGTTACACGTAAAGCATCAAACTTTTCCACTTCCTCATTTAAATTAAATGTATACGGATGTTTAGTATATTTATTTTATGAGAAATATCGTATCCTGTGGCATGTATTATTAGCGTTAGTATCTTTAATTCAAATGAAAGCTATATGTTTTCTTAGCCAAACACAACAATTTGAAAATTGTGATTTCTTCACTTAATGTTTATGTAAAATAAAAATAAAAACATGATATTTGATGCAATATATTTAGAATATATCATTCTAGAAACAACTGTAAAGTTTGTTTTTCAAATGATCATCCTGTATTTACTGGAGTGAAGGATGGAGTATCGTTTTTCCGACAGAACCTAACCGTATCAAAAGTTCGAAAAGTATGGCGGCGGWGTGTTTGACAACACTAACAGAGCAATGGATTCGCGACAGATTACAGTTAAAACACCCGTGTCTCGGTAAGATTATTTAACAGGAGGCGACATTTAGGATTAAAAAGATCCAATGTTAGTAGTCGTTTAGCTTTTGTTGCTGGGAAAAAAAGAAAAATCTCAGCTCAGGCTAAGACTCTTTAGCATCAACAAACTGGGCTAGCCAGAGCTAACAAACATACGTAGCATCAACCGTGACTTGCTTTGATTTTTATTTTAATTGTTTTTAAACAGGCAGTGTTCGGACGCTGAGCCTTCCGGGGACATGTGAGGAGAAGATAAGACATCTCGGAAACGCCTTGAATGATTTCGTCCGTCTGAAATCTCTGGATCTGTCCTACAATGCTCTCGTATCTGTGGAGGTTTGCTCCTTTAATATACCGTCTCCTGTCACAGTGGCTCCCAAACRTTTTATCTTCTGACCCACAAAATATTCATGGCAAAAACTCGTGACCCCAAATGTTACTGGTCTGARTACACAAACTTTGTTAATAACCCTAAAAACAMAGGCWACAGACACTTCCTCATTTATGTACACAGAAACACCATGACTATAGCAACAGTTGATGCATAGTTTTCAAAATGACTGCCTATGTGTAGTTTTCATTGTCTTGTTGTTTTCTAAAAACATTGTTTTACAACGTCTGTGTTTATTAAATACACTGAAGAGATAAGCTAAGTAACACTCTCGCTCACTTATGTTCAGGGGTTAAAAAGGTCCCATTCTTGCCTAAAACTGAACCGCTTCTTCTTCTCAGGGCGTGCAACCTTTGAAGATGCTGGAGAGGCTGATCCTCTACTATAACTGCGTGCCTTCACTAGAAGAGGTCACAGCGCTGTTCGAGCTCCCGGTTCTACGAGAGCTGGACCTCAGGCTCAACCCTCTGGCCAAAAGCTGCCCACACTACCGCTCTTCTCTGGTGCACGCCATGCCCAGCCTGAGAAAACTTGGTAGGTCGTCGTCCGACTCGTTTGCTCCGAGCTGATGTCAAGTCGGGGATTTCGGATGACCTAATGGAGTCTCTCTGTTGCTTTTTTCAGATAACTGCTCGGTCGGAGCCGCAGAGCGCAAAGCTGCAGCTCTGCAGCTCTCTGAGGTTCCTGCTCTGCTGCACGGCTCCTCTCTGAGTCTGGATGCAGGTCTGAGGTGCAGTGAAGTGCTCTGTTTAATGGACGCATCAGACTAACTTTTATGCACGTAAAACATTTAAATATTTTACTTGGTRTTGGTTCCCAGCTAACACAAGAACGTTCCATTTAGGCCAATTTATTGAGGTCAGAAAGTCAGAGGCCGGCTGGAGGTGACGCAGGAGCTGCCTCTGACTTTATGACCTGAAGTCATAATGAAAAATGTAGTCAAATGTAGTTGAAGTAAAGACTTTTGAATGCTGTTTTGAACCAATACAATCAGTGTTGGAATAAATGTTTAACTGTTCAACTGTTAAATTTTATTTTTAACTGGGGTAAAATGGGTAATGTTAATAGTTAGGTTAATAGGCATTTGCCATTCCAGTAATCATTTATTTAAATATTCATTTATTAATTTCATTTCATTAAAAAAATAAAATAATAAAAATAAATAAAATATAAAAAAAACTAATAAAATGAAATGAAAGGCAGCAGAAAGAAGAAAAATCTTATATCATTTGTGTCTTTTCTCCATCAAATAAAT
>NW_013952454.1:2259235-2261583 GCF_001266775.1 Austrofundulus limnaeus | reverse complement strand
ATAAAAAGGAACCAACAAATCTTTCTTAAACTAATAATCCATTCTAGGCAGGTCATTTTCACATTATTTGATGGAGAAGGAGCAGGTAAAAGATACAAGATCTTTTGATTTCCTGCCCTTCTCAAACTCCTAACCTACAAACCTTTAAATGTTCTCACACCAGATAAACTTCAATTATTCCCACATTGAATGACACTTAAATCTTACACTCTCATCCTTACATGTAACTTATTTAAACATTTTTAATATAAATAATATTGAGACACCCATCCTACATAACATAACTTCCCAGTAAGCTTCTTCTTAAACATTTTTTAAGCTGGTTTATGTTTGTACTTTTTTTGAGCTTATCATTTAATCCATTCCATAAATCTACCCCACACACTGGAGAGTGCACAATATTTCTGCTTTTCATTGCAGTTTAAGACCTTGGTCTTTTTTAGCTGTTTTTTTTGCTTGATTTTCGTGTATTTGTTTTCTTGTTTTTGGCATGTGCAGTACTTTGTGTCAGCGGCCGCTGTTTCAAAGCGCTTTATAAATAAAGTTGATTTGATTTGATACTTTATARACACAGCAAAACATTTGTTCTTTCTTTGCTTTTGAGTCTGCAGCAGTAGGAAGTCGCAGAAAAGTCATTATTAAAATATGCATTTGTCATTTTAACACACGCTGCAGGTTTGTTTTAGTCTTTCAGTCAAATACAATGTGGRAACTGAAAGCTGTATCAGATAAAGAAAGCAATGTTGGTGTTTATTCTTTTATAAAACACGCCATAGGTTTTATTTGTGTTTTTGGTTCTYGATTGCAAGAAGCAGTGATCCCTAGTGGTGCACGGCCTCAATTTCCTTATCCGCTGATTTTATTTACCTCCATAAATGTCTGATAATCAACCACTATTGTTAAGTGGTRTTGTTAAATGTTTTTTAATAAAATAAGATTGCAACATTAAAGGTGTATTGTGACCTTATAACACCTGACAGAAAAATCAGTATCGGCCAAAATTGAAATCAGCAGGTCAGACTTTTTAAAGATCAATGCCCCCCTAGTGATCACAGATCRGTTGACTGTTTTGACCAATAAGGTTTTCTGTTTTTTACTGACAGCGGCGATATCATGTTAAACCTCGTTGAGACGAAGCACAGAGACCGAAACGAAAACTCCGACTTGTTTCACAAGAAACCAAAGKGTAGGATTAAGATATTAAAATTTAAAGATGATCACAGCAGAGTTTTTACCAAAACAAACAAAAAAATATCTTAAAATGTCAAACTGTATCTTTTCTCTTAGAACCTAAAAAGACAGGTGCAAAAGATTTCACCGAGCAGAGGAGTTCAACTCCAAAACAGGTGATTTATTTATTTTTCTCTTCTCAGGTCAAACAATATAATCTGTTTTAAATGATTAAATAATAACTCTCTGATTTGTAGGAATCAGCCAAATCCATCCTGAGGCACCCCTCCTCTAAAAACTGTGAGTTTGTACTCTGTCTTTTCAATATCTTTTTGCATAGAGCGATTTAAAGTTTAGGTAAAACACACTATCACCACGAGAGGGAGACAAAAACCAAGTTATTTTAATCTTGATCTCCTGAAGGCAATAATCTCATTTGTTGTATTTTTTTTCTATTTTTTCAGATCAGACTGAGTTAGAGTGGCCACTGATGAATGAACTACCTCACAATAAAAGCTCGACTTTGCCTAAAATGTCCGAAAGACCAAAAGTGTCATTTGGGCCTGTGTTTGAGAAATACAGAACCGTGCCTGGAAAGCAAAAAGACGCCTTCATACAAACCAGACACAAGGCCAAGGGTTATTTTACCCCAAATCCTGGTGAGTGTTTCTATATTTACAGAGTTGTAAAGTAACCGAGTACAAATACTTTGTTACTGTACTTAAGTAGAATTTTTGGGTATCTGTACTTTACATGAGTAATTCTTTTTCAGCCTACTTTTTACTTCTACTTCTTACATTTTCACACATTTATTATCTGCACTTTAYACTCGTTACATTTTTTTAAAAAGACAAGAAGTAGAAAGTCGTTATTTTTATTTCATTTTTGCTTGTTTTCATTCCAGCTTGTTATTGTAAAAAATAAAAACTATCCATATAAACTGAGCCTTCTAGATAGAGTGAATTTAACTGTGGTTGAATGAGAAGTATAAATATATAAAACTCTGATAGCGTATTAGTTTGTACACAAACAAATCATGTCACACTCCAGCAGGACAGAATCATTCAAATAAAAGGACTGTACTTAAGAAGTATTTGTGTTTCATGAATTGATTTGATTTGATTTATTTATTCAACAGGAAAAGATTACTAAAAATCAAGCCTGACTCAGCATAATTG
>NW_013952454.1:2246236-2252744 GCF_001266775.1 Austrofundulus limnaeus | reverse complement strand
ACTTTTACTCAAGTAATATTCCTAAAGGAGACTTTAACTTTTACCAAAGTAATTTTATGGTAAGATACTTGTACTTTTACTCAAGTATCACTTTTTGGTACTTTATACAACACTGTATATTTAACAAAGCCTTTATTGTGTTGGTTTTGAAAATGCACAACTGTCAATATTTCTCTTATGGAGACATTAAAGTACCTGTGACATGCATATCCTTCAAATACAAAAAGTCAAAGAAAACATCTTTATACTTAAGAAAACGGGCATAGTTCAGATTATTTTACCCATTTTGTCTCATAACTGGCCTATTTTTTTTTAAATTTGGCTCAGCCAAAGTGAAACAGGAAGTGACATCAAAGGGGGATTCATTAATAAAATAAACTCTCTGGTTTTTGTTTATTAAAACAAAATTATTTAAACTTTAACTCTTCTTCGTCTCTCTTTAATAACGACTCAAAATAATCTAAAGAAACATCAGATTCTTCTCTATAGTCTGTTTTGTAACAACGCTCTTCACATTCAGACATTCCCCTTTGACATCACTTCCTGTTTCTTCACTTGCAAATATCTCAACAACTGTTCAGCTCAGCGACGTGAATTTTTTTTTGCAATATGTTATCGATGTTATCTTTCCAAAAACGCATTCACATTTATTTCAAAAGATTTGACGTCACAGGCACTTTAATAAATGTGTCTTTTTACACCGTTTTTCTAGATCAAAGTCATYGTCACGTTTCTTCTTTCGTTAACATTCGGCCTCCCAGTCCACTTCATCGTGGTTTGAATCTCTCGGACCCCTCTAATCCCATCTTACATCCYGCGAGGCTGAGCTTTAAGAAGACGGACGGGGGGACCAACCTGCAGCCTGCCGACAAGAAAAAAAAGGTTTGTACATCATTCGTTTAAGATTCCGTTTCCCCTGACGCAAATCTKTTTGAATTCTCCTCTCAGGGCGGTTATCGGAAACCCCTGGAGATGCTCCTCAATCTGGTGGACAAACACTGGAGGGGGGAGAGGTCGCTGCATCAAAACAACAGCTTCCTGTGTGAGTTGGGAGTGTTCTTTTGGGGGGAATCTTGAGTTCAAGAAGCTAAGAAGACRTTGATGAAAGCGTTCCCGTCTCTTCTATTTCTGGCTGCAGCTCAGGCGGTCCAGATCCTCTCCATGATGGAGAGCGACATTTCCAGCCGCGAGGCCGAGGTCAGGACCTTGAGGCGGAACGTCGAAGCGCTCAGCTTTCAAGTGGCCGCACGAGAGGAGGAGCACAAAAACCAAGTCCGAAAGCTCTCTGCTCAGCTGGAGGAAGCTCGGAGAGAGGCGGTGTGTTGCCTTTCAGTTCGAAATAATAAATGTGACCCGTCACATCGAAACCAGGATTAAGACCAAATATATAATATGAAATGGGGGTGTCAGTTCAATGAACTGTCTGAAATATAATCCTAAAAAAATTTTTTTGAAGATTTTTTTTAGCGGTAGCAACAAAAAACATGATTTTGGGGAAAAACACCTTAAAATTTAGATTTTTTTCCCTGTGAGCTAGCAATGTTTTTGTTTCTTTCCAACTTGGAAATCTTAATATACAAATACTGTTTGAGGTTTCCTCTTCATATTGACATCAAAAATAAATTTACACAAAATTAGGATTCAGCAGCGCCGTATCTGAGATTTTTCAGTGTAAGGGGYCACAATATTCAAAGAGGGGCCAAGTATTTGATCAGCATCCTTGCACACAAATCGCTGGCATTGGTAAGGTGCATGTATTTAACCAGTCGCACGTTTGAACACTTGTAATTTAAAAAAAGCTTGCACAGAACATACATGTCAACTTGTACGGATTGTCTATAAGTTTTAAGGATTTTACGTCATTTTGCAGATATACGGACGTATAGAACAATCTCACAGATTTTTTTCAAGTCTTACRSAGTTTTTCAAAACTTCATTTTCAAATTTATCTAACATGTCAGAGCCTGTAGGATGATTTAAAAAACAATAACATCAAACAGCCATCTTCCAACCTGTTCTGCCGCTAGAAATAAGTTTTGAACTTTTTCCGCTCTCCTCTCCTCCTGGCGCTTTCATGTCCACAGCCGACAGACCCCCCCCACYCCCGCGGGTGCGAGTTTTACTGATTTTTTGCAAAATTTACGGATTTTTGAGGCTCTTTATACAGGTACACGTCCAAAGAGRTTGACGTGTATGCAGTACATCCTCCTTACCAATTTCACATGCATTTTTAYAGTGCATAGATAAAATACTCTCAAACARMMWGYRWGWGARWSMAKCCAKCMWTYRTKWGTKRRWWGAGTTTTTCTGCAGGATTGTTCAAATTTTAAGAAAAGAAAAAGACTTCAATTAGCTTTRTTCATRCAGGACTTTTCTATTCGTCTCATTAGCRCCTCTARTGTTTGGACAYGGAACTGCACCCAGCAGCATTGCTCTTGGGCAAAGGACAGATGAGTGACAGGACAGGGGCACTTCAGGGGGCCRATCAAAKTTCAACAGGGGCCARTGCCCCTGTGGCCCCGCCCCTAGAACCGCCCCTGGGATTCAGACCAAACAGTAATGTATTAATGTAACCAACAGGACAAATTAAGTCTTATCTCTGGATAAGTTTATGATATCAGAAGGATCCAGGTRTCAAAATGTAGCTTTTAAAGCAGGAATCTGAAAATGTAATTAGGTCATTTTGACCAAATTTGACTTAATCCTCATTTCGATATGATGGGTCACAAATAATCAATAAATAAAGAGCAGTGTTGTTCATCGTTGTCAAACTCAACGCAGGGCAAACTCAACGAGCAGCTCCGGATCGTCTTGGAGGAAAACGTCGCTCTGCAAAAGCAGCTTATTAAGCTGGAACGCCAGTATCTCAAGTCCATGACGAAAAGCTCCCCCATGACTCAGATCCGAGGCAGGTGCAGCTGCTGACACKCACAYAGCAYGAGCCCGTGCCCGTTCTCAYCACCGACTCCACYGTGTGTGTTTGACAGAGGCTCAGAYGGAGGTGGAGGAGCTGAGAAAGGAGATYGAGTGTCTGAAGATGAGGGTGCAGGAGGACGAGAAGCTCCAGGAACTGTCCAGCATGCTTCAGGAAAGCCACAGGTGAGAAGATCCACAGTGTGGGCGCAGCGACGCTAACCCACAACTAAATCAGCCGCCTTGTTGGTTGTTGACACGATTTGTCGTCTGTGTTTATGCTGCAGGTCCCTGGTGGCCACGAACGAGTGCTTGCTCGCTGAGCTTAGGGGAAGTGGAGAACATTAAAGCCAGCATTCGAAGGAAGTTGTGCAAACCGGGATAAAAAGCACGAGGTGCAATAAGTTCCCTTTTCTTTCTCCCTTTCTATTTATTTCACTCCAGCCTACATTTACATTTTCACCCTTTCGATGAAGCGTTTCTTACCTTGAAAGAATATGTATAAGCTGTCCTCTGGATGTAAACACCCAACAGGGAACAGCAATTCATTCACCAAACTTTGTATATAAGTGAGTGTCTGGTTGTTATGTTAACAAATGATTTTAGGGGGGAAACTGGGAGAAGGTCATAATGTGTTTCCTGGATCTGTGGCAAGATTGTGTCTCTTTTTACTTTTTAGGTCAGCCGAGCATCCGTGGGCTTTGTGGCAGAGGGGCGAATGCATCAAGGCTGCAGCTGCACGGTGACTTTATTTATGCCTCTGCCTCGGGGCTGGAGTGCTGCTCTGACACACACACGCACGCACGCACACACACTTTTCCTCTTGCAAAACCTTTAACACACACCTCGGCTGACCAGCTTTGAATTATATGGTGCACGGGATGAATGTAGCTTTTGCTTTTAGTTGAATTTCACAGGTCAGTAGAAAACAGACATAAACACGTGACAGAGGTTCTAGTGTTTTTTTATTTATTTTTTTTTTTAGTTTTTATTTTTCAATAACGCACTAAAAATCAAGAATGCAATGTAAGAAATATAAAGAAAAAAACACTGCATGCACTTTGGAACACAATAGAGCTTTAAAGTTATTTGAAAGGAATTAAAAAATGTTCTTCCACATTAAAAGGTGCACAGTATTTGGCATTAAGCACAAAAACTAATAATAAAAATACTCAAAAGCTACTGCAGCGGAGGAAACCCAACACAGATGCATGATTCTTCATCAGCTCAGGCTACAGGTAATACTGTCTGCTTGGAAAAAATAGTTTTTACAAAACGAAAAAAAAAAAGTATGTTTGCAGTTTTCCCTTTATCCGTTACAGTATTGAAGTAAAAGTTAAAACCCCTGCTTTTCTTTTGTTTCAGTTAAATCTGTGCCTTAGATGACAGCACCACACATACAAAAGGTACAGACAAATAGAATAGCATTAGAGGGTTGCTTTACACAAACAGTTTGATACAAGCAAGATCCCACAGTTTCAATACTTATTTTTTTGTTTTTGTTTTTTTAGCAAGGAAATATGTAAATCTGACTAGTAGTCTGGAGTCACAGCAGGCACAGCAGTTTTCAGAAAGAGACAAACTCTGTCATCTATATATATGCTTCTGAATCAGATGCAAAATACAGAACATGCACAAGTACAGCAACACAGAAAAAACATAAAATCAGTGTCTTTAAATTAGATCACGTGGCAGAAAGCCTTTTTAATATATCTACATGATCGTAGCACAAATATATTAGAAATACTGTGTAAATCTGAAGTAAAACGGTAAAAATACAATCTTGTACAACTGTGCTCATAAAGTAGAGTAGAAGTTCTGCTTTTTTTGTCGAAATCACGAATTTAATGACTCAAAATGCTTGTTGGTTTGGTTTGTGTGAAATTAAGACAATAATTGTTTAGAAGCTACAGGCAGATCCATTAAAGTTTGCATGAAAGGAATTATGTTTTACATAAAAAAGGAAAAGCAAAAGTTATGATCATGACTTTTAACACAAGCTGTTAACACTGTTTGTTTTTCTTCTTGTCTATGCAAATGTACGGAAGCCCACAGGAGCCTTTAAAAATAATTATTATTTTGTATAGGTTTGGAATATTTACACATCGGCAATAAGTACCTCACGTTTAAAAACCGTTTTTCTTTAGATTATATTCTAGATCAGAGGTTCTGAAACTGGGGTCCGTGAGAGGTATCCTGGGGGTTCTYAAAACATTTCACTAAATTGTTAATATGGTTTTTACTTTCAAAAATGCATGGAGAACAATGAACTAATAAAACAAACATAATTAACATAATAAAAATATATATTCCCATGGCATTAAGGGGTTGAAATGACAATAAATTATCTTTTAAAACACCATGGGGTTTATGAGGGGGTCCCTGGAATTTGTTTCGCCCTTGTAAGGGGTCCCCAGACCCAGATGGCTTGAGACCCCCTGTTCTACATTTTTAATTGGCCTTTCAGGACTTCCATACAAATGAATGAAAGAGCTTTCATGATCATTTAAACCTGAACAGCAGATTTCCTAAATAAACAACAGTTGACAAGTGAAGGTTAAAGGAATACTGAAAATGCAATTAAGGGGAAAAAAAAAAGAACGAAAACATCAATATATCTCTGTCCATAAAACTGTGCTAATCATCTTATACACTGCAAAACTAATTACCTATACCTTTTTTTCTCAATTAAATATGAATTCTAGAAACATTTTCATTAAAAAGTGCAACGTTGTTTATTCATCAAGCTGTTGTCCTGCTTCTGTTTTTCTTGGCATCTTGTTCATTGTGCTTGGTAAATATCTAGGGCCTTATCATAACAAGAGTTTCAGTTTTCATAGCAGGGCAGCTTCTCTCAGTGTTTGGCAGTCACTTGCTATCAGACAGGAATGTACCAGCTGGTGATGACTTTGTAAAAATAGATGTAAACAGTTTTCCAGTTCTCACACAAAGAGAGGAACTAATTTTTTTTATTTCACACACACAAACATACATAAAATAAACGGGCGGGAAAAGTTATGAAATGGTAATTTTTTTGTGCTTTCTTTTAGTACTCTTAATTAAAAAAAAATCATCCTGGCAGTTGGCCTTCACATGGGCCTACCCTCGCCAGGTTTGTTCACTTTCTTTTCATATGACCCTCGATGTTTGTATCCTGAGACGTAGCCCGATGTGTCGACCACGTCTACGCGCCCGGCCTTCCCCTTCCCGCGGCCGGTTTCGTCGAAGCGCTCCTTGTGCGACCCCGTGAACTTGCTGGTGTCTGTGAGGCGGCTCACCGTCGGAGAGGCCACGGCCCTCTGTCGGAAAGTTTGCACAACGTTTGAGCTGTAGCTCACRATCGCAAGTCAAAAGGGGGTGTGAGTCTTTATGAATTGCACAAATGACATCTTACTGTGACTCCTGCGATGACCGGTGCCTTCCCCTCGATCAGCTTAAAGACCTCAGCTTCCGCATCCTCTCCGGTCTTGTCCTTATATTTCTTCCGGGCAAGTTCTCCAAGGGCAGCCTTGAATTCATCAAATGTGATGGTGCGACAGGATTTCTTCCTAAAATATATATAAAAAAACAAGATTGAGTGTAGTATATATATATA
>NW_013952454.1:2232641-2245405 GCF_001266775.1 Austrofundulus limnaeus | reverse complement strand
GTACCTATGTTACCCAGTATCTACGTTCCTTTGTACCTATGTTACCCAGTACCTATGAATCTCTGAACACGTTACCTGAACCTACGTATTTTGCCCCGGTACAATACATGCACTGCAATTCTGATTTTTAAAAAAATTTTTTTTGTTTAAAAAAAATCTGAAAGGGCAGCCAAGCAGCTTTGATGACTTCTATTATTAACCCAGGGAGAATCGGGAGGCTGTTTAGGAATGTCTGAAAAACAAAACAAAACAAAAAAAGCTAATATATTAGACAACAGAGATATGATGTACTAGCAAGATAAACAAGAGAAGCTGTTGATCAGATCACTGGCTGTACAATGCCCTGAGATGATGTATGCTGTGACTTGGCACTATATAAACGAACTGACTTGAATTGAATYATTTGAGACTATGACCATTAAAAGCTTCACAGTCAAATAGTGATTTCAGTTGACATTTAAACCGTGCTGAAAACAACCAAGTAACTGAGAGTTATGGCATTTCATCTAGTGAAAATACCACTCCATAGATCATAATCATCATCATTTAGCTTGCCCTTTTCCCYGTTCTACTTCCACATTTAAAGCTCTTAGTAACACAAACACAAACAGCCACTGCTGTGGTGACAAATCGCCCAAATAACACCCTATAAAGCCTAAAATCTTCCAAGGCAACCTGATGTCATAGTAACAACTACAGCAAACAATAATGTTTAAGTTTTTTTATCAGTTGGACTCGTTCTTTGACTTTATTTATTTGGGCAACCTTTCAGCTGTGAACATTTTAGAGCTCTTTTATCCCAACTTGTCTAACATCAGGAGGAATACTGGACTTTCTGCTTCTGTCCAAAACGGATAACTGTTATTTATATAGTAGTTTAAAGCATACCAACACAAACAGTCTTGTCACCAGTGATCAGTGATGTTAAATATAACCAGGTCTGGAAAATAAAGCCTTCAGAAGATACTAATTGAATATGCTATACCAGATGTCTACTTTGTTGTTGTTCTGGTACCTTGAAAAAAAAGAGACAGACGTCCATATTAGATCCAGACTCATTTAGCCATTCTGCGATAAGCCAGTGCTAATTAAGATGTTTAATTTGTGCTTGCATGAAAAGAGCTTTGAAGATGATTAAAGAGAAAGTGGTCGTGTGCAGCCCTCCCCTGCTCTGTCATGCCTGAAGTCAAAAACTACATAAAAACTGAGCCCATCCCCCAGTACTGTAACTCTTCTTCTGATCCTGTGGGTGGCTGTGAACAGATTTTACTGTACTCTCCTCCACAGCATTCTCCACAGCCGGGGCTCTTGTAAGAAAAAACAAAAACGTATGCTGTACCATGTTGAATGTCTCAGATCCTGTAAAATTTACACATTTCAAAACCCAACATGTACAACAAATTGACTAACGTGTGTTAAAGACTTAAAATATTCTTTTGTCCCTCGCTTTTTATTTCTACAGTGATGAAATCGTGTAGTAGGTAAATTTCTCATTGCTGCCCACCAGTAGAGCAGAACGTAAACAAGGTTCCCTTTTATGCTCGCCAAGAAAAACATTGGATAACGATAAGAAAAAGAAAACAACTCCTGGCCTCACAAATGTAACCTTCAGGAGAAGAAATGATTACGTTGGCAAAAAGATCTTGATGCAACGTATAGTTTGTATTGTGCATTCGGATATTTAGCCCATAAATCCATATGACTGAACTGGCTAAAGGCTGATTTATACTTGGTGAGACATCAAGAAATTTGTGCTCATTGACGTAGCCGTGTGGTGAAAATTACACAATTTTTTTCTCACATGAACTCATAAAATCTGCTCTGTACACAAACACCTGGCAGAACTTTATTTCTAGCAGAGATATGCGCCAAATGTTGTTGATTGGTCAGAACCTTATTGTGGGCGTTGATGCACCCGCTTCGGATGTTATCAGTCCATTGAATGGACGTTATCAGCGGTTATCAGTCCCATAGAATGGCTTCAGACTGTCCYRACTRTGCCSYCTAGYAGGTTATCAGTCCCATAGAATGGCTTCAGACTGTCAGCTGGTTATGAGGCATAAAGCCACTAAGGTTAATTTTAGAGAAAATGACCTGGGCTAGGTTTAAGTARACCGGAGTCCGGCAGATTGCTGCCTTCCAATGTATTAGTAGGTAAACAATCTGAAGCCATTCTATGGGACTGATAACCGCTGATAACATCCATTTAATGGACTTATAACATCTGAACCGGCTGGTTGATGTGTAAAAGCTGCTGCAGTACACTGCTGCTTCAACTGCTCCTCTGAGGAGCAGCTTTCCAAGACTTTCAGAAAATACAGCCATCTTTACAACTGTTCCAACAAAACTTATAAAGATGTTCAAAGACCTCATGGAAGTAGATCTGAGCAGASAGCGCCAATACACAAGTATGCCTCAATCGAGCGTAGTGACGCGTTGACTTATTATTTTGAACCGACTTTTGGAAACTGGTCTGTTCATGCCAAGTCTGAAAATGTTGTCATTTTTTGTACTAATTTTATATTTTCAATGTGGTGGTGTTCCTGTGTGATGTATGCATTACTTAAGGGTTTCCCCGTGAGTTCTCTGATGCAATGTCTGAGTATAATTCGTATAAAAAGTCCTTGTGAAAAATAACTTTTCAGGAGATATCTTGCCTCTTGTTGAGTTTAAACCAACCTTAATTGAGGAGGGATTGTGGTGCTCAGAGTTATAAATGTTACAGTAGCAGTGAGCTCAGCACACACGGCCCGAAGCCTCTTCTGACATTACGTGTGACATCATTTCTCCGCCGTTACTAAGCAACAAGCACACATCCCGAATGCATTCATAAGGTTTTTTTAATTTGTCATCCTCAACTCTCTGTTCCTGTAAAACTTTCCCTTGTCAGCTGCTCCAACAAAGAAAAGAAAATATTACATTTACTAAGATGTGAATATGCTGTCCAAGAGGTAACTTTATTTTCACACTAATTCAATCTTTTTTTAATCTAAATTTAGCAATAGGGATGCAAGTTATCGATTAATTGATTAATCTAAAGTTGATTGATCTTATCGATCGACTAATATTTTAAGATAAAGATTAACTCAAAAACAAACTATAAACATAATAAAATATCCCTGAAAGACGTGAAAGTACAAATGARTACTGGAACTGTTTTACAWTCCCTGTGGTTCTATCTGGGCTAATCTAATGTCAGCTACTGTTCATTTGATTGGTTTAATGGCCAGGTTATGCCACACAGATTAACTTCACGTTAATTATTTGTAGCGACTGTAACTTTATTTGTTTTTGTTGTTTCACACAAGTTAAACTCAACAAGAAGAAGCTAACGTTAGCCACAGTTAGCTTACCGTTCTGTCGTCTTGCTCTCCTGCCTTTAGCGTCATACAGCTGGATGGTCCGGTACAGCTTTCAGTTTTCCTTCGAGTTTGGTTTAGTCCATTATTATTGTTGTGTCGCAAAATAAACAAGATTTGTGAGTTTAATTACGACGACGCGGCTCTCTGCTCAGCTCAACAGGGCCGGTTTTAGAGTAAGACCAGGCTGAAAGCAGCATCGCCCTCTACTAGATGAAGGCAAAACTACACTGAAATTAATCGAACGGAAGAAATTTTAATCTAATAAACCATTATTCGAGAATTAATTGTAAGTCGATTAATTGTTTGCTTCCCTATTTAGCAACAAGGGAGTTTTTCTTCAGGTATCATTAAAGTTAAGTTTGATTGATCCACTGACAGTATTTTAATAAAATAGAATAATTGAATTAAAGCAATCAAATAATTTTGAGCCTTGAAATATTTTGTACACAAAAGCRTATAATAAATGACTAWAAGTCARGTCTAGATGTGCAGAACAGAAGATGTAAAATCCACTGAATCAATGTGAACTTCTTGAGCACACCTTTATTTTTGCCTCTCCGTGCTTGTTTGAACGTGTTATTGATGAACGAWAAGCTTCACAGTTCAGATGCTGTCRTGCAAAATAAACTTCTTCATGTCATTCAATAAGAATGCAGCGCTGTGAATGAATGAAATMTTTTTTATACCCCTGTGTTCCTCTTTACACAAGTTTTATTACACTGCATACAATGGAAAACCAATAATTTAACCATAGAAAGGATGGTCTGAGTAGTTGAAACACTTTGTGAATGTGCCAAAGATTTATTTCATTCCAGATGTCAAACAATATTGAGGTCAGAGCTTATTACTGGGCTACACATCACCAAAGTCTGAATCACTGCAGCCTGAGGAAACTGACGAGCTGCATTCTGTCCTTTTTTTGTTCTGACGGACAGCTCCGTCTGAATCAAAATCAGACGAGAAAGAAGAGTAAGTTTCAAAAAACTTGTGCAAGCTGCTCCGATTGTGAGTTTTCTGCTGTCAGAGATGATTGACTTAGTGCTAAAATATAGAAATTAAATCTTTTGAACTCTATTTTTTAAAACATAGGCTTTAAAATTCATTGTCAGAAGAGTTCGTCTGCACATTATGTTTCCACAACCACATATCTGACATAATTTATCATCTTTTTTTGGCCATTTTCTAACCTAAATCTATGGGTTCAATACAGTTCTGTATTACACAACCTGAGATAGGTTCGGATCAAGTACCAGTGGTGGGCTCAACTAAACAAAAAGTTAGCTTTGCTAACTACTAATCCGTAGGCCTGTCACAGTAAACAACAAATCAATTAATCGGATGATAAATTACATTGAGGAAGATAAATTTTAAATAAAGACAATTTTCATTTGCCTGCTTTAGTGTTTTCTTCATGTCTCCCTCTTCTTTACTTCTTAGCRTAGAGAGCAGTGAACTCAGGTGCCAGGTGTTTGCCAGGTGATGGTCTCTAACCTCTGTAGCATGAGAGCCTGTGAACAGGCATTTAGCCAGAGGAGCGTCTTCAGTTTTCTGACACCTTCATACAGCTGGTGACGCCTTGGGATTGCCAACAGTTGTTTTTTCCTTTTAMACTATGTTAATTTTAAAGTAAACTTCTCTAAACAGGGGTTGTTATATGATTATATTAGTTAAAACTGGTCTCCWACAATATTATCGTTTATCGCAATAATTTCTGAGACARTTTATCGTTCAGTAAAATGTGTTATYGTGACAGGCCTACTAATCCACTTACTAAAAAATTTGCTACCTAAATGCCAAACCAATAAACAGGAAAATTACAGAAAGCTAATGCTAACTAATAACCACTGATTAGAATAAAGTGAACCACTGATTAATCCACTGGGATAAAACCAAATAAACTGAGCTACATCTCCCGGATGTAAAAGCCTGAACAGATTTATTCAGGAGCATATAATTACCTAACAGGTTTCACTCTGCGGAGTAATGTTGGTGACTTTCTTACTTGACTTTGCTGAAGACGATGTCCACGTCAGTCAGGGTGATACTCTTGCCGTCAATCACGCCGCAGTCTTTGCAGAGCTTGGACCAGTTTTTGCCGTGCATGTCCTTGCCGGTAGCACGAGTGTCGCCGTGGATGGCGAAGCGTCGGAAGGATTCTTCCAAAGCGGTCAGTTCCACCGGCGTGGACGAGCCCACGCCTCCGTCGCTGGTGCCGTTAGACTCGGTGGAAAGCCTTTTGGAGGCTCGGTCTTTGGACTGTTCGGTATGTGGCCGTAAAGGGGCTGAGCTGTGGTTTGGGTGCTTGGCTGTCTGCACTTTGAAGTCATCTATGTTGTCTCTGGGGAAGAACATTAATCAAAAGATTTTTTTTGTCAGTTATTTTTTCAGTTGCTGTAACTTAATGTGCCTCTATTAAACCCACTTTTAATGTCAGATCCATGACTATTATTTTATATATTAATTATATTTAAAATTTCTATGAAAGAAAAAAAAAACAAAAGTCACAACCCACAACTGGAAGACCAGAAAACAAAGAGTTTTTAGAATAAGTGTATCTGATCTAATACTTTGTCTTACAAGATCTGATTATGCTGAAATCAGTGAATCATTTGTTCATGTCGAGATAGAACTTGCTTGTGAGATATCATCAATGTTCACCAACGAGAAATATTAGAGGTGCTTTGATGCTTAAATGAGTAGATCATGTATCCTGACATAAAGGTGAAGGGTTATAAATCCAAAGGCGAGAAAACAGATGTGAATTTAATGACATAAAATGTGAATTTGAAGTAAAACTTACTTGTGGTCTGCCATGGCTGAGCAGGAATTTGTTTCTCTTTGTGAAGTACTCRGACTGGCTGACTTTTGTTTTCTCTTTGTGCTGCAGAAAAGATGAAAGTGAAGGTAAAAAAGTGGCCGCTTGAGTAACAACTAAAGATGAAAGTGGCAAAAAAAAGAAGGAAATGAGATAAGAGTCAAATTTAGAGAAACAACAAAGCGTCACTTCAAAAACACCAAGTCTTCATGAGTAGTGCWGATAAAATGCAAGATGTTTCATCATTTTCAAAAAAATAATTGCAACTTTATTATTTTCTATCAGTAATAATTTATTAGCATCTTTTACTGCCACATTTTTTGCTACAATCTGAAATATTTTAGCCATGTATTTTTTTTAAATCATTGTACACGGGGGGCATCAGCCCCCTTGGCCTGGCACTTTTGCTTGGTGTGCATTTTTGTGCTCCTTTATCTATATAGGATTATTAGAACCTTAAAAACAAAAAATCAAAAATATTTTTGAGCAACCATGAGTTAAAAATACATATAGTATAAACATATTTTATTTACAATAAAAAATGCAACTCTAATTTTTGTCCCCCTAAATAAAGAAAACCCATCTGAAACCATAGTCCTCAACATTGGGAAGCAAGGTCTTGAGCGGTTAATTACTGTTTATTTATTTATTTATTTATTTATTTTAATAAATATAAATTTAAAAGGTAGGTGTAGTGGCAGAGCTTTACTGAATGAGTAATATCAACTGTAAATAAAAATTAAATTAAGTAGATTTATGTACAGTGTTGGGCATAGATGAGCTTCACCAACTCAATGCGCTAACTAAAAATATAGTAAACGCTAACTCAAAAGAAACAAAAATCATTTAGCTAAAGCTAATGCTAACAGCTAATTGCTAATATGACTATCGCTCAGTCTGTGTCACATATCTTTGTTTCCCTCAAGCTGAAGTCTGGTGAGACTGACACAAACCTGCTGATGTTAATTTGTTAGCTGTTAGCACACCTAAMGTTTGCAAAACCTTATTTAGCGGAAGCTTATTTATCCGCTAATGATTTTCAAAATTTATGATAAATCAAATTCACTAATCGAAAAATTATATCCTCTGTTAGCTGTTAGCGGAACGATGCCCACCACTGCCTATGTCTATGTATATCAGAAGGTGATTTCCTAACTCCTATATTGCTGTATTTGTCAAATAACCTATATATAACAATATGACAAAACTACTGAAATTATTTCATTTATTTTGGTTTKGGTGCCACCCCATGATTTTCTGTGGCCCCCGCATGCTCACCCCTTAAGACACCTCTGATTTTACACTCTTAAGTTCAGCTCTTCCAGAAATAGGACAGGTAACTGCTACATTATAGCAGAAGAAGATGAAAATAGTGGAAAATAATGATGCAAAATAAGTTTAAGGACTCTACTCACCTCATTTAATAAAAAAGGGGAAAAAAAGCTGTAGCAAACATTAGACAACAACCCAGGCTGCTGTTGGATAATATTTGTGACAGGCTTATTCACAGATTAATTATCATCTATGAACAGAATTACTGACGTAATAATACCTAATCCAGACTGAGACACGCATGAATAAAATCCCCCAGAATGGAGAGAATAATACCAACAGCTTCAGTGGAAAGCTAATTAAAAGCCCAGTCGTAACGTTCTGCTAGCAGCTGCTCAGTGTGATTTGTTGTCACACATCATTCTCTTTATCTTTGTGCTCTGATTTAATTTCTTGCTTTGGATGACTTCATCCAGTCAGAGCTCAGGGATTCCTCTCCACACATCCTGATCTGCATCTTCTGTAGATATAAACAGCAACAGTCTCACTCCTCCTCAAGCCAGCTTTAAATAATCCTCCCGGACGGCAATAACAGTCACTTTTCTGTTTCTGTAGAGATAAAGTAATCCATCTGCGGTGTAAGTGTAGCAAATGTAACTTTAACAAAGCAACATTTAATGGATTTCTGCTCACCTTACAGCTGTTCCCATAATTATCTCAGCATCCTTTAAGAAATCAACTACAACAGTCTCTTAAAGGGGAGCAAGAGGGAAGCTTCAAACCAGAAAGAATGAACCATCTSCTTTAGCCGACAAAGTTCACCAACCAGTAAAGCGCATTGACTCACCCCCAGTGGCAGTGGCAGCATCCAATGGGTTTTGTTGCCACAACTCTGAGACCAACAACCATAAATGTGACCTCAGTGAGCAGAGTCGAAACTTAAGACGCCCACAAACATTTAAGTTGCCAAACACAAAAGAGTGACAGTGCATGAAGCCAATAAGGATGTTGACTCGTATGAGAGAAAAAAACGGTTATTAATAAGTATGAATAATGGCTTTTAGAGCTTTAGACACTAGGAACCCATTGTCCGATGGCAGTGGCTTCTCTGTCAGACCCAGGCCCATTTTTTCACACATTCACATGGTGACATCGCAGGGTACCACTATTGATGGCTGGAGTTTCTGTCATATGTCATCGAGCGCTCGTGCCAAGACGACTGCCATGGATTTGTTCAGGAGGCCTCGAACAATAAAGCACAACGTCAACAAACAGAACAGAAAACCTTTTTCACTAGCAACACAAATACAGTATAAGTTACTACTGAAGTAGTTTCCAGCCTTAAATGGACATTATACGTCTATTTACCTGATTTCTGTTTGTATCCGCATTTAATCAGTAATGATAAATACCAACCAGATGGAATAATGGTTTGAAAAGCTGCCGTTGGAGGCAGGAACTGAACACAAACAGTTCAAAAAGTGTCTCCTGTAGTATCTAAACCTGTGGTGGGTAACACTTTTACCCACAGGACCATTTTGACCCTCTTAAAGGAATCAAAGCTTTTGAAATATAACAGACACAATATACGACCATGTCTCAAACCTAAAATCACATCTTTCCACAATCTTTAGTTAGAGAAAGGTTTGTTTTGTTTACAACAACTCCGGGGCACTTCCATCAGGATTATCACAGGATACCTGGAGGGATAACGCTGAAATGTAAAAGTTGACGTTGAAGCAAAATGCTCATAAAGAAGCTTATGCCTGAAGACATGAAACTATAGAAGTGCATGTTTTAACATGATAGGGTCATGACAAAAAAACACCACTTAGTTTTTATAAATTTGGTAATAAAATATCCGGCATCTGTGGAATTTAAATCGTTATGACAGTGAATATAACTGAATAAATATCTGCTGATCATGAATGACAGCTTTTTACTCAAATCATAATAATTATCAGAAAGACGTGGCACACAGAGGATCCAGCTTTTGCCAGATGTAGAAAAGGAAAAAAGTATTTTTTTTCTGAAAGAAGTTAGACACATGTCTGGACCTTGGCACAGAACTTGTTTCTAAAAATATCCTTGTAAACACCAGGGTTCCTATAGTTTAAAGCAGTGATCCCCAAACTACGGCCCGCGGGCCGGATTCGGCCCGCCTCCCCATTTGGTCCGGCCCCCAGAACAATACCAGAGAGCATTTAGGTTTTTTTTTCATACATGTGTATTTATATTTGAGTGTAAAGTTGGACTTTTGCAATAAAATGTTCCTTAGTTATGAACTATTTTCATTATTCACTATTATTAGTTAGTAACTGTTTCATACATAAACACATATAACGTGACATTCTGTTCCACCCTTCAGCGGTATGTGCCCCTATCTGGCAACCCCCAGAAAAAAAATCCTAAACCCGCCTCTCTCAAAGAGAGAACGGAATAATGGCGAAAAGATTAGGTAAGAGAAAAATTGATTCAGAATGCAGGGCATTTAAGCTGCAGTGGACAAACGATTATTTTTTTGTTCATCTGTCAAGAGGCGGTGGTGGTATTCAAAGAATACAATCTGCGGCGACACTATGAATCCCGCCACAAAGACAAGTATGATAGCTTGTAAGGTCAAATGCGAGCAAACAAACTCTCAAAGCTAAAAAGTGGACTGTTAGCTCAGCAGAATACAAACTGTGAAGAACCCAGAGAGGGTTTTTTGATTGTGCTTTCTGGAAAACAATAAATTTTTACATTTAGGCACTCCTGTAATAGTCACACTTTTTCTGTTACAAACTGACTCCGGCCCCCCACCAGAGAAGGGAAAAGTTATGTGGCCCTTACAGGAAAAAGTTTGGGGACCCCTGGTTTAAAGCAAGTTAAATTTAAGACTTTTTAAGACTTTTTAATGCCAAGTGAAAATAAATTTAAGATCAATTTCATAATAAACACAAATGACAAAAAAATACTGGCAGAAATTCATGAATCAAAGTATTTTTGGTTGAAGTATTCAAATATTCCTAATAGACCAATTGTTTTTATCCATATCGAACTATAGCAAAAACGTTCTTAGCAGTCAGTTTTGAACTTAATTTAATTACTGGAAATTCTCTAATGACACAAAATTTGGGGTTTTAGGACCCACAATGGGGTCTCAACCCCTATTTGCTTTAGATGAAACCTTAAAGTGCCTGTGACATAACTTTTTTTGTAAGAAAAGTCAATGCATTTTTGGAAAGACAACATTATTAACATATTACAAAACAAATTTCACATTGCTCAGATGAACAATTGAGATATATRCATGTGAAATAACAGGAAGTGATGTCAAAGGGGAATGTCTGCATGTGAATATTTAAAAAAATTTACCAATTATTTTAATATTTGAGATTAATTACAATCATCCTATTTACAATGTGTTAACATTTTTAAGACTTCTGAAAGATTGATTTAAGACATTTTAAGTCTAATTAAGGCCTTATTTTTGGATTGATGAATTCAGTGACTTTTAAGACATTTTAAGGRTCTGCAGGAACCCTGAAACACAGTTTTTTTGAAATGTCTTCATCCACACTGAAACAGCAAAAATGACCCAAAAACAGGGTTATAGTCATGCCAAATGCTGTAACGCTGCCACAAAAATACAGCAAAAACAGGAAACAAGGTGTGGAGCATGCCAATAGTTATGCCTGAATTGTAAATAAAAGCAGAGGAGGAAGTCTTCAGGTGTTTGTCAGTTGAGACAAAAAAAAAAGGACACATAATTTTCAAATAACTGCGTTTTGGAGAAATTTTAGCGTTTTCACAAAAAAAAGTTCCCATGTGAAYGGAGCTTTATTCTTCCTCAACCCAGAGCCATTCACCTTGATTTATTAGCTTGTCAATCTGTCAGGAAAAAAAATAATTTTCTCCAAACTGGGGCCATTTAAAGAGCAATCTACACTGGGTACGATATGATTAATAAACAGTGATGGGCACCACTTTCACTAATAGCAAAGCTAACTTTTCGTTTAGCGGATTAGCGTGTTCGGCCAGCTTTGAGAATTTTTTAAAGACCAATTAGCTTTTGCTAAATTTAATTCTGCTAACATTAAATCTGCTAACAAACACAACGATCCCCTCACACATGCAGCACTGCACGCCTATTGGCTGATCTAACAGCTGCTAAATGATGTCATCATTTAATTTGGATATTTGCCAAGCTGTAGGTAATCAATATTGATGAAGAAAACTGTGTGTAAAAACACCCTAAATATGTTTCAGCATAGTAAAATAATTTAATGACTTTAATGCTTTGTTAGCTTCAGATTACATCAGTTAATTTTGTGAGAATATTAACGAGTCAAATGCAGCTGGGTCCAGAGATTAATGTTAGTGAGACGTGTCAGAAAAAAACAACAACTTTGCAGTAAAAACTCCATTCTGCTCTGTAAACCAGGCTGGGAGCAGATTCATTTGCAGCTGGGGTTGCTGCATGATGCTTCAAAARTAGACTGGTAGTAGCTGAGAGTAGGCCACCTATAAAACAACAAAAGTGCACTTTAAAAACACCAAAGTAAATCAATTAATGAAAAATGAAAAATAGCCGGGCTATCCCTTTATTTAACAGCTCTCTGATGGCAGTTCCAGCTGTTTGCAGGTGATGTTCTCACATGCAGCTTATCCTCGTGAGAATAGTGTTTGGTAAACTATAATAAAACACATCATTCATGCATGTAACAGGTGAAAATGATCAGTTTGAGCTGGAGTTGTCTCGTCCCGCGCTGCTGCTCTGATTGACAGGAGTGACTCTCGGCKCTGAACGCACGTGCACAGGACTCCCAGTGCAGGAATAAAAACAGTTTAAGAAAAAAAATGGATGGAGAYGGGTCTTTTTAGGCAAAGTGAGCAGTTCATCCCAACGGTCCAGTTCAATCAGAGAAAAAACAATGAGCTGCACCTTTGGTTCTTCTTCAAACAGTGTGTGCGTGCATTTTAGCATGAGAGAGTGTGGCGTGTGCACGTCATGAAACGCRTGTGTCTCACRGTCAATGCGTGAGACTTGGGTCACGTGCCTTGTGTGTGCATGTAGCATTGTTAGCATTTTGTGTGTCCACTTGTGTTGGCCATGAACTCAAATGAGACAAAGACTTGTAGACTGAGTCACCTTTGCTTGCTCAGACTTTTGAAATTTTGTCAGAAAAGCTTGTTTTAGCTGAAGAAAATGACCTAAAGCACTTTAGGAGATAGTTACTCAGTTTATACTGATGGATGAAGTACGGGATAAATCTTGTGCCAGCAGGAATTGAATTTGAATTGCTCAGATTGAATCTGAATGTGTATAATTT
>NW_013952454.1:2230070-2231657 GCF_001266775.1 Austrofundulus limnaeus | reverse complement strand
AGGAGAAGCACGCTGAGGCAGCACGACAACACGTGTCTTATTTCTCTCCCCTCACTCTTGCAGTTAGAAAAAATTAATATTTTATCTCTGGATGGTTTTTTTATTAGAGAACTGCAATCCTACAGCAACTTTTCACCATTTTTCCTATTTTCCACATAGAGGAACTCATCCTATTTTCCCCCAAACCAATATGTCAGCCTCCGTTTACAACATGGTCACGTGAGAAAGTACCCGGCTGTKCGACTTTGAGAATAGCTTTTGATACGTCTGCAGTCATTTTACATTTTACAAAAATGTATAAACCCTAAAAATAAAAAGAGAATTCCAGGCAAAAAATGTAAAATACTGTATGCTATTTTGTTTTGTTCCTTTTTAGTATTTTTGATCAGCCAGTTGTTTATTACTGGTTTAATTGCAGGTCCAGTGAAACATGAGTTCCAGTTTGTTGGTTTTTGAGGTTTTGTCAGTGTGAACTTCGAGTAGGGATTTACATCTGCTCCTCTGCTTCACTGACGGCGAATAAATCCAGAGACAAAGGATTGTTTTCRCTCCAGTCCTACGATTTATTGTCTTGTAGATTCAGCTGCCTGAGAGGCGAGCCTCCTCCAACAACATCATGTAAAACACATGAAGCAGTCGTTAAAACTGAGATAGCTCTGACTGGGCTTTTTCATTTCACCTGATTTCTACTCTAACACACACACACAGAAATTAGACCAATCATCATCGGGGTTTTTTTCTGCTCCAGTTTGCCACGCACAAACGAGAAGCCGTTTGGGTTAGGAGCAGATCTCCAGAGACAAATCTGTGACTGGATGACAGCATGCTTACATGCACTCGCCTTCTGGCAACTCGCTGCACAGATGAGTGCTTAAAGTATAAATTGACCCATTTTGAACTGCGTCTATTCATAGCAACAAAGGAACAGCCACAACCAGAACATTCTACTCATTCTCGCACGGCGAGGGCTGAGATACAAACGGCAGAAAGAAAATGTTGTTTAGCTGTTGTTTAGGCAGATGGTGTTCAGCTCATGATGTCAGTGTTGAGATGTGAGTTTGGAGGACGGTGTTGTGTACGCCTCCTCCGGGGGTATGGCGGTGCGCGGGCACGCAGAGAACCCATCTGCTTTCCATCCAGACCGCTCGTCTCTCTCAGACAGCTGCTCCGGACCGGGACCGTCTCAGTCCGATGTCAAACTGGGACCAGCAGCACCGCAGTGAAGTACAGTTCTGTGCAAAAGTCCCGACTCAAAACATTCTCASTCCCAACTCGTCAACATGTTGATGCTTGGTCAAGAAAATGCAGGACAACTAACCGTCCCAGACCCTAAATTTAACTTATATTAGCCCCATACAGCCTATCCCTGACCTCAGTACCTAAAGTTAACTATTAGTCCTGATCCCCAGAGTTGTAAAGTAACTAAGTACAAATACTTAGTTACTAGGGGTGCCACAATACATGCACCCGTATCGAACAGTGCTTTAGGTTCAATACACACTTGTATCGAACAATATTTTTAAAATTTATTTTATCAGCTTGTCTTCTGAAGATGTTCTGTGTTGAAGGATCAGTGGATCTGTGTTC
>NW_013952454.1:2227734-2229330 GCF_001266775.1 Austrofundulus limnaeus | reverse complement strand
GTAATATTCCTAAAGGAGACTTTAACTTTTACCAAAGTAATATTTTGGATACTTGTACTTTTACCCATGTATCACTTTGTGGTACTTTATACAACACTGCTGATCCCTCATATTAACCCAAAGACCCTTATTTGGCGCAACCCAGAAAAGCCGCGGGCGTGAATAACTGACGTGAGGGGAGTACTGAACCYGGCAAAACTGGAAGCAAACCTGACCAAGTCACTCGGGAGTGAGAACACGGTGCCTTATTTCTTTACACTTTATCAAAACAATGCCAACTGTAAAAGCAACTTGTTGCAAGTTTGTGTGCAGCTATTCCATACTTTTTCAAAATTTAAATTTCAACTCCTAAACCTCTTTGATCACACAAGTGAATACAAGATGTTCTGGGCAGCTCAAACTTTATATCAACATTTCATCTGTGTTTGTTTGTTTTGTTTTGTTTTTTAGAAGAAAATGCACAATTCCAGTATAAATGTTATTAAAAGCCAAGAATTCCTTAAAATGCAAATGTTCTGCTGTCTTWCATGAGACGTAAACTGGCGTCATCCTGTGCTGAAAAGACAGAAGACACACATTCTGCGTGACTGCACRAGTCACGGCGAACCAAAAAGTTACCTTCAGTGACTCGCAATTTGCAAATAAAAAATATGTAGCTTTGATAATGCTAAACGTGTGTCGCGTCTTCACCTCCTTCCAGCTGAAGACTGGTGGGACAGACACAAACCTGTTGCTGTTAGACAGTTAGCTGTCAGCAGATGTAAAAGTTGTCATAACTTAATTTAGTGGAAGCTAMTTGGTTCGCTGATGGTTTTCAAAGTTAGTGGAATAAGCTAATACGCTAAACGAAAAACTTGCTGAGCTGATTGCCATGCCCACCACTGCATGACATGAAATCTTTCATGATGAGTCTAAAACATACATATTAGGCCTCCCTTGCAAAAGAGATCCATGATCTCCTGCTTAAATAAAATAAATCTTCAGTGATGTGTTAGCACKTGGAGTATGTGTTGTGGAACTCCCTCAGTTACAACCGTGCCAGATTTTAGCTTTGTGTTTTTACAGTTGCTTAGCTGTGGCAGCCATCTTCAACTGGGATGACTCCAAAAGCGAATCAATTGCACATCTGACCATTACTTTCTGAGTTGCCATAAAATCCATCGTGTGTTTCGTGAGATATTTTGCTAACAGAACAGAAACGCAAGCAATCGCATGGCTTTAATAATCACTAAATACAACCTCCTAACATTAGTTGTACCGGTTTACTCTCCACTCAGGCGGTATAAATGTCACCAACGCTCCATCGTTTCTCCAGAACTTCAGACCTTTCTGTGACTCAAAGCTCCTGGCAGGMGAGGAGGTTTGTTACGGAGGTGTTCGAAACAAGTTTCAGCAGTTCACGTTGGCAGCAACACGCTAAGAAACAGCTCTTTAAGAAATTCCAGGGGGGTTAGAAGGCAAATATTGGATTTATACAATTTAAGCTTGCTTTTCTTTCATTCTTTCGTTCTTTACTTTGTTTTTCTCTCCAAACTGCTTTGACACCTTCCACTGCCACATCTGCCTTTCTGTCCTTGACACACATGCACAGTAGTG
>NW_013952454.1:2224094-2226621 GCF_001266775.1 Austrofundulus limnaeus | reverse complement strand
CGTTAGATTAATTGATTAGAAAATAATCGTTGGTACAGCACTACTGTTTTGTAAATTTTAGCTTGTTTCTGCTGTTTTACCTTTTAACTGTTCTTGTATCCTGTATTTTGTTTGTAGCAACTGTTTTGCAAATTTTAGCTTTTATTTCCTGTTCTGATGGTTAAAGTTTTAAACAAATGCCCTAATAATTTAAGCATTTAGCTGTTTTGCTCATTTCATATTTGACCTAGTTCATTGAAATTTTTTATCTGCTGGATTAGGCTTTCAACTGCTGTCGTAATAATTTATCTTTTAGCCACTGTTTAGTTTTTAGCTGCTGCTAGGCTAATTTTAGCTTTTATCTACTGTTCAGCTGGTTAAAACTTTGATGTCCTAATAAATGTAGCTTTTAGATACTGTTTTCCAAATTTTTGTTTCTTATGCTAAGTTTAGCTTTTATTAAGTGTTTCGTTAGTTTAAATTTATATCTCCTAATACGTATTTTTAGCTTTTAGTTTCTGTTTTTAGTATTATTATTATTTAGCTTTGGTCTACTTTTCTGCTGATTTAGGTTTAACAACTTTAGCTTTTACCTCTCAGTTTTGCTAATAGGTAGCTTAAAGCTACTGTTTTTAGCTACAGTTTTATTTGTTTTAGCTTTTATCTAGAGTCCTGCCTGCTCATTTTAGCTACCGTGTTGCTTTTTAAAGTGCCAGTGACACGCCTGTCCTTCAAATACAAAAAGCCAAAGAAAAGATCTTCATATTCAGGGAAATTAGCATAAAACACACAATTTAATCCATTAGGTCACATAATTGGCATATTTTCCATTGAATTTGGCTCAGCTAAAGTGAAACAGGAAGTGACATCAAAGGGGAACTCTTTAAGAAATAAAACTCCCTGGTTTTGTTTATTAAAACAATATTATTTGAACTCTGACTCCCCTTCATAGAAACAGCTGTCTGTATTAGCTTTTGTAACAACGCTCTGTTTACATTCAGACATTCCCCTTTGACATCACTTCCTGTTACTTCACATGCAAATATCTCAACAACTGTTCATCTCAGTGGTGTGAAATTTGTTTTGCAACATGTTATCMATGTTATCTTTCCAAAAGTGCAATCACATTTATCACAAAAATTTTWTGTCTCAGGCACTTTAAGCTKAAGCTATYACACTATATTTACCTTTTACAGGAGCTRCTGTTGTGCTTATTTCAGCTTTCTCAGCATTCACACATTAAAAAAGTCATTTGAAAACTTCAGCCTTGATGTAAAACAGAGAAAATGCACTAAAACGAAACTCTTCTCTTGAACCATCACCATAAAGAAGATGATCGTTTTCAGAACACAGTGAGGTTAATTGTCGGTGACAGAACCCAGAGGCTCCTGGATGACTTCATTTGAACCTTAAGCAGCAAAAACTGGGACGAACTGTGTTTTCAAATCCAGCTGATCCAATCCAAGCTGAGSAGCAGAGCTGCAGAGCCAGCGGTGAAAAGAAATAAACTCTGAATTACCCACCCAACAACATAAACAACAACAAAGATGTCATGGTGAACTATTATAATTTAAGGAACACACTGTTCTTCATCTCCTCAGCTCCTGTCAGGACATAAATCTGTTGTTTCTTCTTCATATTTATTAATTATGAAACGGCTCCAGCTGCAGCTCTAATTAAACTCTCAATCAACCAATCAATGTTCGGACACGCGGATGATGTTTGATCTTCAGCTGCGCGCGCTGACGACAAACTGYTCCTATGACTGAATATGGCTGCAGAGCCTTTTCTCTCCTCTCGTCCGAACCTGTTACATAAAGATTCTCACACGTGATCCGTTTGTTATGGTCAGAGCCTGAGTCTACCCGTGCAAGAAGAAAATAAATAATAAATAATAAAAACAAATAAAAGCAGGTGTGCAAAATGAAACCGATTTGAGTTAAAAACGAAACAAAAACAAGCACGCAGCGAGCAGAAATCTGCACGCATAAAAAAAAAAAAAAACAAGAAAGCAAGTAATTAAAAAATAATCACCTGGTGACGTAATCCTCCAGCTCCTTGTCGATTTCAAATCATAGTTTTCCTGGTCCAGGAGGAGCCTTCGGGTGTCTTTCCTCCCCCGCTGCCTGAGCTCCGCTCCGGTCGGGTCTGCTGAAAAGCTCCGGTCCGTCCCGAACCCCTCCGAGATGCTGAAGAGAAACCAGACCGCTGATTGGCTGCTGCCGATTTGTTGTCCTCTCGTCTTCCTTTCTTCTTGTTGTTGTTGTTGTTGTTGTTGTGAGCAGTGATGGAGCTGTGGAGCGTCTCGTTGGTGTTTTCAGGAGGCGGAGAGGAAGGATGTTAAAGGGATAGTTCAGAYCTTTAGAAGGAAGGTTCCAGTGACGGAGCTAGACTTTAATGTGGGGGTGGGCGGGGTGGCCCAGGCTTTTAAAGGTGGCCACATGCAAACCTGGTACCTAAAGAACAYGCATGCTTGACAATTGTTTTAATCTATATGCATTTATTCATTCATCTTTCTCTCACAAAAAAGAGCAATAAAACAATGTTA
>NW_013952454.1:2216522-2224084 GCF_001266775.1 Austrofundulus limnaeus | reverse complement strand
CACTAGTCCCCTAAAGCGCTAAGTTTCGGACCTAAATTTCTCCTTTGCTCTTTAGGGATTTTACTAATTTCTTAAAATGATGTGAGGATTTACGCTTTCTAAATTTAGAATTGCGTAGCATTAATTGCAAACAATGTTTCACATTCAATCGTCAGTTTTACCAAAGAGAAAGAGCTGTCTAGTTTCACTACGTTTTGTAGCCACATAATTCATTAAAACTGTCATAATTATTATTATTTTTTACATTGGAGGGGAAAGTCGTCTCTACTTAACACAATGGAGCTACACTGTGAGGAAACAGCAACCCCTCAGTCAGCGTTGCATTCACAGTGCTTTATACTGACTTCGGACTCTTTTTGGTGACAGTTTTCATTTAATAGAGTTCCCACAATTCTTAGCGTGGCAGGAAGCAATTAGACCTACTTCACTGGGTGACAATCCACCTGTGGTTCTGAGCTGCAGAACCACGCTCAGCTGTGCAGTTTGTACCTCCTCTCCGAGGGACACCACAGCAATAAACAGTAAATAAATAAATAACAGTAAAAAAAGAAACACTTAATAGTTTAAATTCACACTCTTATTTTGAAAAGAACAGAGTTCCTATTCTGTGTCCTGTAGCCTGAATGCGTTGCTTCAGTTTTACAACAAATAGTTTAAAATTACGAATATATCTGCATGTTTTCTTACCGAAGCCCTACCATAAACATAAGAAAATGACCAAGAAGTAGCAGAACTAGCAATCCACAACTATTTTGTTTTAACACCATTATTTTAAAGTCTGTTTCAACAAATTACCTCCCCAAACTGCGAAGACATATTCTAATCTGTCAAAGAAAATGATCTTACCACTAGATGGCAGTAAAGTGCTGACTTTACTCTTACCTGAATGTTTTCTGGTAAATAATAATAATCTTCTGCTTTATATTTAGCTTCCGCTATGTGCTTTTGAACTTGTGGACCTAAATAATTTGACTAGTGCTTTAAAAATTGCACAACTAAATTTTGAATTTGTGCTGCCCACCTGTGTAAACTGCACACCTCACAAATGGACAGTGGGGGTTAATTATGCTAACAGCTAATAGCAAAGCTAACATTTCATTTAGCAGATTGRCATTTTTGCTAACCAAGACCAATTAGCTTCCACTAAATTTAGTTCTGCTAAATTGAAGTCCGCTAACAAAAACATCTATTCCCTCACACATGCGGTGCTTTTCGTGTGCCTTTTGTGTGCTTGTAGCATCGTTAKCATTTTTCTGTGTTCTCCCGCCTGTGATGCAGATTGAGTGAGCCGCCTTCGTCCACTCAAATCCTTCTAACATGGACAGAAAGGATGATTTTGGCTAAAGAAAATACCCTAAAGCACTTTGGGAAATGTATAGTTTCATCTCGGTGGATTAATGATTCAGAGGCAATAGCATTTGTTAGCATTAGCTTCCTTACAATTAGCTACAATTAGCAACTAGTTAGCATTTTCTTACCTTTTTAGTGGTTTAGCGTTTGCATAGCTAGTTTTTTAGTTAGCGGATTGGCAGTTACCGAAGCTAACTTTAATGTAAGCTGTGAAAATACTGTCAGCAAACTCAAGCATGCAGGAGATTATTATATGTGCCTATTTCTGTGACTAATTTCTGCCACCCACTCTGGCTCTGCTCTTGAGTRAAGATTTGACAGAAAGGTTGTGAACGGTTAATATCTTACCTGTAGTAGATACTGTAGCTCTTTAAATGGTCAAGGATAAAGTAGGGGGGAAGGTGCCTTTGTGAAACTCTTTACAAAAAGCAGCTGCCTTCAATCCTCTGACCGTTTATAAATCAGTGACGGAGTGGGCCATATCCCACACAGACGTGAGGTTTTAGACAGGAAGCAAGTTTCGTAGAACCATAAGAGCAGAACTCAGCTGCGTTTACATGGATCTGTATGAACTAAATGAGCTGATGAACTCTGTAGTGATCCTCATCGTGTCATCGTGGTTACTTAATCTGTGTCATCACTCCTCTAATGAATCTGCTTATTTTTGTTCAGGCTTTTAAATCTAAGATGAAGACTTTTAAACTGAGTCCAGCTGAATTTTGTCTGATGTCCAGATTCTGGTTCTGGTGATAAAACGGACTGTGGGTGCCGGCCTCAGGGACTTCTGTTTAAAGAACTTGTGACTAAAAATACAAAACATTTCAAATGTTCTGAAAATGAATGAATCCAGATCTGTCCTCTGAACCCTCTCATGTCTGAGGATTTATTAGGTGTTACACAATCAGGACTTGGATTGAGATTATGTAATCTGAGGCCTCAAAGTACCATCAGTGGTTCAGATGTACGACTCAAAGATAGAGGCGAAGTGGTGAAAACAGAACAGTGATCCTGGTGGAACAGTTTTACATGCTTCAATTGCACCACTGTGTGGTTACTGTTAGATTACACATCACAGTATTAATACTGTATTTAATGGTATTTAATAATTTAACCCTGTAGTGGTTCTGAGATTTATTCTGTCATGACAAGTTGTTCATCTTGAAAAAAAACCTTCATAGCTTTTAAAAAGAGCATTAATTATAAGTTGAAATGTCCCTTTTGGTTAAGTTTCAGACTTTAGGTTTTATACTTCTTTTTTTTGTTACAAAATCTGTTACAGAAAGGTTTAAGAAGCATATTGCACTTTTTAAATTAGCTCAGGATTAAAAGCTTTAGCTCTGTAAATACTAGTTTTTGTATTTTTTGTAAGATTTTTTTTTTAAAAAACAAAGTGAGTTTCTATAAACAAATCTCAACAAAAATCACCATCATGAATTTCTGGCAAGTTAAACACTTCAGTTTTGTTTTCGACTTTCTTACATTTGTTTCATGATATAATTTAGGAAGTAAAAAATGTAAAAATTTATTGTCAGTGCTTTGATTTCATTTTACACATCTATAATTAAAGCACCCAGAAGCTCTAAAAAACTGAGAAGGGGGTCCCTGCAGTACATGGTGTTTTGTGGGCGGAGACGGCTCTACTCGTGATTGGCAGAGGTCTTGATGTGGGCGGAGACGGCTCTACTCATAATTGGTGGAGGTCTTGAAGTGGGCGGAGACGGCTCTACTTGTGATTGGCGGATGTCTTGAAGTAGGCGGAGATGGCTCTTCTCGTGATTGGTGGAGGTCTTGTGGGCGGAGATGGCTCTACTCGTGATTGGCGGAGGTCTTGTGGGCGGAGACGGCTCTACTCGTGATTGGCGGAGGTCTTGATGTGGGCGGAGACGGCACTACTCGTGATTGGTGGATGTCTTGAAGTGGGCGGGGATGGCTCTACTTGTGATTGGTGGATGTCTTGAAGTGGGCAGAGATGGCTCTACTCGTGATTGGCGGAGGTCTTGTGGGAGGAGACGGCTCTACTCGTGATTGGAGGATGTCTTGAAGTGGGCGGGGATGGCTCTACTTGTGATTGGTGGATGTCTTGAAGTGGGCAGAGATGGCTGTACTCGTGGTTGGTGGAGGTCTTGTGGGCAGAGATGGCTCTACTCGTGATTGGCGGAGGTCTTGATGTGGGCGGAGACGGCCCTACTCATGATTGGCGGAGGTCTTGTGGGCGGAGACGGCTCTACTCGTGATTGGTGGAGGTCTTGATGTGGGCGGAGACGGCCCTACTTGTGTGGGCGGAGATGGCTCTACTCCTGATTGGTGGAGGTCTTGATGTGGGCGGAGACGGCCCTACTCTTGGAGTAGCTTTGTCTAGTTGGGCAGGAAGCAACGTGTTTTTTAAGATTAATCTTAGTCATAACTTGGAAAAGGAAGGTGCTAGCTACATGAAATTTGAACGCCTTACATATGGAGGAATGAGTAATAATTTGGCATGGTCAAAACATCCCTAACCAGCCTGTAAAAATATTGCTAAAAATCAATATGAATATAAATATTAGTCTTAATTTGAGACAGGAAGAAGCTAGTTGCATGCAATTTTAAGTTAAAATGTGTTTACATTTTCGCAGTAATTTTTATTTGAGTGATTGTTCTGTTTTTTAAACTGTACCTAGACAGTCAATAAATCATTTTTTTACTATTATTACGACCTCTTTTAAGTTGCCCCAGAAGACATGTCAATCCGACCAATCATGGTTAGGGAAAACTCCGCCCACACACTAACTTCGTCAATCACTAGGGTCAACTCCGTCCACTTTCAGGCCCCCACCAATCATGAGTAGGGCTGTCTCCACCCACATGAAGACATCCACCAATCACGAGTAGGGCTGTCTCTGCCCACATCAAGACATCCACCAATCACGAGTAGGGTCGTCTCCGCCCACTTCCAGGCCTCCACCAATCACGAGTAGGGCTGTCTCCGCCCACAAGACAACATGAACTGCAGAGACCCCTACTGGAAAACACTGCTCACATGGAGAAACTGAGTTAAATAAAAGATTCCAGCCTTGTATATAATCATTATATACCTTTACACTATATTATAATGTAAAGATTTTATCATAGGTATTATTTAGGATGCTGTATTTGATCATAAAAAAGTGTTATTTATTTTAAAACATTGCAAATCAAACTGAATCAGATAAATTCATGGGACAAATATAAACTGAAGGTAATAAATTGGGAAGTAAAGTCTTATTTTCACATAAATGATCTCATCAGTGCTATGGTTCTCAAACTTTTTCCCGCTTAGGAGGAAGAAGTCGTACGTGCCATGTCCAACAAATCGAAATTATTCTGCTGATAAAAGCTAAAACCGCAGAGGCCGTTCTGTCTCAGTGGAAGAACTTTACTCTGTTTCTGCAGCTTCTTATTGATTTTACTGAAAATATTTGCATCAATCGTTTCAGACAATAACATCATCAGAAGTGGCCTCGTTGTCGTTTGCTTTGACGGCTTTTTTTTTTAACCCGAATCGTTTTAAAATATTTGTTTAAAATACGCGAAAACAAAAGACGTGCAGTTTTATGTGTGCAGCTGATTTCTACAGCTCTAAAGTTAAAGCTGATTTTTGTGAATGCAACATGTTTCAACTGGTTTTACTTCAAATTTTCTAAAACTGTGTGATTTAAAAAAGAATACAAAAAAAAACAGAAAACTAAACAGATCAATGTCCTACAAAAGAAGTGTTTTAATACACTTTGTAGATAAATGATGCGTTAAACTGTCAAATTCAACACATCACAAAAACAATTATCATTTTTTATCCTCTTGAAACATTTTAAAACACAAATGCTGGTTAGACTTAACAAAACTTGTAATATCTTCAAAAGTGAAAAGAATTGAGCAAATGCTGAACAGAATCATGTCAATAAAGTTGTTGTTTTTGAACAGCAGCAAAGTTTCAGGTGGTTTTCTGCTTCAGGAGACGCTGAAAGTGTCAGAGATGTTCACAAAATAAAAAAATAAAAAATTAAATGTTTCATTATAAACTGGATCTGAGACAATAAGTCATTTCATCGTTTAAAAAACATTTGGCTGCTTTTATTTTACTCACATGTTTTTATTTATACACAGCTAATAGAGTTGCACAAACTTTCCAAGATTTTTTTTGTTTACGGTTCAGATTATTCTGAGCAGCTCTGTAAACTGTTCCTGAGAAGCAACAGCGTGTCCCGATCCACCGATTCGGACACGACTTACTGCCGAGAGCGATCCGGAGGCACCACCGAGCTGCCCAGAGGGTCCTGCTCCGCGGGAACGGACTTCTCACCGGTGCTCCGATCCTCCTCCTCGTCGAAACTCCAGCCGGTGATGACGCTCATCGAGATTTCCCCTAAAACGGCACAAAAACACAAAAAAGTGAACTGGCAACCTGCGTAAAATACGTCACGCGTCGGACTTCCAGAAATATTTGATTTATAACTAGAATTTCCAATGAGAACAGATAAAAGTCAGATACTTACTCATTTCACTTTCTGTGGGAATTTCTGTCCCGTAATGAAAATTATTCTCCTTTTCTGCTGATTTCTTGAAGTTCTCCAGCTAAAACAAACCAACAGACAAACAAACAAACCTGTACATAGCGACATCACCGAGGTGCGGAACGTGAAATACTGTATTATAAAAACGTGACACGTTCACCTCTGTACAGATGGAGTCCGACAGGCTGCCGGTGAGAAGACCTTTGCTGCCCAACTTGCAGAAACTGCAGAAGAAGAAAAAAGCTGAAACAATTATTGTTCTCTAAAAAAAAAAAAAAACTAAAAATGAAATGTAACTATTAAAAGTCGTATTACCTTGAAGTTTGTGATAATGCTGGTTCACAATCAATCGTGGTATCTTGGCTCTTAAAAAAATTAATGAAAAGAGAAGTTTTACATGTAAAACAACTAAACTTATGAAAGACTACGAAGACCCTGAAGGGACATCTGATTATGTTTTTCTTTATTGTTCCCAGGAGTTGGAAATATAATGAAAATAAATGTAGACATATAGTGTTTTAAAACACGTATAGAGAGAATAAATCCTCAAAATGTCCCCCTCCTGCTGGAGAAAAGTTACGTTGTGTCACAGGATCATTTCCTCCTCCCTCCCGAGCGAAGCTTTAACAACCGTAGTTTTTTAAACCCAAGTTGTTGGAGAAAAAAAACTTTTTTTGTGTGTTTTGTTACCCACAGAGATGATAAAAAAAAAAGATGTGGACGTTCGTTCAGTCATAAATCCATCTTGTTAATGCAACAGTTCTGCACTGAGAGCAGCAGCTGATAAGTTCAGCGGGCAGGAGCTCATTGTATGGCAGGCAGATATTACATTTATTTGGCTTCACCACACTTACATTCCAGTTATCTGCAACTGTTTTATGACTGGACTATGTTGCAGCTTAAGCCTCTTAAGGTCCTGTCACACTATAACATTTTAGACAACTTTGCCAATTTAGAATTTTTTTATATCTAAATAACTAATTTTACTTGAAGTTCTGGTTATAACATCCACTTTATTTTGATATTGTTGAAAATTTGAGGAATGTTTTATTTGTTGTTGAAACTGTTTTGCAATATATATAAAACATTCTTTTGTACTTCTGTTATGTTCATTTGCACTACAGCAAAAATGCTGGGTTTGATTATGATTACAGTTTTCTGCTAAATAAATGCTCTAAAAATTACATTATCTTTGATTTTTATGATCATTTTCTATCGCGATATATACCATTACTGTGACGGGATTCAATTTATACCCTGATATGAATTTGAGATCACACCACCCAGCTCTTCTTATAAGTATTTAAGACTCCATGAATTCAGTTTCAATTCTGTTCATTATATTATTAAAGAACCTCAAACACAACTGTCTGTTCCATTGTTGTGTTGTTGTCTGTCTAAAGCATTTGTTGTGCCCGCTGGTTTATCACAGTCACATGTGCAGCATTATACAGGGGTTACTTTAATTTAGCTTCGGCATAAATATATCCCAGGCAATATCACCGCTAACTTCACTAACTTCTCATCCTGTTTCAGTAACTGCATATCAATAAAAATTTCATTCAACAGAGTCGATACAAAACATCACAGCCCAGCCACCCTGCGGAGGAAACCCATTTCGGCCGCTTGTATCCGGGACCTCGTTCTTTCGGTCATGACCCAAAGCTCATGACCATAGATGAGGGT
>NW_013952454.1:2211662-2213232 GCF_001266775.1 Austrofundulus limnaeus | reverse complement strand
GTATGGATCACTTGGGTTGTTACCAACATCTGGTGAAAATTTCATGTCATTAGCACCTCTAGTAATATATTTACTGAGAAAAATGTTGACGTGTTCAATAGTTATTTTACCCGCTGTAACTCACGGTCAAACTGTGGCGCCGTTCGCAGGTTGTGTGGATTCAAGTAATGTTCGATGAACGTGAACAGAATGACGATGACGAGCACAAAGACGCCGACGGTCGCAGAGACCAAGGCCCCGAAGAAGAACCTGGAAGAAACGCATGACCTGATGGTTATTTGTGGATTTTAAAAATAATAATGAGAAGACGTGTTCACCCAAAACAATCTGACCTGTAGTTTCTTCGGCCCACACAGGTGTTCAGCCACTTGCAGTGATGATCGAAGCCTTCCACACATTTGTTGCAGGAGCTACAGTGTTTGACTTTGGAGCCGCTACAGAAAACCAAATTTTAAACATTTTAAACACACCGCCCAGCTTGTAGGTTTACGTTCTGCTTACAAACTTTTATTTTTCACGGCTGGTTTAAGCGTCTTTTTGCAGCGTCACCAAAAACTCATGTCTCAGACGATTTTAGGTTTCACTCTCCTTGAGCTGCAGCCCGGAAAACTTGGTAAAAAAAAAAAAAACAAAACAGCACAATCTGCAGGTTCTGGTTAACAAGACGGACGATTGTTTAAAGAGAAAAGGAGACAGGAAAAGTTTTCGTGTCGGCAGAGTGCTGGTTCAGCTTTACAGTTTGGGAGGTTCTTTTGTGTCTGAATAACTCTTGGGAGGTAAACTGTTTAACAAACGTCAAAAATATTTCTCTAAAAAAAAGTCATGCCCACCAAAGACCCTCAAAAAGCTTGAAGATCCAATCAGGACCACTTTAAAATAAAATAAAAAACATGAAAGTCGTGTTTCCTGGAAGAAAGATATGCAGTAAAATAATGACAACAAGAATGTTGTGTAGTACACAGTATACTTTTAACACTCTATGGTACACATGTTATCAAATAGTAAAAAAAAACTTCTTAAAAATTAATTGAATAGAAGTTTGTTGTCTCAAGGCAACGTTGTACCATAAACAAACTAACTGGATGTTTTAATGCAAAAACTAGAATATATATTCATTATAAACATCAATTTCTTGAAGCAAACACTTGAAAAATCATTTAGTTTTTTAGAACTATAATTAATTTTGCACATTAAAAGAATTAATCAGTGGCATTTCAATGTAAATATTATTCATACCTTTATCCCAATATGTACCTTATAAATTAAAATAAATTCTTTTTACACTGTTTGTGTTCCAACTTTACATCTGGATGATATTCTGATGTGGTACAATGTTGCCTCAGGACAACATGCAGCCTTTTGTAATTTCTTACAACATATTTGATACAAAGACTTTAAAAATGCGTTTTTACTAACCACTGAAGGTGGTTCAAATTTTAATGTGATTATAATTTACAAATTGTTGCTGAAGAAGGAATTAAACCTTTGTTTTTCTTTAATTTTTTTGTACGTTTTTGTTTTCGTAATTTGAAGGTTATTTTTGATTGAATTTATTTATTTGAGAAAAAGG
>NW_013952454.1:2204719-2211552 GCF_001266775.1 Austrofundulus limnaeus | reverse complement strand
CTTTCATTTCATTTAATTTATGTTTTGTATTTTTATTGTATATTGAATTTATGTTGTTTTGTTTTAAATGAATAAACTTTTATAAATAAATAAAAAAATAAAAATAATTATTTGTGTGAAAATGAGTAAAAAAATACATTTCTGTAGAGGAAATGTGGAGCTGTATGTGGCGTTCACATGGGCTGATAAAAGTAGGAAAATGAAACGCTGTGGATCATGTAACTAATGTTTTACATTTTTATTGGTTGGTTTTTGAGTTCCTCTCTGAATTAGTACTAACCAAATAAATGTCTCATTTTAATTTAAAAGTCTAAAACAGGTTGGAGGTAACGCAGTACCATAGAGGGTAAAAAGCTACTAAAAAGTACTATGATGGTTCTGAGAATGCACAAAGGCAAAACCTGCTAAAAATACGTTCTGATAGTGCTTCTCGGGACTGCAAATGAAAAATGATTTGGGATACGTACACCTTGACGTCACACAGGTAACAGTGCTGATCCTGGATCACGTGAGCTCGCTTCGTCCGGTCAAACAGAGGCATCGGGTTGGAGTAGGTCCTTTTGGCCCTCACAGTTCCATCTGCAGGATCTACAGTCACAGCAGCTATGTGACTGAAAAAGTGTACAATAAACGATATGCCAGCAACCTGAAAAAAAGAGATGAGTTGAGGGAAAAGAACCTGAACGTCCAGAAAGTGTTGATCAGTCATTCAAACGATACGTTTTTCAGCTTGTCAAGGTAAGAAGTAAAACTTCGATCAGGTGAAGTTTTACACCATCATCATCACAATCACCAGTCGTACCAGGTCCTATTAACCTTTATTTAATCAGGCAAATCCCGCAGCCTAACATGTATGTTTCTGTCTGTGAGAGGAAACTGAAAAAAACAAAACACATAAACAATGAGGGAAGCATGAAAACTCCACACAGAGGCCCAGTCCCAATGCTCAGTGCACTCTACACCCCTCTGTGAAGTGTAAATAAGAGAATGATAACATCTAATATTCTGAAGAAATATGGAGAAGCGGAAGTGAATCCATGCAAAGTGTTTGTTTGTTCTCAGTTGCTTTGATTTTGTTGTAATTTACTTTCATTTTGAACATATTCTGGGGATTAAAAATGGGCAGATATTATAAGATTTATTCTTCTTCTGCTGCCTTTCATTTTATTTGAATTTGTTTTGAGTGCATATGTTTTGTTCTTTGTCTTTGTTACAAATGAAATGAATAAATTTCTAAATAAAATAAAATGTGGATTCAGTCCAAGTGCACATAAGTGTTTGAGTGCACAGGTTACAAGCGTGCAAAAAAATTGAGAATTGGGGCAGTACGGATTACGTCATCGACTTGCGCCTCTTCGTCGTAACTGTGACACCCAACACGGCGGGACCGGTCACTGTTTTGGCATTTGTTTTGCTAAAAAAGCAATGGGTTTTAGGCGAAGAAACATGGAGCGAAGGAGGCTTATACATCAGAGTATGAGAACTAACTAACAAGTTCTTCTTCTTTTGGTTTTATTGGTGGTTGGCAGACTCATTTAAGTGCATTACTGCCACCACTAAACTGGAAGGTGCTCAGTGGACACTACCAGATTTCTGCCTTTTAATTCAAAATGTCACACAGCCATGAATTGTGGATAATACACTTCACCGAAGTCCGTAAAAATGCGGACTTCGCTTAATGGTGGAAATAGTACCCCAAAATGGGTGGGGCAAACTCAAACCCTTCAACATGAACGTGCATTTGAAGATCAGAAGGGCGGAACGAGGGTGGGAGTGCGTGTGTTGGGACAGGGCCAGAAAGAGCCCAGGTCCAAACCTGGGATTGAACCCAGAACCTATTTGCTGCGAGGCTACAGTACTAACTAGGGATACACGAAATAAGGGCATTAACATTGGTATCGGCCAATATTGATCATGTTTTAGAATATCGTTATCGGCCCGATATGTACAACTGGGCCGATATTAACGTCTGATATTGATTTCCCACTTTTTATCTTTGTGTTTCTGTTTTGGAAGGCAAAATGGTTGGTCGAGTGGTATCTGTCTGATTATGAAAGGGATATTGATGCTGCACAGCCAGGAATAACTGAAGTAGGGAGCCATGTCAGAGGTCTGGTCATTTATTTGTGGTATCGAAAAAAGACCCAAGTGTGTTTGTGCGTATATGTATATAAATAATTTCTGTGTTTGTGTAATATCAGAAAATATCGGTTATCGGCCATAACAGCAATAATTATATCGGATATCGGCTGAAATTTCCATATCGGTGCAATCCTAGTACTAACTACTGAGGCACCGTGCTGCCATGAACAATGACGTGAAAATTTACAAAATGTTCTAAGAAGTTGCCAATCTTCTCCAGGTTTACCCAAAAGGTCAAACCCTCACTAGGGTTGGGCAATGTTGGCAAAAACATTTATCACGATTAATTGTGGTATTTAGCCAATAACGATTAATTTGACGATTAATCCCCTGGAGTTCCTGGACACGCGTCCTAGTCACATAGCAAATTTAGTGGGAAAGATTTGCTCTTCGTAAAAATCTTTTTCAAACTGTGTAAAAATTACGGACTTCAGGCTACACGTTAAATTCTAAATTATGTTGATAGATAAATAAATTACAGAACTTTTTTTTAATGTTCATCATATTTGAAGCGGAGAGGAGCAGCCTGGTGGCATTAATCGTATTAATCGTCAAGTGCCAAAAAATAATCGATTAAAGTTTTTCTGACGATTAATTGCACAGGATAGGATTACGCCCAACCCTAACCCTCACGCATTCAGAGAAAATACAAAGAAAAAAAGAGCAACAACTCTTCCAATACAGACCTCAGTTAGCATTTTGAAATGTATAAAAGTACTAATAAATATCAATAAAAAGACAAGACAATTTAAGCTGTTGTTGACTGAATGCAATATTTGTCTCAAAACGAGTCACCAAACGGAAAAAAAACCGACCCCGACCAGAGCTTTAAATCTACAACAGAACATCTGAAAACAATGCAAAAAAAAAGTCAATTCGTTTCAATGGCACAGTCAAAGTCCAGACCTCGGCCTGATTGAAACACTGTGGTGAAAGATTAAAACAGCCGTGCGTGTCAACAAACATCTGCAGACCAAAGAGCTAAAGCAACGAAGAGAAGTGGGCCAACATGCAAGAGGCTGATAAACCTGTGTCTGTCCATTTATCTGTCCGTTAGCAAAATATCTCATGACCCACTGAACAAACGTTAATGAAAGTAATCGTTAGAAATAAACGACTACAGCTGATTAACATCTGGAGTCAACCTGATTGCAGATGATAGCATCCAAACAGATTTTTAGAGCTCCGTCAGTTTTACAGATATCGAGCTAAGGCTCGGTGTGGTAGTAGCAGAGAGTCACGTCCAACTCRTACTCGGAGGAGCACTAACATATTTGTGTAAAAAGTTGGCATGCAAGGTGGCGGGCGATATCATTCCTTCAAGGAAAGCTGATTTTATTTGCTTTAATTGCTTCAAATCGCTGAAGCATCCCATAATTCATTGACTTGAAGCAATTAAAGCAAATAAAAGCAGCAGAAGCTGCTTTTATTTGCTTTAATTGCTTCAAGTCAATGAATTATGGGATGCTTCAGCGATTTTTTGCTAAGATTTTATCGAATAATGACACAACCTACGACGTCACGCGTTTGATTTAACTGTCCTTTTTTTGTTTGTTTTAAATTATGTCCCATAAGTAAAGCCTTGAAATGGAAAGTTTGCTTACTTTTTATTCTGTCTGTCGCTCGGTGCATTTAGCTCCGCGCAGCTGCTCCTACTTCACTGAGAAATGTCTGCGTTTATTGTTGCGTTGTGCCTGTTTKTACGTGTTTATTCTGTTCTTTGCTCATCATAACTGCATGSAAGAAGTTGGTCTCTGAAAACCAYGTGCTGCTTTTGTTTTATTTTATATATTTACTTGATCTCATTAAAGGGAGGGGTTGGACTTCATTTTTCCAGAGCTGCCGGGAAAATTTGTTCCTAAYGTTTTGCCTGGTGAAATAAAAACAAGACACTAAGAATAGTTGTTTGAAACAAGTGGAATCTGTTGTGTGAAAAGGGTCAATGAGGCTTAGGTCAAATGAACTGGTGTGTTGACATCGTGCAGTGAGACAAACGGACCACTGATCGAGACGTTCCAGCCCTGATAAAGAGACATAGTTTTTTCTCCTACGACTGGAGTCTATACAAACCAGACACACAAMAAAATCCTTGTCTCGTCCCGCAGCCCAAAACAAACCGATATCAGACATCGAAGCCCCACCGCTGCGCCTCTGATAGGCAGACAGACAGCGTCTTCCCCTGAAGGATACAGAATAGGCCAAGTAGCTCCACGGTTGAGGCAGGAGAGGGATGTGAACGCCGAAGCCGATGATGGCCAGGTAGCTGAACACCAGCCACCCGATCACCTGCAGCGGCTGCAGGGGCAACGACCACCCGTTGATCCGGGGAGGCTTGGAGGGGACCAGCTCGTTCTTGCTGCTGCCTCGAGTAGGAGACACGCGCCTCAGCGTCTGACTGAAGCAGCTCATCTGAAACAGGATAAAGAGGAAAATAAGCAACAGGCTGGATTTTAATACACACACAGAGTCGAGCTCCTGCAGGGAGAGTGGATCCAYATTTGTTAGGAAAATGAGCTGAGGATAATGACAGCAACTGTTCAACCACTGACCTATACACTCACACTCTGATGTGTCATTTCAGCAGAGTAGTTTTAGATCAACATTCAGATCATATATAAATTTAACTTTACAAACTCCACAGCACAACAAAATAAATGTCATTTTTKTCATAAAGCTAGAACACCTTCCAAAGCATGCATGAGCAATACAAAATCTATGTAAACGACATATACTAATAAACAAATCTTTCAGAAAACAAATACTCCAGAGAAAAAGGTCAACGTCTCTCTTTCTGTGCTTTTATTTTGAAAAACTTTTAATTAAAACTCGGTATGAGGACTTATTTTGTAATATTTAGGAGTGAAATATGACTTTATTTACTTTTTAAAAATTAATATAAGTTATATGTTAGTAAAAATCGACATTTTATCTGTGCATCTCCCTGAAACCCCTTTTCAGTTTTTCTGTTTCACTCAAAACAAGCTRTCAAACTCTTTCAAAATAAACTATTAATGACAAAATAAATAAATACCTATAAGACATATTTTACAAAAAATATTTACCAGATAAATTACTTACTTTTTTTTTTTTTCCTCTCCGGAGAAACACATTCACTACCTTTTCTGTTCCAACACAAACGATTTCCACCGCATCTTTTCGTCCTACAAGTGGTTTATCAGCCGTGCAGGTGCGTTAAATAAATTTATCCACATTACAGAAACTTCACGACTACAACAGGAAAATGTTAAGTCCTTCGACAGTCCTGGATAAATCGTTTTGTGTCCTTGTGTCACTGAAGGACGTGAAACAATTCAGCCAAAACTTGGGATAATCAACTCAGCAGGGTTGCCAGGTAGGAAATGAGGAAATGTCGTAAGCTTGCGGACGGTCTGGCTCGTCGGAACAGACCATGATTAATGGGTGTCCATGTGAATGAAAAAGTTTCCTTTCGTGATCAGAAATTCTAAAACTATATCTTTATAAAAAAAACATCTTTAGTATATGGGCGCTAAAACTATCGTAGAAAACGGTAATTTCCGTATATCTGGCAACGCAGAACTGCGCATGCGCGTTCCGACTCGGGCTTTTTTGTCTGTAGACATCTCAGGAAATAATTTACACCCCCGTTTTCTTTTTTATWTTACGTGAAAATGTATATCTATGGAGCTAAAACAGGTTTTTAATTGTGTCGCTGTTTTATTTTCTACGTTTTACCATTTTTACCACAGCAAATCTCTTTTTCAACATCAAAATAAGCTGTCAGTTTTAGCTTTTAGACCATACTTTTTTTCAGCTCCTCAAAATACTAAAATAGAGAATAAAATACATTTTAACTGTTTTTTTTTCTTTCTTTTAAATGACCTATGTCTGCACTACAAGCAAAGAGAAACTGATCTTAAAAGACTTCAGGGGTACAGAAATGCAGATAAGCAATTTAAAGATTTTTAATTTATTAATGAACAACACRCACTATTACACATGCAAATATTTATAAGAGTTTTCTGATACAAAACCCTAGAAATCCAGTCTGTACATTCMGTTTTTAAGACAAATGATTAAACAGTTCAATGTTTTGTGTTCGTAGAAAAACAAAACAAAAAAAGGACAGGAAGTCTATGTGTGCAGTCAGCTGTTGGTCGAGCCCTCCGGCTCCGGAGACTGCAGGAACTCGTAGGGATCGTGAATCATTTCAGAGTGATCTCCAACACCCAGGTGTGACGGGCTGCCTGTGGACAGAAGAAAAGAAGGCYTTTAATGGCAAAGCAAAGGACTAAAAGGTGGCTGCTCCCTGCTGCAGATACCTAAGTGGTGCTGGTCTCTTTCAGAGGCATTGGAAAGGGAGGACAAGTTGGATGAAGGTCTGGAGCAGACTCGGTCCACCTGAGCCTCCTGGAACTCCTGCAGCAGCTTATCGGTGTCGTCAAAATGCTGGTGGCCTTCGTCGTTCCCGGGCTCTTTTTTCACTGGTTTACCTGGAGCCAGAGTGTTGTTTAAAGTACCACAAAGTGATACTTGAGCAAAAGTACAAGTACCTTACCAAGAAATTACTTTGGTAAAAGTTAAAGTCTCCTTTAGGAATATTACTTAAGTAAAAGTCTTAAAGTATCTGGTATTTTTTGTACTTAAGTATTAAAAGTAAAAGTATTGATATAAAATGAGCAGTTAGATTTTCTGTAAGGACATTTATTAGG
>NW_013952454.1:2202578-2204644 GCF_001266775.1 Austrofundulus limnaeus | reverse complement strand
TGTCCTGCTGGAGTGTGACAAGATTTGTTTGTGTACAAACTAATACACTATCAGAGTTTGATATATTTATACTTCTCATTCAACCACAGTTAAATTCACTCTATCTAGGAGGCTCAGTTTATATGGATAGTATTTTTTTATAATAACAAGCTGAATGAAAACAAGCAAAAATGAAATAAAAGTAACGACTTTCTACTTCTAAAAATGTAAGGAGTAGAAGTAAAWCGTTGGCTGAAAAATCATTACTCAAGTAAAGTACAGATACCCAAAAATTCTACTTAAGTACAGTAACAAAGTATTTGTACTCAGTTACTTTACACCTCTGGAGGCGGAGAGGAGAAAGTGTCCATTTGGTTCATTTTGACTTTATGATCAGAAATATAAATTTCACAGAGAAAAATATGCTTCCCTAAAATGTTTCTACTGCTGTGTGTAACTGAAAATTAGTAAAGCTATTGAGGAAAATTTCATGTAATAATAAACCTAGTCAACTCGAAATAAAAAAAAAAACTTCCTGCTGCCTCGAGCATTTTGCATTGATGTAATCATGTTTACAGTTTGTTTACACTGACTCCTCCATTGTTCTACTTCCTTGATGACGTTACAACTGTTTGACCTGAATACATATAAATGCATCAAATACATAATAAAGAATCACCTAATGKGTTCAGCATGGAGATATCCAGAGACATGTCAGGATAGCTCTTCATTGACATGAAATCCAGGACTGAGCTGCTCTCTCCGAGGCCAGCACCGTCTGACAGCTAAAGAAAAACACCCAGAGTACGAAAAGGTCACGTCAGAGGAAACCAAAGCAACTCTTACTTTCTTACATTCGTTAAAAATGACAGCCGACCTGCATGTCACAGTTGTTCGACTTGGTTTCGTCAGGCTTCAACATCATGTTTCTTTTCTGAAATGTAAAATAAGAACATCATCGTGATGTTGTAAGAGCAATATCTGAAGCTCGAGCCGAACACCGCACCTGTCGAATCTGACTGACAGCCTTTGAGTGATCGCCTCCTGTCATCTTGTCCAGAAGTTGATCGACCCAACGCTTGGTGACGCCTCCACAGCCCTTTACAAAGTCCTGCAAACTGTGCAATTTAAAAAAAGAAGAAAGGAATAATTTTAGATCTGAACTTTATTATCTTTTTATAATTTTCTTCAAAAGCTCTAAACGTTACCTCAGAGCACACTGTACCCCCGTCTCATCACCATACGCTGAGTACAGCTTATCTATCTCGTCTGACTGCAAGTCTGGAAAGACGGAGTTCTTCTGAAGGCTCTGGGTGTTGTAGGCACTGCTCAGAAAAGTCACTAAACACAAGAAGAAACAGGAAAGCTTGGTCAGACTATGAAAACCTACATGCATTGCATTGCACTGCATAAAAATAAAAAAAAACCCAATCTGCTCCTACCTTTGTGTCTTCTATCATCTTTAAAACCTAATGTTGTCAATCCAGGCAGAAGCTTATTAGACAGAGACGTCAGATCCACTTTATGAGTCTCCTCATCTGCATTAAAAAACACATTTAACTTTTACAAGGAAAAAAAGGGTTTTAAAAATATTTCATAAGTGGATCACAACAAACCTTCCGCATCAGGATCGAGCTGATTCACAACAGTGTACACAAGAGACCCATCTGAATCTTTACGCAAGTAACCCATCTGTAACCACACAGAGCAGACAAAACAGGCACAGATTTCACTTAAGAGAATACACACGGCTGGACTAACATGTATTAATTAGCATGTATCAACTAACACGTATAAACTAACATGCATTAACTATCATGTAACTATCATGATGTAACTAAAATGTATTCACTAACATGTATTAACTATCATTTTGTAACTAACATGTATTTATTAACATGTATTAACTATCATGTTGTAACTAACATGTATTTATTAACATGTATTAACTATCATGTTGTAACTAACATGTATTTATTAACATGTATTACTAACATATTGTAACTAACGTATTATCTAACATGTATCAATTAACATGTATTAACATATATTAACAGGTATTAACATGTATTAACATATATTAACAG
>NW_013952454.1:2200097-2202275 GCF_001266775.1 Austrofundulus limnaeus | reverse complement strand
CATGTATTCACTAACATTAACTAACATGTATTTATTAACATGTATTCACTAACATTAACTAACATGTATTTATTAACATGTATTCACTAACATTAACTAACATGTATTTATTAACATGTATTCACTAACGTTAACTAACATTTATTCATTAACATGCATTAACTAACATGTATTAACTAACATGTATCGATTAACATGTATAAACTAACACGTTTACCTATTATGTTGTAACAAACATGTATTTATTAACATGTATTCACTAACCTGTATTAACTTACATGTTGTAACTAACATGTATTTATTAACATGTATTCACTAACATGCATCAACTAACATGTATTAACTAACATGTATTAACTATCATGTAACCAAAATGTATTTATTAACATGCATTAACATGTATTCAGTAACATGTATCAACTAACATGTATTAACTAACATGTTGTAACTAACATGTATTCAGTAACATGTATGAACTAACATGTATTAACTATCACGTTGTAACTAATATGTATTCACTAACATGTATTAACTAACATGTATTAACTAACATGTATTAACTATTATGTTGTAACTAACATGTATTTATTAACAAGTATTAACATGTATTCAGTAACATGTATGAACTCACATGCATCAACTAACATGTATGAACTAACATGTATTCACTAACTTGTATTAACTAACATGTTGTAACTAACATGTATTAATTGACATGTATTAACATGTGTTCAGTAACATGTATGAACTAACATGCATCACCTAACATGTATTAACGGTGAGGAACATGAACCTTAGAGTTTGGCATGTATCTGTTGATGCGATCTCGAGCTTCATCTGCAGAATGTTCAACCAGAGCCAGAACGTGCTCCTCTGCTGTGCTGTCAGTCAAGCTGCACGCGTTCCCCTCAGGTTCGAAAAGGTAACTGAGAACATACAGACACATGTATAAACACACAAGCTCTTTAAGTGTCAGAAGATGCTCAGTACTCATCTTCAGGCCTTTCTAACAAACTTTTACACAAAAGGCCATTTATTTCCATTACAGTAAGAAAGAACCTGATGTCTCACTTCATGTCTTTGACTGGTTGTTTTTTGGACTTTTTGGAAGGCTCGAYGGGGATGGGGATCGTCTCTGGAGGAGGGAGATCGGCCGTCAGGTCTTCGTCTCCCAAAATGGCCGCCTGCTGGGAAAAATCCATGTCCTGCATGAAAGACATGCTGCGTTTCAGCGCCAAAAGACGCTCCTTGACACAGAGAATAAAAGAGAAAAAAGGCTTGGTGACAATGATGCTTGGCAGAAACAGCTACACCTGATACCAATACTTTTATTTGACTATATAATGCTGACAATGACTGACTTCATGTACAGACTTTCCTTGAGTTCCAACATTCAAATGAGCCGTATTGCCATGAAGACTTCAAACCACTCAGCTGCTCAAAACATCAGTGTTTTGAATATACACCCATAGATAAATGTGTCAGCTGACTCTTGGAGGCACACATACATTAAATCCAAATCTATTTGAAAAAAAAAAAGACAGTTAAACTGAGGGATGCTCAACAATGCTCATGCTTCCAAAGTATTTAGGTCAGGGATCATAGAAGTCCAGTGTTTTCCTCTTAGCCATTCTTGGGCTTTATGATTTGGTGTCCTCCTTGGTCGTCACCCATTAAATCCACTTTGGCTCAAACAAGGACAGATGATATGATCTGAGGCTGATGTTCCTTGAGCTTGAAGTTCATCTTCAATCTCTTTAGAAGTTTTTCTGGGCTCTTTTGTTACCATTCGTATAAGCCGTCTCTTTGATTTGTCATCGGTTTTCCTCCTGCAGCCACGCCCATGGAGGTTGGCTACAATCCCATGGATCTTAAATTTCAGAATATGTGCAACTGTAGTCACAGGAACGTCAAACTGCTTGGAGATGGTCTTATAACCTTTACCTTTAACATGCTTGTATGTAATTTTCTTTCTAATCTCCTGAGACAACCCCTCCCTCCTCTTCCTCTGGTCCATGTTGCTGTGGTCCACACCATATCACCAAACAGCACAGTATCTGTAGCCCTATAAACAGGCCCACTGACTGATTACAAGATTTAGACACCTGTGATGATAACTAGTGGACACACCTTGATTTGTCCCTTCGGAACCATTAATTTCAGGGGTACCATCATTCC
>NW_013952454.1:2196275-2199727 GCF_001266775.1 Austrofundulus limnaeus | reverse complement strand
TATATATATATTCTGTTGAAGCATGGTTGAAAAGCAATGTCTGACTTTCATTTATTCATTTTCATAGAATTTTTACTTATTATTATTTTTGTCAGATTCTAGTTATTTCTGGGACCATTGTGGGTTTTTCTTTCATTAAACGAGGGGTACCAACAATTTTGTCCACATGTGTATACTTTGGTAAAGATAATATGCATTTCTATAAGAATATTTTGTTAGCTTGGCTTGGACCAAGTTTGGAACTTGGTCTACCTTGTGTGACTGGGTTTGACCCCTCGCTTTAAAGGCTTTAAAATAAACTCAAAGTTTTTAGACTTTTCAGTCTCCAGAGTTTTTAAAGACTCTGGTGGAGCTTGGGTTTAATATTGACCGACTTGCTGGAGAAGAAGAGTTGCACAACAACTAATGATTTCCAAAATTAAGTGAGAAGTCATAAGGCAAGAACTGCAACAGTGTTATTTGAAGTGTTATAAAGTGAGCTGCATTAAAACATTTCAGTATGATTTGTTTTCATTTTTTAACACGGTACCTTGCTCATCATCTTGAATCCTGTGTGAAGCAGCTTCTTTGCAGCCTTGTAGTAAACGGTCTCTGGTCGGTTGTAGACCATGGCATTGTCACACATCAGCTTAAAGTCCGCCTGGAGGCAAAAAGAAAAACAGGTTTCACCACATATGAGTCAGCCTCCATCCTGTCTCTTGTTTTGAAGATGAAACTGTATCCTCACCTTGAATTCAGTTACTGTGTTGTATTCGTTGTTTCTAATCTTGTCTTTCATGGTGCTGAAGTCCATCGGATGTTTGATGATGGACGAGTAACCGGGAGCGATCGCGTCCGTCACAGGGAATGCAAAGAATCCGTGTGGATCTTTTCTGAAAAGTCAAGAGATGTAGCATCGTTTTAATCATCGACAGCAGCTTTCAGACTTGTTTGAGCTTCCAGTGGGTGTGTTCTCCTCTTACTGCACCACGGCATGTGTAAAGTTAATACCATCTGCATAAATGAACCTTGTGCATTGTTTTGATCGGTTAGAACACGTAGTTAACATTTAGATTCCACTTTTCCTCATTTTATAACTTTCAAAACACATAGGCATGACTCAGCCTGGAACTGAAAATATGGATGGAGGAAAACAGTTTAGCTTATTAGCTTTAGCGTTAGCCCTGACACTATCACCATATAAACTGTATGTATTAGCTCAGTGCTACACATTCTCCTCTCGTCACCGAGGTCCTCCATCCACATCCACATTAGAGAGGGGAACACAAAAATGACCTCAGTTTAGAGTGTTAGTCATGCTAGCGCCGAGCTAATACATATAAGGCAATATAGCATCAGCGCTAAAGCTACAGTTAACAGGCTAAGCTGAGGTTCTTCTTCCATGAAGCAGCTCTGTTGTCCTCCATCCATATTTTCAGTTCCAGGCTGAGTCATTTCTACCTTCTCCTCTCTGTCAACGCTCTCTGGTTTCATTTAAAAGAGTCGATCATCAGATATTGTCCAAGATTAACCTTCAGGGTGGATATAGCTCGCTAGCAGCCTCGCACCGAGGACCTATCCACGTCATCATTTACCCAGAATGCTTTGCATGAAAATAAAATGGCTCAGTCCGTGTAATAGATTTATATTCTTTTAGTTTAAAAATGATAAAAACTGAACATCCTACAGTATTTTTAGTCTTTATTTTACAGTTMAAATACATGTTTATCAAATAAAGTCGAACGTTACAWCTWATCAGGGATCCCTTTTAACGGGTCCTGCGTTTTACAAATAGCMTGCAAACAGCTATTTGGAGGATTGGTTTAGGAAAGAAGAACACTACAGAAATYAAACAGGTCATTCCTTTTTGGAAACACCTATTTTGTGACATAAAAATAAATGTGTTAACACTGATAGCATATTGCAACAAATGTAAGTAATAAGTACAATAAGTGTTTGTGTAACATCACAGAAACTCAACAAAAACAGACCAACACATCGGAGTAAATCTGTGTTTCTCACCTCTGCAGCTGCCTCAGAAAGTGTTCGAGCAGTTGCTGACGAGGGGTGGACTCGTTCTCTGCATGTGGGAAATATAAACCTTTACCAGACACGTCTACAAGTGATGAACAGGAAATATCTGAATTGTTGATACGCCGGCCTTGCCTTGTTGCGTTCGACATGATCTAACYGGTCGGTCTCCTTGTTGTTCAACTTCCACCTTCACACTGGGGTGAAACTCTTCCACTTCAGGCTCTGCTTCTAACCTCTCTTTCTTTTTTCTCTTCTCTTCTGGCTGATGAAATACAAACAGAATTTAAACAACATTAAGTATGATGAAATCAAAAAGAGGTTATCGCTTTTAATTGTGTTTTTTTCTCACCTCTAATGAGATACTTATAGTTTTTGACAGTGTGAACGGTTCAACGGGTGCTCCACTACAGGCGGCAGCTGCTGCCTCTGACTCGTTCTGCTCTCGTTCTCTCTTCTTCCTTTTCTCCTCCTGCCCGGCGAGACCATTTTCAAACAAAGCTAACAAACGACGCAGCTCATCGCGCGGACCGAGTACTGACCTTCCGCCGCCTTCTCTCCTCGTCGTCCACATATTTATCTTTCTCAGACTTCTTCTTCTTCTTTTTCTTCTTCTCTTTGTGGCGTTCTCGCTCGTGGTCCGACCGGTCGTCATAGTCGAGGCCCGAACCGGAGAGCTCCGTCACCTCACTTCCTCCAACTTTCAGCTTGATCTTCAGGGGCTTCTCGAGGGCTTTATCCTCAAAGTCTACGATCGGAGCAAGCAACAATAAATATAGGAAAGAGACAACAGTGTCTGCGCAGACATTCAAGTGCAGTACAGAAATATCCATACAAGGAATTTCGTTTTAAAACCGTGCAGCAAGATTTGAGTAAAGCTCCAAAACAAACTTATGGTTACCACTTTGTTGGCATACTGTATATGAATTTACTCAATATAGCTGCAGCTGTGAAAATGTTCTAATAACTACTTATTTCCCGTAGAAAGCTGCTGCCTGATGATCAGCTCGCACATCAAATATCTTAGGACTGGAACTTATTAGAGAATTTTTAACATATATTTCTTTCGCAATCTCCCAATCRTGCAACYTGTAGGGATGTTGACATTTCGTCAGCAGATGCTGCCATTTTCTTCCCAAACTGYTGTGACCAGATTTTGGAAGGCTGCTCTGTGCGTTTCCTTGTTATTTCCTCCTTCTTCGTTATTTCTACGTATTTCAACAAAGCGTGCTGACGTCAGGTAGTTTGCTACAGCCTCGTCTTTGAGTTTTTAATTTTTGTTGATGAGTTCTGAAGAGACAATTTTTAAAAATAGGATCAAAGTAAATCACCCGTTTTTCTAGTGACCCCTTAAAGAGAAAAGCTGCCACAAAGAACATTATTTTATTTGCCCTTGTTCCAAATTTGATAATGATTTGAAACGTCGAAGTTATGTTTTTTTT
>NW_013952454.1:2194766-2196236 GCF_001266775.1 Austrofundulus limnaeus | reverse complement strand
GTTTTTTAGGATACAAGATGCTTCCTACAAAACCAGAATGTGAATCTTTTCCTAAAATTTCATGAGGATATCTTGAACACTGAGGAAGTTGAGTAAAAATAGATAAGAACAAGGTGAAATGGTCACATTGGTTCTGCTGTGAACTGCAGCAAGAAAACAAGCTGATTTCACTTAAACAAACATCAATAACGTCCCTCATACTTCAGATAATCACATGATTTTGGTGTTATTTTGTATGGTTTGTAATGATCTTTTGGAATCTGCTGTCAGATTTAATATTGGTGTAGGATAAAAAATGTATCCACATCCCTACAACCTGTGCTGTATCTCTGATTACCCTTCCTAATCTTGAGAAGAACATCTTCTGCTCTGCCACTTCCAGYGCCCTCTTATCTTTTTGTCAATGACACTGTCAATATAACAATAACACATTACTGATTATTGAAACTGTCACTGTATGGACCACCTGTATTTTTTATCAGATCTATTTTAGTCATRGTTAACAGAGCTTAAGTAAAAATGTATGTTTGCTCATATAATGTTTTTTTTAACATACGTATCAACCTTTATAATCGTGAGAGTAATTTACCTGAACTTTTTGGTCTGTGCTATCGTAAAGGCTTACCTATTTTTATAAAACATAAGTTCAATCTTTAAGAGATTTTTGACCTGACAGGGGACAATCTTTCTTTTAAGTAGCAGCCCATAAGTCTATACACAATCATCGGCTCTTMAGATTTTTATAATAAAGTTATGCAAACTGGAACTTAAACATGTGCATTTATATGCAATTTGCTAGGAAATGTATCCATAAACAACTGAGTCGTTCAGTTAACTCCACTAGCTAACATCCAACCTAGCTACAACAAAAGYGAATAGGCTAAAGCTAATATTAGATTAAATAATCTGGTACCACCAACTGTTATCCACTCCGGTTTGTGTTTCTTGTGCTTTTTCCCCATGTTTTTCTTTCCTTTTTATTTTTACAGTCCAAGTGTGTACTCCAGTTTCCTTGYCACTGTTCACGAACCGAAATAACACTAGCTAACAGTATTAGCCATAAAACCGGAAGAGAAAGCTTACGGCGACAGTTGTACTTCCGGGGTCACAAATGAGCGCGCTGAGTTCAACTGGTTATCAGCTTTCCACACGCTTCTGAAATCTTTGATTGACAAAGTGTTTGATTGTTTCAAGCTGTCGTTTTGACAACATTAATGTTTTAAGGTGTGTTTTGCGTTTTTCTCAGTTTTTATGTTCGGCTAACTGCCTCACTGACGACGTACGTAGCGGAGCTAGTTTAGCTAATATAAAAAAAGTTAAGCTAATGTTGATCTAGTATTTGCGCTGTTTACGTTTCTGAGTGTCTTCAGCTGTACTAAAGTTGAGGTAGTCAGAATGGACGTCGCCACCAAACAAAATATTAACGTTGAAGTCCATGTCAAATCTCTCAGGTGAGTTTATTTTCCTTTT
>NW_013952454.1:2189254-2192761 GCF_001266775.1 Austrofundulus limnaeus | reverse complement strand
AAGTTCTTGTCTCTTGCACTGATTTCTTCTTTTAACATTGTGAAGCTCTACTTAGAACCTTCTCAAGATCAAATAGTGCAAAATGCATATTCTTGCACTTTTTTGACTGGTCTTAAGATTTTGATCAGGAGTGTACATCCCCAATATAATTATTGCTGTTATGGCAGATAACCAATATTTACCGATATTACACTAACACAAATTCTATTGTACATATTCGCACAAACACACTTGAGCTTTTTTTGATACAGCAAATAAAAAACCAGACCTCTGACATGGCTCTCTGCTTCAGTTATTCCTGGCTACGCAGCATTAATAACACTATCCTGATCAAACAGATGCCGCTCAACCAACCATCTCCCCTCCCAAAACAGAAACACAAAGATAAAAAGTGGGAAATCAATATCGGACATTAATATCGGCCCAGTTTTACATATCGGACCGATATGATAATGACCTATGTCAGCTGATACTGATATTAATGTCAATATATTGTGCATCCCCCGTGTCAGGAAAACTGTCAATTAATATTTGCCACTTTCTAATTACTTTTAAGTAGTGGCATGTGATAACATATTCATGTCTGCATTGTGCAACATATTCTCACTGTCAAGCGTGCATGTGTGCCTGTGGCATATTGTGTTACTAAAGATCTGCCACTTGACTTTGTGGAAATGGTGGGTTTCAATCCACAGCTATTTAATCTGTTAAAATGAAGACATTAGTCTGACTGATTTATGAGGAAAATATTGGAACTTAATGTAACTGATTTAGTCTAAAACATGATGTTATTTATTAATCGTCATATTAATCCTTATAGGCTAAATGGCACAATTAATTATGATTATTTGTTTGCTGATATCATCTAACCCTAGGTCCTAAACAAGCAGGATGGAGTAGATAGATTTGTGACCAAAGGGTGCCAGCAAAAATCAAAGGAAAGGTTTACAAGAGAGTAGTACCAGCTATGTTGTATGGTTTCAATACAAGATTGGTACTGACAAAAAGACAGGAGACAGAACTTAAAGTGTCAGAGCTGAAGATGTTGAAGTTTTCTTTGGGGAGTGACGAGGATGGATTAGGAATGAGATCATCAAAAGGACATCATCGGTTGAACGACTGGGAGTTAAAGTAAGAGGGGTCAGACGGAGATGATTTGGAATCATGGCATCAAAAAACAGTTGAGAAAAGAAAATTAGGCTTTGATGGGCATTAACCTCCTGAACCTGGCAGTGCTCTTTCTTTTAGCCTCCTGAAATCAGAGAATGACCCAGTCATTATACATCCCTCGTAGCCAACATATCTAACTCTGGTTTGTTAATGCTGCAGCACTGCAAAACTGTCTGATGTGAGGACGCACGTCCAGGCTCTACTGAGTCGCCACAGCATGGTTTTTGGAAACTTCAGATGGACAGAGTTCGATGAAGAGTTCTTGCAGAGACACGTGGAGTCTGTGGCCATAGTTGATCTTGAGGAAATGATCGCACAGGTTCATTGTTTTTGCTTTGCTTTGAGTCTAATTTTAATAGAAAACGTTCTTTAAAAGTTAATAATTCCACGCAGCTGGTTGTATATTTATCTCCTGCTTCTTATCCAGCCTTTGGATTTGAAGAGCTGCCTTGTCTTCGTTCACGTCTTCACTCTGAACGAGGAAGGACCCAGCATGCTCACTTTAGAGGAGGACGAGGAGCTTTCAGCAGCAAATCATTGGCTCCTGCCAACAGGTGACTCTAATGTTCACATTTAAGGTGTATTATGTGTAAAAAATAAAATAAAAGTAGTTTTTAAAAAAAAATACTCCATGTAGTAGTTAGAGAGGGGTCACTGAACAAATTGTTGATCTATGAGAGCTGCAGTCAGCTTACAAATAAAATAACAAATGTTTATGGCTTCAGTGTTTGTATGCTCAGTACTTTGTAGTTTGTTGTATTTTATTTGACCAAATTATTGACTGTGTGGGATGAAGTAAAGCTCAGAGCAAGCAGTGTTCCTGTGGATCCTTAAAAAGTCTTAAAAGGCATTGATTTATCAATCCAAAAATAAGGCCTTTATTAGCCTTAAAATTTCTTAAATCAATCTTTTATGGGTCTTAAAAATGATAACACGTTGTACGTAGGATGACTAATTCATCTCAAATATTACAATAAATGGTAACATTTATTTGTTTTTAAATAACTGACAGAATGCCTCGTACAGCTGGTTTTGTTTTAAAATAAATATTTGGCTGAAATTGTTGCTAACTGGGTTTTTTCCGTTTGTGTTTATTGTGATGTCGGTCTTAAATTTCGTGTCAAGTGGCATTAATTAGGTCTTACGAAGTCTTAAATTTTACTTGCCTTAAGCTGTAGAAACCCTGGCAAGACTCATCAGGACTAAACTTCATTTTAAAATGCCTTAAATTCTTCTCTTCATAAACAGCTGAGTTTCATGGGATCTGGGAGAGTCTTGTGTACGAAAMTGGAGTCAAAACCAGGGTAAAGTAACGACCAGCTGCCGAGAACCTAAAAATCACAAAACTTCATCTTTGTTGCTTAATTTGTCAAAGTTGATATTCTCCTTTAGCTCCTGGATTACGTTACAACAACGATTTACTTCTCAGACAAAAATGTCGACAGCAACCTGATTTCGTGGAACCGCGTCGTGCTGCTTCACGGTAAATTCAATAAACCTTCAGTCAGTTGCGAGATGATGAGTTTAAATGAAGTGATTCATGTCTCYGCTCTGGTTTAGGACCTCCGGGCACGGGGAAAACATCACTGTGCAAAGCTCTCGCCCAGAAACTGTCAATCAGGATGTCAAGTCGGTGAGACGAGGTTTATTTCAGAGGAGTTGCTTCAGCTCAAACTCCACCTGCTCTTTTGTTTTGACAGTGCATTCCTTACCCCCGCAGGTATTCTTTTGCACAGTTTGTGGAGATAAACAGTCATAGTTTGTTTTCAAAGTGGTTTTCAGAGGTAAGCTTTGTTCCTTTGTACATAWATAAAAAAAGAAAATTGCCTAGAGGACAATTTAGAATCTGTTCTCTATTTTCCCTTTTTGAACTTGTCTCTTTGTTACAGAGTGGGAAGCTGGTCACAAAGATGTTTCAAAAGATCCAGCAGCTGATTGATGATAAAGGCGCTCTTGTGTTTGTTCTGATTGACGAGGTGAGATTTAATAAAAACCCTGAAGTGCTCAAAATCTCAGGTCGGTTTATGTTCCCACCCTCACCTATGGTCAGGACCTCTGGATACTAACAGAAAGAACAGTTCATGCATACAGGCTGTCAGTGAGTTTTCTCTGCAGTGTACTACAGTGATTTTCACAAGATACTAGGGAACATGATRCCAAAAAACATAGGTACTAGCTAGGGGTGCAACGATACAGAAAATTCACAATTCGGTTCGGTTCGATACTTTAGTCTCACGGTTCAATATTTTTTTCGATACAAAAAAAGAGAAATGTCCATGCCCCTTTTTAACTTGTAATTTATTTAAATTAATTATAAACATTTGTTTAACCTCAAAA
>NW_013952454.1:2181338-2187973 GCF_001266775.1 Austrofundulus limnaeus | reverse complement strand
GGTACTTGGTTACATAGATACAGAGGAACGTAGGTACTAGGAGACATAGATACAGAGGAACGTAGGTACTAGGAGACATAGATACAGAGGAACGTAGGTACTAGGAGACATAGATACAGAGGAACGTAGGTACTAGGAGACATAGATACAGAGGAACATAGGTACTAGGTTACATAGATACAGAGGAACATAGGTACTAGGAGACATAGATACAGAGGAACATAGGTACTAGGTAACATAGATACAGAGGAACATAGGTACTAGGTAACATAGATACTGAAGAGCTTAACTATGGATCCTGTTCAAGCTGCATCCTCTCAGACCCAACTCTTGAACAAATGAAAAATCATGGAAAGGCTTTAATTAAACCACTTCAGTGCATTTTATTTGTTTTTGTAGTGATCAGATGATGCAAACTCTCCACAAGGTTACTCCGTGTGATTTAAACCTGCAGCTGTTCTGTTGAAAACACGTAGGTGGAGAGTCTGACGGCAGCCCGGACCGCCTGTCAGGCAGGAACAGAACCTTCTGATGCCATTCGWGTGGTCAACTCCCTCCTCACTCAGCTGGATCAGATCAAACGGTCAGAAACCAGAACATTACTGTAGCGTTGGGTAGCATCAGCAAAATGTTTAACGAACCACAAGATGAGTTTTAATGAAACTCTCAAAGTAATCTGTGCATCTACAGTATAACTCATTAAGCCAATCCAAGATGGCCGCCACAGCCCTTTCAACTTAACCAACACAAGAATGGGTAGACCCTGGTCAGTTTTACAGATACTGAGCTGAAATGTGATGTGGTAGCTGAGAGTGATGCTCAATAGGGGTGTAAGAAAATATCGATACACTGAAATATCGCGATATTTCATTTCCCGATACTGTATCGATATTCTAAAGCCCTGTATGGATTTTTAATTAAGGTTTAAAATGTCAACTTTCTTGCCAGGCGTTCATTTTTATGTTATAGTTCGGCCTCTGACCACTAGTTGGCATCAGTGAGCCAGGAATTTGGCTCCTCTACCTCTTGAACGCCAGAGAGTAAGGGTAGCATTAGCATTGTAAGTAAACATTAGCTTTTCTTTTTTTTTTCGGTAAGAGGTTTTTATTTAATAGAATTTTTGGACAAAAAAATCGCAATATATCACAATATATCGGGATATATCGTATCGTGACCCCTTTGTTATGATATGTATCGTATCGCCAAATTCTTACCAATACACAGCCCTAATGCTCAACATTTACTCTGGCATGAGATTGTGCTTAAATTAGGTTTTTTTCTTTTTTTTTTTTTTTTTTGTTTCGACTCTTGGGATTAAAATCTCCAGACATTCCAACGTGGTCATCCTGACGACGTCCAACGTGACGGAAAAGATCGACTTGGCGTTTGTGGACAGAGCCGACATCAAGCAGTACATCGGCCCTCCGTCAGAGAAAGGCATCTATAACATCTACCTCTCGTGTCTCGAGGAGCTGATGAAGGTGACCTGTTCATTTGTYCACAATTACTTTTATTTATCTCACATATTTATTCAAAAAGGAAAAARCTGAAATGTTTTTCTCAGAACTCCACTGGGGATTAGTAACTTTTACTATCTTGATGCAAGGCGGACTTGTAAAGTGATGTTTACATGTTTACATAGATGGTAAAAATATAAAAGGACATAGCCCCTGGGATGTCTTAGACACGACATACARTTTGAAGCAGCTCTTTGTTGTTTATTTAAAGCAGTGGAAATGATGGATCTCAACTGGAAGGCTGAAAAACATTTTAGAGACGTTACAAAAATAAAAAAGTGCAAAATAGGAGTGGAGGAACAACGAGCTAGTTTCGTTGGCAACAGTGCCGATTTCAAAACTCATTTGGATCCATTGGATTTGAGCAAATTCTTCAAGCTCTAAAAACAGATGTATAATTTAAAGGGCCTGTGACATGCTTCTCCTTCAAATACAAAAAGTCAAAGAAAACACATTTTGTATTTAAGAAAATTAGTATAATACACRATTTTACCCATTTTGTCTCATAACTGGCCTATTTTCTCTTGAATTTGGCTYGGCAAAGTGAAACAGGAAGTGACATCAAAGGAGAACTCTTTGGTCTTTKTTTATTGAAACAATCTTATTTAAACTCTTCTTCAACTCTGGTAATGACTCAACATAATCGAAAGAAACATCAGATTCTTTAATTATTGTAGCATTGCTCTGTTTACATGCAGACGTTCTCCTTTGACATCACTTCCTGGTTCTTCACATGCAAATATCTCAACGGCGTCAAATTTGTTTTGCAATATGTTATCAATGTTCTCTTTCYAAAAACGCATTCACATTTATTACGAAAATTTGATGTCACAGACACTTTAAAGATATTTGTGAAGAATCTAATCTGTGATTTTAAACACAAAACGGTTGAGAGCAAACAAATCGGATATGTCTAAAATCGTAAATTTACTTGTTGGATTCGTTCAGTTCCAGTGGCTTTTCCATAGTGATGTCAGTGTTTGTATCGAAAAATGTGTGAGCTTGACCGCTTTGTGCATTTGTAACAACAACATGGTCTATTCCAACCCTTGTATGTGAAAAGGGGGATTCCCATCAAAATTCACGATGACACCAAATATACAGCAGCTGGTAGAGAAAAATGGATAATTCAAAGAAAATTATGGATGTAACTTTGATTTAAAGGTTGATTAGGAAGATTATATATTATTTCAGCAAAACAAGACAAATTTGTGTCAAATGCCACCAATTCTGCTGTTTTAACTGAATCGGAGACAACCTATTTTAAATTTCCAACCATCCTAATCTTTGAAAATGGAAAAAAAGGCCCTCAACCATCTAAACCAGGGCTATTCAACTGGTGGCCCGTGGGCCACATCYGGCCAGCAAGTGACCAAATTTCAGCCCACCAATTGGTTCATTCATCTCTTAAGCCCAAACCTCCAGTTTTCTAATTTAATAAGTTCTTTTAGTTAAACACAGCTATGTTTTCTTTGCAAATGTGCGCGAGACTTTGTCGATATTTTGTTAATGTTGAAAAACAGTTTCTCAGCGGTGTTTCCATTAAGTAAGAAATGCTATTAAAGTCACTTGTGAATACGCTTGTTCTCGCGATAAGTCATTACAAACATGGTGGAAACGGATGTAAACACATGCTTATTTCTACCAGGGCTCTAGCGCTCATCATCAGCCATCAGAGGACACATCGGCRTCTTATCGATGTTTTCCAGCGACAAGCCCCTTATACTTGAGAGTGGCTGCGTATGCTGTGTTTTTGGGAAATTGTAGTCGGTGATTTTACTACTTTCTTTTGCAACGCCAGTGATTTTACTACTACTTCTACTTCCTGTTGTCTTCTTCTTCGTCTTTTTCGTCAGTAGAAACATCCCGTTGTTGATCACGTGACTTCCATGATGCGAAAAAAATGTTTCCATTGCAGTTTTACGAAAAACACCAATTTCGATATGGCCGAAATACCACCTCATCCTGGTGCATAAACATTTTGTCGAAAAAAAAGGAAGTTTTTTTCTATTTTGACGTGTTTCCATTGAGCAAATTTATTTTCTAAATTCTAATTTGCGCATTTTCATGATCAATGAAAACGCAGCTTTAGACATGTTTGGTGTCTACAGAATCTTGGCTACAAGACAGTTAAAAACTACAAGCAGTTGAAGATGAAACTATGAAAGTGAAAATAAAATTGTTTTAAAAATTTGGCAAGTCAGAGATGTCAAAATATTATTTGTGGTAAATATCAGGCATAATGTGTTCTTTTTGTTTTTGTTGTTTTGTTATCACTACTTTTATTATAGGGTTCTGTATGTTGTATTCATGATTAAATCAAGCAAAATAAATTATTTCGAAGGTAACAGATCTTTATAATACTTGGTTTATTTACATAATGACTTTAATTGCTGGATGTTCGGCCCCTCAGCTGTTGACCTGCAGTAACCGTGGCCCCCCCGGAGCAGTTTAGTTGAATAGCCCTGATCTACACCTTTTGTACGTCTAACGAGCCTGTGCTTCGTGATCCGCCCAGTGTCAGATCATTTACCCCCGGCAGCAGCTGTTCACCATGTACGAGCTGGAAACCATGGGCTTCGCTAGGAGCGAGGTGTCCGAACACAGTCTGAACCTGAGGAACATCGCTCTGTGAGTAAACTTTCTGTTTGTGGTAGGGGCTTCTGGTAGTCAAAACGGTGACTGGAACAACTAAGAGGTTAACGCTTCGTTGTCTTTTCTTCTGTCCGTCCAGAAAAAGCAAAGGTTTGAGCGGAAGAGCACTCAGGAAGTTACCATTTCTAGCCCACGCAATGTTTGTTAAGGTAAGCCTTTTAATTTTCCATTTTGCTGGAAAAGCAAAAAAATATAAATGTTTTGTAAATGTTTATTTGTTTTGTTTTCTTGTCTCCAGACACCAACAGTCAGCCTGGAGGAGTTTCTGGAAGCTATGAGCCGAGCAGTGGATAAACAGAGGGAGGAGCAGAACGATTTGATCAACAGTGTCTGAAACCATAAAAATACATGAAAATGTGATTTTGAGCTGCCAGTCTGAAAACCCTAACACCTTTGTTAAAGCTTAATCAGTTAGTTAGTTAGTTTATTCATTTAATTTAAAACAAAAACAAATAATCAGTTCATTAATCAGTTCATTTGGCAGCTCTAAAGAAAACACTTCATCAAATAAATGGTTTTAGCAGTTTTTATTCAGGTAAATTTGTTATTAACCTGATGTAATCCTTCATGCTTGAATATTTCTCTGTTTTTGTTTGTTTCACATCGAACAGCTTTAGCTTCAACGGTGCCTGCTTTTGCTTTAAATAAAAGCAAAGTTTGGATTTTTGTTTTAAAATTTATTATAATCTTGTTTTCRTTTGATTGTTTTACAAAAAAAACTTGTTCTCAGCTTGTGGGGGTTGTGRGTCTCTGAAAGCTGAAGTGGTGCTTCTTTTGTGGAACACACTTAGTTTAGAATAAATTTAGAAATAGTTGAGCTTTTCTGATGCAGCTTTTTATGAAAAGTTTACTTTTTTACATTTAATTCTACCTGACGAGCTGCTACCCATAYAAACCTGCTTTTTTGTGCACAATAAACACAAAAGATAATTTATCCTTTAACATACTGTTTGTGCATGTTTGTGTATTTTATGTTTCTCATGAAGGGGTGCATTTTTTTAAAATCTGCATTTTTCTTTTGAAAACTGAGTTCACTTTATTAAACCTTTGTGCAAAACATAACAAACGTGCGTCTTTGTATCGATTACCTTTTAAGGCCCGTTTTTCCTAAATACACTAAATTGTGAGGACCCACTGCTCCTTACAGGGCCCAAAGCAGGCGACCTCATTAATTCAAGAGCTGTTTTGGGCAGTGAGTTTGGTAGGTAAGGGTCAGACTATAGAAATGAATGGAAGTCAATGCACAGTCCCAGTAAAATAGAAAAACGTGTGTGCTGCTGCAATAGACGTAACTACAGTGCATTTCACCACCTTTAAACCACCACTGGGTGGTGCACAGACACTGTCCAGTTTCATACACAGAACCTGGATTTTATTTTTATGGCCGTGTTTTTTTATGAGTGATGTGATAAACAGTGAGAACAATGAGGGCAATAAGTCAGAACAACAATAAAAACTGATTGCAGCTGAACTTGTGCACCTCTTATAGTTTGGTGATTGTTAACTGAGAAGCTCTACAAATAAATATTTGAAAAAATACAAGTGAGAAACCTTTAATTTGCAGTTATGAAGCTGACACAGTAGTCTTATGACTTTTTTTAAATTCAGGCCTCTGCAAAAGACGCCAATTTGACCTGAATAAAAAAAAACCTTGAATTCTTTTAAATAATGCTCATCACTCGCCGCTTTGCACGAGTTTTGTTTTATTTTATTTATTTATTTTTGGCAAAGTTCATTTTGTGTTGGCTAACATTGATTAGCTGTGGCGGTCATCCTAAATTGTATCGACTCTAAACCATCAATTGTAGATGAACAAATGATTAGTTTCTGAAACAGACAAGGTCAACTCCAACAGGTTTTTAAGCCAAAGTCCTGCACAATGAGTAACACTTAGATTATGTGTTGTGATTGACTCTCRGCTACTCTATTAACAAACCAAATTTTAGCTCAGATTGTTTAAAAATTACAACATTAGAGCCATTTTTGTGTTTGCTAAGCTGTAGCTGTGTAGCCATCTTAAATCAAGTTGACTCAACATTGTAGATGTCCAGTCAATATGCTTCCAGTGGTGGGCACAGCTAACCAAAACGTTAGCCAACTTATAATTTAGCTACACAAACTCTAAACTACGACGGAGTATTAGGGCCACACACAGGATTTTTAAAAGTTATTATTACAAAAATAAAGTCAAATATTATGACTTTATTCTAGTAATGATAACAAGAATAAAGTCATAATATTATGAGAATAAAGTCACAACATTACGAGTTTAAAGCCGTATTTCTACAAGAATAAACTCATTATTATGGCTTTAATCTCGTAATGTGACTTTATTCTTGTAAAATTACGACTTTAATCTCGTAATGTTGTGACTTTATTCTTGTAAAATTACGACTTATCTCGTAATGACTTTATTCTCATTATGATGACTATTCTCATAATGTTGTGTTTTTATTCTCATAA
>NW_013952454.1:2175480-2180334 GCF_001266775.1 Austrofundulus limnaeus | reverse complement strand
AAATTCAAGAGAAAATATGCCAGTTATGAGACAAAATGGGTAAAATCATTTGTATTATGCTAATTTTCTTAAGTATAAATATGTTTTTTGTTTTTTTGTTTTTCAATAATAAGCATGTCACAGGCACTTTAAAATACATTGGTTCATGAGATATTTTGCTAACAGGCACAAACACTAGCAGAAWCGTGAGCTTGTTTTATTTGTTTTACAATGTTTGAGTTTCCATAAACAGATGGGTGTTTGTATGAAGGTGTTTTGCATTCTCTGCTGCTTTGCACGTCAGCTGAAGCTTTTAAACAATGTTACTTTTTGTTTGTCTGGTTCGTTTCCATTCTGTGGGCTCGATGCAAAACGGAAAATAAATACATCTTTCGTCACGTCTCTGAGACACGGTTTGATCACTGCAGCTTGTCTGAGTGACTGCTATGAAGGTTATTAAACGTGTTAATGGATTAAATCTTGCTGTCATAATAAAGATAAAGYTAAAAGATTTATTTAGTAACCAAACCAAGGTGGACTTCCCCCTTCTTACAGAAACGCTTAATTTAAGACTTCAGGCTGTACAGAATTTGTCTTATTACACCTAATTGTTTGGCGCCCTCAAGTTCCACTTGTCAAAGAAGTCTTTATGTGACATAAATCACACGAGAAAGTCTGACTTTAATCTGATGGATGATCACAGAGCGATGAGAAAAGGAGGGCAGATGGAGTGAAAGAGAGCCGAGAGAACAAGCGTGGTAAATAAAACCATAATTGCTTCTGTCTGGAGGCCCTTTTCTTTTTCAGCTTTCTTTTCCTTCTTTCGACTGTAGTCCGTCCAACATTCAGGCAGCTGTTAAAAAGCAATCAAGCCAAAGAAGGGAGAAAAGTGAAAAGACTTATTGTTGCAGGAGTTTATCACAGTTTGGAGCAGCTTTAAGATGTCAAGAAAGTCCAAACAAAACAGTCTGACGTTGATCCTTTCATCTCTTGTTCAGGTACTTCACTGAAAGCAGTGGAAAATTCACAGTACAGTCAAACAGGGAGTTAAACAACTGGGGATTTTCGCTTGTGTTTGGGTGTCTGTTAACAAAATATCTCATGAAACACTGAATTAATATTAAAGAAACCTGCAGGAAGTGATGACTAGGAGCACAACTACAACTGGTTACCTTTTGGAGCCGATCCAAATCAAAATGGCTGCCACAGCTAATCAAATTTAGCAAACACAAAAATGGCTAAAACCTCTGGAAATTCTAGAGTATCAAGATGAAATTGTGTGTGGTTATAGCTGAGAGTCATACCCAACACATACTTTGCAAACATTGAAAAAAAAACTTTGTCTGAAACTTTAGCATTAACTAYTGGAGTTAGCCCACATAACAGAATGGGTCTGGCCCACAAAATGCRCTAACACTCAGCCCAGGTGACGGAAAAAACAATGACCCTTAGGTGGCCCAGATGTGGTTTGCCAGAAGAAATCCATTCTTTGGCCAGCACCACATAAACCAAACCACAGCCGGGGCAGTTATGGCATGTCATCTTAAAAACAGTGTCATCATTGCCAGACCTGGCCCTCATCTGASTGACAAACCACTCGCCATGCCAGCAGTCAGCCAGCAGTACCAGCTTGGCACCAGATCTGGCCCACACCTGTCTGCTATTTGGGAGGATTCCTACTTAGTGTCCCAAATCTAATGCCACAACTGGCCTGATTGTGGTTTGGTTAATGTGGTGCTGGCCMATGCATGGACCACCTMTGGAAAACCACGTGAGCCACCGAAGAGTCTTCATTCTTTACTGTGTCTGAGCCGAGTGTTAGAATGTTAGTGTCTTGTGTGGGCCGGAGCTGTGTACCAGACAAAWATTGCTGTTTGCTGTTTGTCTGCTAGCAAAACATTTTACAAAACCAATGGAGTGATTTTACTGAAAGTTTCTTTTATCTTGTTTTTAGATTGTTTTTAACTGTTAATTTTCTTTTAAAGTTTTTTTTCTTCTTGTTTTTAAAGTGTTTTTATCTGTCCGTCCGTTTTCTTCCTCTTATCTGGGGTCGGGCCGCGGGGGCAGCACCCACTTGGGCCAGCTCATCCGAGGGAATCCCAAGGTGTTCCCAGGCCAGCTGAGAAACATAGTCCCTCCAGCGTGTCCTGGGTCTTCCTCTGGGTCTCCTCCCAGTGGGACATGTCCAGAACACCTCACCAGGGAGGCGTCCAGGAGGCATCCTWACCAGATGAACTACCTCAACTGGCTCCTCTCGACGTGGAGGAGCAGYGTCTCTACTCTGAGTCCCTCCCGGAAAACTGAGCTTCTCACCCTATCTCTAAGGGAGAGYCCAGACACCCTGCAGAGGAAACTCTTTTCRGCTGCTTGTATCTGTGATCTCGTTCTTTCGGTCACTACCAAAAGCTCATGACCATAGATGAGGGTAGGAACGTAGACTGACTGGTAAACYGAGAGCTTCTCGTTCTGGCTCAGCTCTCWCTTCACCACGACAGACCRGTACAGCGCCCACATCACTGCAGACGCAGCACCAATCCACCTGTCAATCTCCCGCTCCATTCTTCCCTCATTCGTGAACAAGACCCCGAGATACTTAAACMCCTCYGCTTGGGGCAGGACCTTCTCCCCGACCCGGAGGTGGCACCCTACCCTTTTCCAGCTCAAGATCAWGGTCTCRGATTTGGAGTCACTGATCCTYATCCCGACCGCTTCACACTCWGCTGCGAACCAMTCCAGTGAGAGCTGRAGATCAGGATCTGATGAAGCCAACAGGMCCACATCATCCACAAAAAGCAGAGATGTGATCCTAAGGTCACCAAAAAGGATTCCCTCAACACCTYGGCTGCGCCTAGAAATTCTGTCCATAAAAGTTATGAACAGAATCGGTGACAAAGGGCAACCTTGGYGGAGTCCAACTCTCACCGGAAATGRGTCTGACTTACTACCGGCAACGYAGACCAAGCTCTGGCACCGGTCGTACAGGGACCTAACAGCCTGTATCAACAGGGTACCACATACTCCTGGAGTACCCCCCACAGGAGTTCCCGAGGGACACGGTCAAATGGCTTCTCGAAGTCCACAAAACTCATGTAGACTGGTTGAACTCCCATGAACCCTCCAGGACCCTGCTGAGGGTGTAGAGCTGGTCCACTGTTCCACGACCAGGACCAAAACCACACTGCTCTTCCTGAATCTTATCCGACGGACCCTCCTCTCCAGGACCCCTGAATAGACCTYACCAGGGAGGCTTAGAAGTGTGATCCCCTTATAGTTGGAACACACTCTGCGAAGACTGCGATACCCCTTTTTAAATATGGGGACACCACTCCGGTCTGCCAATCCAGGGGAACTGCCCCCAATGTGTTTTTATCTGTTTGTTAATTTTCAAACCAAATTGAKATGGCTGCCCCAGCTAATCAATGTTAGCCAACACAAAAATACCTGCAACTTAAGTTACGTTTACAGATTTTGAGCATTAATTTGGTGTGGTAGCTGAGAGTCTTTCCAAACGTAAACAATGAGTGTGACATTGCACATAGTTGATTTGAAAATTCAACCAAATTGGTTACAACTCTTATCATTTTTCAAAGATTTTAGTCTGAAACCATGGCATGAAAGGCAGTGGGTGATTCCTTCTACAGATCCTTTAATTTATTTGAGTTTAGTTCTAGTTCTCAGTTTTAAAGTTTAACCCTGAATGGCTTTAATCAAGCTTAGAAACATCTTTTATTTTTGCTGCCATAATAATCCACCTTCTCTGCACAAAAAAACACAATGAGAGCCCATAAAACCTAATCTGTCTGGAGTTTTTTTTCCCCCCAATTCTTCATCTGCACAACAGGCTTTGATCGTGAACCAGGATCCAAAAGAACATTGCTCCTAAAAGAGAAAACTCCTGATCTCTGTCTCCGTCTGTCTGTTTCCAATCAAAACGTTTCTGTCTGGATCTGTTGTTTCTCAAGTCTGCAGAGATTTCTGCTCCCCTTTGTGTTTGTCAGCCATTTAAGAAGTTACAGGGTGAAGGAGAAAAGTGAGGCGGGGAGGAACCTTGTAGAGGCAGAATCTTTGGGAGTCAGGGCGCATAAAGAAATGGTGATAATTAGGCACAGCAAGTGGGATCATAGACGACTGCCACGAATGAGCTATGCAAATGTCTGCTCACCCTGTCAACTGCGTGCTCTGATCTGAGAGACTCACATTTTGCAGCAGACTCGTTGCAGCAGACAATTTGACAGGAAGAGGTTCTTAACAGAGCTTCGCATTCATCAAGGTAATGGAACTAGGACGCTGTTTTTTCCCCCCTAAAAAAAGAGACTTTCTATAGAATATAAGGTCTTCTGTTTTAACAAAAAACTGTGGACAGTGACAGGTTTAGTGCGGCGAAACAGGAGTTCCAAAAGTTGGGACACAGAAATCTACAAAAACAGCAARTCTTCTGAACTTGTAATTGAGTCGCGATAGAACTGTCAAACATTTAAGCTAAGAAATTGTGTTTAAGTTTTATTTTGTTTCCTCTGTGCCATGCACCACTTCGCCTCAGTCAGTTTCAGCTTCCTCAGTCAGTCCTCGTTTCRTTAGTCACAGCTGCAGCCACTCCTCCCATCAGCCCCAGTCGTATTTCTGCGGGTAATACACAGGGGTACATTTTGAACGATTTGTTTTGCTGATGTGCTACCACGATAAGTTTCAATATTTTCTCATGCATAACTGAAATGTTGCGTCACGGGGGATGAATCATCATAATTTCTCCCTCTGTCATTCTTTTCACACTAGAGTTGGAGGAAGGGGAAAATTTTTTTTTCTTGTTAAAGGGATCCACGATTAGTTGTAACATTAGACTTTATTTAATAAATATATATTTTAACTGTAAAATAA
>NW_013952454.1:2173486-2175215 GCF_001266775.1 Austrofundulus limnaeus | reverse complement strand
CTGGAACTGAAAATATGGATGGAGGACAATAGAGCTGCTTCATGGAAGAAGAATCCCGAATTAGCTTGGTGCTAGCGTGAAAGCTAACAAGCTAAACTGAGGTCCTCCATCCATATTTTCAGTTGCAGCTGAGTCATTTTTGTGTTCCCCTCTCTGTCATGTGGATGGAGGACCTCAGTGAGAGGAGAATGTGTAGCGCTGAGCYAATACATACAGTAAATATGGTGATAGCTTTGGCACTAACGTTAAAGCTAACAGGCTAAGCTGAGGTTCTTCTTCCATAAAGCAGCTTCTAGGAGCAGATCATTTTCCGTGACATGCAGTGACTCACCCACGAGTATGTCCCCCCAAAAATAATCTGTTTCCCCACCAGAGGATATCCAGCAAAGCCTGAAAAATACTGAAATCTGTATGAAATTAGAGGTTTTTTATGCTTTTTAAGCTTAAAAATGTGGGGGTTGCATTATACAAAACATGGTAATCCTTCAGTTCCACTTCACTCACCAGATGAGCATTGCTGGTTCTTACCAGGTCCTGTTCTCCATGTGATTTTCTCTTGCCTCCTTGTGTTGCGTCTTGATTGTGTAAGTTTTGCTTTCACGTCAGCTTCTTGATTTGCTTCAAAACTAAAATGTTTTCCCAAGTTCCTTAAGCCAAACTTACTTGGAAGCCGTGACAGAGATATGGCCTTTTATTTTGTTTTATTTTGTGTTGCATTGATGGTGTTTTTCCAGATGTGTAAGATGTCCATGGCAGAGGCACTAATGCACCCCTATATTATTAGAGAGGCAGCCTGAGCAGTGTGTCGATGATCTCTCCTCTTTAGTGCAAAGATTCAGGGTCTTCTAAAAAAAAAAGTTGTTATTTTTTTATTATTATTATTTTTGTTGAGGACCATTTTTCTGAATTATTCCAGTCTTTTTATTTGTTACAGACTGGTGAACCTCTGCCTATCTTCAATCATCTTTAAAAAATATTTTYATACCCAGTCCTCTTACTCACCTGTTGCCGTTTAACTTAATTAGCTGCAAAATGTTCCTCAAGCTATTTTTCTTATAATTTGAAACATTTTTACAGCCAATTGTTTACCCTGTTGCCATCAAGTTCAAAACCTTTTTTCCCTATAAAACTTGTCCATGTTCTCAGTTTAAACATTTGCTATGTTTGCTGTGCTCCATGAATAAAATGTGAGGTTTATGGGATTTGCAAATAATTGCATTCTGATTTTATTTACATTTCACACAGCRTCCCAACTTTCTTTGAATTGGAGATTTTAACTGCAGTGCATTGAGGTAAAAAAATCTTTATGTCTTGGTAAAACACAAAGATCAAAGCAGCACCTCTCTTGGATCTAAAAAGGAAAGAATTTCTTTCAAACTCCTGAACAGCACTTTCATTGTTTACCCCGAGCAAAATGTTGGCACGTCGAATTAATATTCATAGCTCCTGGCCTTTGCCTTCACACCACTGCCAAAGAAAACAAAAACCGCTTTTGATGTTTGGTTGGGTTGAAGTGCAACGTGTTCTTCCTGATCCTTCTCAATGTTTATCTTTTACATCTGCTGTGCATTTGTCTCAGACAGGAACTGGAATTTCACAGGAGCAGCTTATCAGCGTGCACACAACGCATGTAYGTCAGGACCTGCTTTGCTTTATTTTTCATTAAAACACACAGTTTCTTTACTAATTTTAACATGCCAGAATAGGTGACTTTGATTTATAATATATT
>NW_013952454.1:2168883-2172881 GCF_001266775.1 Austrofundulus limnaeus | reverse complement strand
AAAATATATATTCCCATGGCATAGGGGTTGAAATGACAGTAAATTATCTTTTGAAACGGTATGGGGTTTATGAGGGGGTCCCTGAATTTATTCATTTATTTGCTTGTTTGTTTGTTTGTTTGTTGCCCTTGTAAGGGGTCCCCAGACCCAAAAGGTTTGAGTTTCCCTGGTCTATAAAAATATTTATTACTCAATATATAGTTTTAAAAAATGTTTAGCGCAGGCTTCTTAATACTTAATGCTTTAAGGTGTTTTCCAACATTTGTTAGTGCTGTCCTGTATACTCATCTGACTTTCACCTTTTCATTTAAAAACTCGAAATCTTATTTTGAAACGTCACTAACCGGAAATGCATTACATTCTTCCGGTAACTTCACCTTTTTTCTTCGTCCTCTTCTTTAATCGCTGTGTTAAAGCCCTTCACGTCAGTTAGTAGTAAAGTCTGGAGGCAGCGAGTGACCCGCCTCCGTCTCGTAGATCATTTAATAGATTTAACTTCTCAAATCGATTAAATACCGGAAGACGCTTTAATGARGACGCGTTTTACGAGCCGTCTTTAGGGTATAGTTGGACTTTTTCTTCTTGCTGAGCAAACGATGTGACCATCATCAYAATCATGTAGAGTGGTTTATCCTCCCTGGATTTCGGAGTACCTTTTTTTTACACAACTGAAGAAGAAGAGGAGCTGAGGAATGGGCAAACTTCAGTCCAAACATGGTAAGAAATGTACAAAAAAAAAAAAAAAAACAACAACAAAGTGTAGTTATTTAAAAACACAAACTAAAAGTCTTGTTTTCATCCTCGTCTCGACTTCCCCCCAAAAAGCGTGCAAGCGCAGAGAAAACCCCGAAGGTGAGGCCAGATTAAGATCTTTGTGAAGAGATTATAATCGAATATATTCCTGATCGATCATGTGCTGATTGATCGGTTCTTCCTGCCTCAGGAGACAGTTTTGTGAACGCCTTCCTCCGGAGAGGGATGGAGGAATGTGAGAGGTTCAACACGGATCACAAGCTGAAGAACATTCGGGTAAAACAAATATTTTCTTTTTTATTACTACTTTTTAGGGATTATTTGATTATTAGTTGGGGTTTTATATGATATTATTTCACTTTGTTTTGATGGACTACTCGTTTTTGGCATCTTGTCACACAGTGTAGTCAAAAAAAAGTGGTCAGTGAGGATTTTGGAGAAACACATGAGAAAATCCAGCCTTCTTTGGAGCTCTGTGGCTCAGACAAACTTGACAGTAGAGACATCAGACCAAGTTTAAACAAGTCACAGAAAGTTGGTGTTTACATCTCTGAACTGCTGCTTTGATCTTTTACACAATTACAGTTTAAGTTCACAGATTTTTGCAGATCTTTCCACAACACTGGCTACTGATGATGTCAAACAACTGCAACACTTTGGTCAAACTAACTCACTCTTTTAGGAATCTAACCTCTAAAATCCCAGCAAAGAGTGTACAAACGATTCCAGGGACTTCATGTATGTTTTAGATGTAAATATTCTCTTTGAAACTGGAAWTGAGTCGTTATAAGTCTGACATGAAACACGGTAGAAAACATGAAAACACGTTTGCTGCTCTTAGTGCACGAGTGATTCAAATCTGACTTGTAGTTTTTGCGCAGCAGTKGTTTGGTTTGTTTCGGTCTGCTTTTGTCTCCCTTGGCAGTCAGGGAGTGAGAGACGCAGGTGTGTGGTTACCATGAGGATCACAATGAGCCAGTGACAGCAGCTTTAAAGTGCCTGTGACATGCATATTCTTCAAATACAAGTCAAAGAAAGCATCTTTATATTTAAAAAAGTTGGAACAATACACACAATTTAACCCATTTTTGTCCCATAACTGGCAAATTTTCTTTTGAACTTGGCTCAGCCAAAGTGAAACAGGAAGTGACATCAAAWGGGAACTCTTTAACAAAGAAAACTCTCTGATCTTTGTTTATTGAAACAATATTATTTGAACTCTGACACTTCATCTCTCTGATAGTGACTSAAAATAATCTTAAGAAACATCAKATTCTTCTCTACAGTCTGGGTTATTAGCTGTTAGCAAAGCTCTGTTCACATGCAGACATTCCCCTTTGACATCACTTCCTGTTCCTTCACAGGCAAATATCTCAACAACCGTTCATCTCAGCGACGTGAAATTTCTTTTGCAGTATTTTATCAACGTCCACTTTCTAAAAATGCATTCATCTGAATTACAAAAAATKTGACGTCACAGGCACTTTAACGTCTCTTGATGTTGGATTTTGTTAGATTATTACAGAGCTGATGTTGCAATTCTGGGCTGGAAAATTTGTACAGAGTATTAATTTTTTTACGCTTRGGCTGTTTCAAATGAACAAAATGTCTTTGTTTTGTTATTGTTGTTTAAATGTTTTCTTTTTTTAATGAAAAACGGGTGCTTTTATGTGTCTGAATGTGCTGGGAAAATGTGGTAATTTGTGACATTTGTCTGGAAGAAGCGGCTTAACTCCCTTTTTATTTATTTATTTATTTATTTACACTGATCTGAGAACTTCTTGACCCGAGTGGAAGTGAACTGGATTCAGAGGCATGCATGAGGACACGCTGATGTCTTTGTAAAACTGGAGTTTGTTGTTCTTCCTGTCATGTCTGGCTCCAGCACAGCACTGCGGTGGTTAGTACCCCACCCACCCCCTGCTGCCAGCATCTTCAGATGAGTTATGACAGCTATGAGCCTCTTGTGAAATGGCTTAGCAAAGCAGCACACACACACACTCGCACACACACACTCTCTGGCTGAATGCAAAGATTGTCATTTTTGACACTGACAGATGTATAAATTTGTGGTTGGTGGCTTCACAACTTCAGGCCGTATCTTTTTTCGTTGATACCTCCCATTCGTCATGGCGTAACATTACGTCACTTCCATCAGCGCGTCGTTTTGGGTGGTACCCGTTTTACGACCCTCCATAAAGTTCCCATAGAGGTATGGAGAATCTGCGCGATCCGGGCTGCTTTAATATTGAAGGAGTTATGGATTATATTAGGGTTATAAACCGCCCACTCGTGGCAAATTAAAGGAGAACTTTTCTCCGCTTCAGTGGAGTCTGACGTTAAACTGAACCCTGAGGGAAAAACCTCCAAAGACACAAGTTTCACACCGATTAGTCTRCAGATCCCGCCGGCTGTTCAGTCGGTGTCATGCAGTTGATTTATTTTGTGATTTATTTGCTTCCATTAGTAGACTTCACTCAAACACACACTGTTCTTCTATCCTCATGGGGTCTTTGCATTGACTTCCATTCATTTAATGGTCACTTCTATAGCCTGACCCTGACACCTTACTCTAGACCAAACCACACCAGTACATACCTGACCCAAAACTCAATTCAAACCTTGGTCCTAAACCGAACTCCTGACCCACCAATGGTATTTATGGGTACCAAGCTTTTGTCCCCATAAGGAACAGTGGGTCCTCACCAGGCTGTGTGTACTGGGAAAATGGTCAAAAATTGAAAACCCTCAAATCTCTTTGGAAAACTTAATGTTGTAGAAATAGTTTAAAGTGCCTGTTACGTCAAGTTTTTTGTAATACATTTGAATGCATTTTTAGAAAGTGGACGTTGATAAAATAATGCAGAAGAAATTTCATGTCGCTGAGATGAACAGTTGTTGAGATATTTGCCTGTGAAGTAACAGGAAGTGATGTCAAAGGGGAATGTCTGAATGCAAACAGAGTGATGCTATAATAGCCAACAACCAGTGTTGTATAAAGTACAGGTGGGCTCCTGGCCGCTGGCGGGATGTGGAGGTGGTCCGGGGGGTGGCCTGGCTGGGGCGGGGGGCTGGTTGATCGGACTGGTGCAGCCCGGGCTGGGACTTGGCTGTCTGCTCTTCTCCACCCCAGACAGAAGGGGCCTACCTCCTGGGTTTGGGCGTGAGCTGCCCTCTGCTGGGGGTAGGTGCATATCCTGGGCCTGGGGGGTATAATGTACTGTATGTATGGGGAGTGTGAGTGG
>NW_013952454.1:2164511-2168333 GCF_001266775.1 Austrofundulus limnaeus | reverse complement strand
AAAAAAAAAAACACATATTGCCTCCTAATAACACAAATATCATTTTGACAGTCTGACTTGCCAAATTTTTAAACCACTTTTAGCTTTACTTATCTTAATTTTATCCTTAACTGCTTGTAGTTTTACCTGTGGRCCGTAAATGGTCTGTGAGCCGCCAGTTGAAGAGCGCTGAAATAGAGTTTTGATGACAGAATTATTATATTTTATTCTATCAACTATTAAGTGAATAAAAATCTTTATCTAGGCTCATTTAACACTGTAGCAGCATCTCATAGACTAATTCCTCCCTGCTAATTAAATCCTCATTTGGATTAAACGATTTTGTCGCATTTTTGATGTATTATTATTGGATTACGGGATCTAGAATCTCTGGAGATTACGCTAACCAACCCTACCAGATCTAAGTCAAAAATGAAATAGATGAAATGCTTGAGGCGATTTGCCTTCTGGATCAACTTCAACCATGTTTTCCTCTGTTGAATGTTTTAGCATATGGCCTCCTTCATGGCCTCTTTTTTTTTTTCCCTACTATATGAGATGCAGAGACGGTCAAAATTACTTCTGATTATATACAGAGAGAAGACGGGCCAAACACATGGTTTAGCTCTGACCAGACCCCCCTCACCCCCCTCTCATATTGTCAGATGGGGGAGTAGGATTCCTAAGTTGTCTGGCTGCGACTTCAAAGAGAGAACTGGGAGTAATAAGGTCCCATTTACACCGAACTGGTTTTCAGAGAAACTCTATCAGTTTTGTTGCGATCCAGCTGCTCGTTTACACGTTACCGGTGATCGGAGTCTTGGAGGTGTGAACGTGTGCATACAGGGAGTGGGCATACAGGGAGTGGGCATACAGGGAGTGTGCATACAGGGTGACTAACAATAATTAGAATAAATTACAGACTGAGGGCAGAGGGGTTTTTTGTGTCGAGGTCTCTTCGTGCTCCATCCCAACTGCTGAAATCGTCTGTCACTGTCACAGAAACATGACGAAAAGTCGCAGCTTTGAATCTGCTGCCTCTTCCTGTCACAACCCGCTGGGAGAACCTTTCACCCCCCTCTGCCTAAGAACTTAGTGTGAGGGGTCAGCAGTGTTGTATAAAGTACCTCAAAGTGATACTTGAGTAAAAGTACAAGTATCTTATCATGAAATTACTTTGATACAAGTGCAAGTCTCCTCCAAGGATATTACTTGAGTAAAAGTCTTAAAGTATCTGATTTTTTTGTACTGAAGTATTAAAAGTAAATTTCTGACATTAAAATGTACTCAAGTATTAAAAGTAAACGTATTGAGTAAAAATGAGCAGTTAGGTTTTCCAAAATGACATTTATTGGGAGGTGAACTCTTCAAAAAATATATTTTCTAACGGCGTGCAGCTGTGATGGGTTGTGTACAAACTAATACGGTGTCAGAATGGTATATATTTATACTTCTCATCCAACCACAATTAAATTCACTCTATCCAGGAGGCACAATTTATCAGGATATTATTTTTTAAACAATAATGAGCCGAAATGAAACAAGAGTAATGACTTTCTACTTCTTACCTTTTTAAAAAATGTAAGGAGTAGAAAGTACAGGTAACTGTGTGAAAATGTAAGGAGAAGTAAAAAGTAGGCTGAAAAATAATTACTCAAGTAAAGTACCGATAACCAAAATTTCTACTTTAGTACAGTAACAAAGTATTTTTACTTAGTTACTTTACAACTCTGGTGGTCAGAAGGTTGTCGGTGCTGAAAGCGCTCAGACGCTGCACTTTGCTTCAACTATTCGCTTCTAAAAAAGCTACAAACGCCTCGCTTTCCAGAAGCCGACTGTTTTACCCGGAAGCAGACATTTATAAAGATAAACAGCCAAAAACTCATGAATGGAGATAAAAAACAGATAAAAACCGATTACAATCCGTCCATCCGTCCATTTTCTGCCTCTTATCCGGGGTCAGGTCTCGGGGGCAGCAGTCTAAGCACAGAGACCCAGACTTCCCTCTCTCCAGCCACTTGGACCAGCTCCTCTGGGGGAATCCCAACGTGTTCCCAGGCCAGCTGAGAAACATAGTCCCTCCAGCGTGTCCTGGGTCTTCCTCTGGGTCTCCTCCCAGTGGGACGTGGAACACCTCACCAGAGAGGCGTTCAGGAGGCATCCTAACCAGATGAACCACCTCAACTGGCTCCTCTCGACGTGGAGGAGCAGCGGCTCTACTCTGAGTCCCTCCCGGATAACTGAGCTTTTCACCCTATCTCTAAGGGAGAGCCCAGACACCCTGCAGAGGAAACTCATTTTGGCTGCTTGTATCTGCGATCTTGTTCTTTCGGTCACTACCCAAAGCTCGTGACCATAGATGAGGGTAGGAACGTAGACCGACTGGTAAACTGAGAGCTTCGCCTTTTGGCTCAACTCTCGTTTCACCACCACAGATTACAATCTTCCAAATAAAATAGTTCTCATTCAACAAATTGTGACTACACTAAAAAAAAGAAACTGAACAACCTGTTTAGGTAATGATATTCCTGCAAACCATGATTCAGGACCACACCTGGAAGGCTGCCATGAACTGTGTCAACTGACCGTCTTCTCAAAGTCAGGTATTAGGAGACAAAACCAAGTGCAATTTAGCAGGATGACTCGACTCCTCCTGGGTGAAGTCATCAGGCTTTGACAGGTGTTCAGAAGCACTTGAACCTGTCCAAACACCTGGTTTCATGTCAGAACGTCATCGGTGAGATCAAAGTGGAAATTATTAATCCTGCTCTGAAAAGTGACTTTAATCTGCAGTTATTAAATGTCAGAAGCGGCTCCTGACCTGGAGGTGTTCCTGAAGGTTCACCTCTGGAAGCATCAGTCCAGACCTGAACAAAGGGCTTCGTAAAACCACTCTTCATCGCCTGAATATGGAGAAGCCGGTTCAGCCTTTCAGCACCACGCTTTGTTCCCAAACTTCCCTCAGACTCGGCTTTTGAGGAGGGGAATGTGTCGACATTTTAAACGCYGCAACAAAGACCTGTATTATTCCTCTTTTGAAAGGTTAATGATATCTCACTAATAAAAAGGTCAGTTCAAAACAAAGGCTCGGTGAAGGATTTAGWTGGGCGTAAATATGTGCGAAAAAGACACAGATTTTTCTGACTTAGAGTCATTATCAGAGTTAACCAAAGATAGTTGAGGTTTGAAAGAAAGGTTTTTATTATGTAACTGACGCAGATACAGTTTCTCTCAAAACAATCTTTATTTGTTGTTTGTGTGTTGCTCATAAACATGGCTGCCTTGYCAGCAGAACGGAGAACCCTGCCCAGGGGTGGGTAAAATATTTGATTTAGCAATGCATTGCAATTAATTTTTTTTTTTCCGATTCAGAAAATGGTCTGAATTGATTTAAGCCCCTGGCTAGTTTGCAYTTCAGTTGGGAGCGATCGGGAAAACCTCCACGGGAGGCGTTGTGCATGTTGGTCATAACTATGGCTGCCACGCTTAGTCGGCTAGTCACGATTRTTGTCGACTATWAAAAACGTASATAATTTAATTGTTGATGCGTCATTTTTTTTCTAACCTCGTTTTTCTCTTCTACTGCCGCATCTGCCTTTCTGTCCTTGACACACATGCGCAGTAGTGGTAATTAGGGCTGCCACTAATCGCTGATTAGTTGACTATAAAAAAATACAAAGTTAGGAATAAAACTACGCATTGGCTATTAAATTAGTCGTTGATTATTTTAATAGTTGACATAATCGTGACTAGTCAACTAATCGTGACAGCCCTAAGAGCAGAGACAAAATGGATAAATGTGAACTCCAGTTAAAGTAGCTGGAAAACAAGGAAATGGGGGGG
>NW_013952454.1:2141924-2160848 GCF_001266775.1 Austrofundulus limnaeus | reverse complement strand
AGGTACAGTCGTGAAAGAGGAGGGTTGAGCAAACATAGTTGTTTATATTAGGCTCACTGCACTGGTGAGGTGTGTTACAATTAGCGATGGCAAAAATGGGAGCTTTTTTTTGTTGTCGTCCGTTAATGTGGACGGCAAAATCACCACCTTCCACCTGTTATTGAGAAGGCTGCTCCAACTCCTGGCTCGCCCTACGTCAAGGAAAAACATCCCTCATGAAACCGTTTATTTGTGGACACGATGTAACGTTCTGAATGTGTTCAGGTTATTTAAACCGATATGCCAGTCAGTAAATTTCTCAAAAATGCTAAATATTTTTCAACAAAGCTCAGATATTATATTCACCTACTACTAAAAAACCTGCTGCAGCTAACTGATTTTAGCTAACACAAATTAGCTATGACATCACCTTGAACAAGTCGATACCAGTGCAGCTTTGGTGCATTATTTTAACGCAGAGATTATTTATGTTGCCCATTTCAGCATCACTTTAAAGTGCCTGTGACATCAATTTGTTGTAATAAACATGAATGCATTTTTGGAAAGAGAACATTGATAACATAAAGCAAAACAAATTTCATGCCGCTGAGATGAACAGTTGTTGAGATATTTGTGTGTAAAGTAACAGGAAGTGATGTCAAAGGGGAATGCCTGCATGTAAACAGAGCGTTGTTACAACAGCTAAAAACAGAGACTGTGGAGAAGAATCTGATGTTTCTTTAGATTAATTTGAGTTTCTATCAAAGAGAGATGAAGAAGAGTTAAAGTTTGAATAATATTATTTTAATAAACAAAGACCAGGGAGTTTATTTTATTGAAGAGTTCCCCTTTGATGTCACTTCCTGTTTCACTTTGGCTGACCAAAATCCAAAAGAAAATAGGTCAGTTATGGGACAAAATGTGTAAAATCATGTGTATTATGGTAATTTTCTTAAGAATAAAGATGTTTTCTTTGACTTTGTATTTGAAGGATAGGCRTGTCACAGGCACTTTAATCTTATTAATCTGAAARGTTACKTTTTCTTGTCAACATCATTTCATTACGACAGGATTAAAATGTTGTACTCCTGTGTCCAGCTGTCTTTTCAAAGTCTGGATCTGTTTCTWCAACTTGCTAGTGGTGTTTGAAGTGTACCGTTTAGAAAACATCCACGTTTTCAAGCAACTTCACCACCTATAGGATTAGTCAAACCWTATGACTGAAACTAATCCTAAATCCCAGTCTTGACCACTGCAGTGTTAAGTGTTAATGCATTGAAGACATGAGGATCCATCTTTTGTTAGCTGGACCAGTTGTCAACTCGGGTTCTCATTCTTGGTGCTTAGACGAGMTAAGCATCTGCTTTCTTTAGTTAAATATTCACTAATGTTGTTTGTCAGTGTTTGAACCTCAGCAATACCGTCATAAACATGTTTTATCAGTCTTCAGTAGAAAATAATATAATAATTGAATTTGGGTTTTACAAATATCTCTGTCCCTTTAAGGTTATAACAACTCTTTCTCTTAACAAAATTTACTTGGATGCTTAAAGGTAATGTGTTTTTGTGGACCTTATACAAAACCAGTAGAATATTATAATCAACCAAACCTAAGAACTTCAATATTTTCAATTTATAAAATAATAAATTTGATGGGTGACGACAATGTTTTCCAGCAATAATTCTCACAGCTCTTTTCTGTAATAAAAAACAGGATTTGTAATTGTCCTTCCTCCAGATTTCAATRCAATAAACCAAGTGTGGACCWATTTTTGCRTACAACATAYACATTGCTTTATCATTAAATAACTCCCTTACTTTATAAAGAACAGCAATAGATTTAGCCRTCTTTGTTCTTAAATAATAATAATWCAATAATAATAAAATAAATACTGCTTCTTGACATTCTTTATTTTGGTGTTACATGACACTGTCCCAACACCACACCAGCATTTTACTGACGCAGACTGCCGGGTCGTACTTGGATGTCGTACAAATAAATGAAATTCCTCCTGCAGCACAAAGGAGAACAGAATTTAATAAGACAAGAGAGAAGACAGTCGTGTCTAGCCACAGAAAATGAAGCCGTTGCCTTTAGAAATATCTCAACCTCGCCATCATCGCCACTTTGAAGTCTGTTACTTTCATGATATTTATGAGATATCCGTGCACTTCAGAGAGTTCGGCGTAGCTTCAGTGGATGACAGCAAGTCTTGCATCACTCAGGTGGATATTAAAACCTCCAGATTGGAGTCCACGACACGTTCTCAGCGACACTCCTTGACCRACACGTGACCGACCCAAGAGCAGGTGTGACCTGGAGTTTATTGTGTCGGAGGCTGTTTCTCAAGGCGGTCCCATGGTGGGTTAAATCTACTCCTTGTGTCTTTTACTCTCACTTCCCGGCCAGGGAAAAGAAAATACCCCTAAAAGCTGGAGTCCAGTGCTTCAGCGCTGACATTTTTTGGCGAAGTCTGCGTGGTTGGAGTCTGCGTTTGATCTCGTGCTCTCCAGGCCAAGTAAAACACCGGGAGACTCGAAGGTTATTACGTTTTAGTGTGTAAGGTATGTTTCCACATAAACCCCTAGTTCTTTTCCAAGTAGACTTCATTTYATAAGCCTTACGACTGCCAGGGGAATATGATTCTTTTCAGTTGTGGTTGTTTATGGCGTTGCTATTTTCCTGTCATTATAACTGATGTCCATTGGTTTTAATGTTTAGGGATTATAATCAGTAGCTTGAGATAAGATGTGGATATGTTACATTTTTGCTAACTAGAAAAAAAAAAACATGGAGGTTTGGCTTGTTTGCTCAAAGATGAGGGGGATTTCTCCTTTTACACAGGAGTATGTTATCTGTCGGATTCAATCAATGGAAACTTTTGGGGTTGTTTCCTTACAGGTCAGATGCTGACCTGATGCATACATTACACAAAACTAATAGAGGAAACAATGTAGCAGAGGGCAGAACATTGGGAGAGCAGAATGACTTGTAAAAACAAAACAATTTGAATTATGGGGATTTATGTAAAGTAGTCGACTAGTTCATTTGTGCCTTTGAGGTAGTCAACACTTTTCATGTCAGTGCGTATCTTCTTTTGGCAATAATTATTGCCTGTGTGCATATTTGTGTATATGTCTGTCTGTTAGCAACATTTTTCACGAACCATTCGATGAAAATTAATGAAACTTTTTAGAAAGTGATCATTGGATGTACCTCTACAGCTGAATAATGTTTGGAGTCAACCAAATTCAACATGGCCCCTTGAAAAACACAAACATGKCCGTACTTCAGTCATTTTTACAGATTTTGTGCTAAAATGTGGCATGGTGTAGCTCAGTCGTTCACAGCAGATACTTTGAGGGCCACAAATTAGTTATTTAATAGGTCGATCAAACAGCTGCGTATAGGTGTGCATGTTTATTCACCCAACAACAACCCAGCTTTAAGCTGCATTCTAGTTGTACTTGGACTTCCAAGTCGAAAATATCAACTGGTACAGCCCCCAATGTTGTAATTTTGAGTTGTCAAGTCAGTGCAAAATGACCTGAGCGTGATGTCATCATTTCAACATGGCTGCTCCTTGCATCAGCAAAGTGAAACTCTTTATTTTTATGGTTTTTAGCTAGGGATGCACAATATATCGGTATTAATATCGGTATCGGCCAGTATTGGTCATTTTTTAGAATATCGGTCCGATATGTAAAACTGGGCCGATACTAACGTACGATATCGATTTCCCAYTTTTTATCTTTGTGTTTCTGTTTTGGGAGGGGAGATGTTTGGTTGAGCGGCATCTGTTGGATCATGATGGTGATACTGATGCTGAGCAGCCAGGAATAACTGAAGCCGGGAGCCATGTCAGAGGTCTGATCGTCTATTTACGGTATCAAAAAAAAGACCCAAGTGTGTTTTTGCGTATATGTATAAAATAATTTGTGTGTTTGTGTAATWTCGGTAAATATTGGTTATCGGCCAACTGGCAATAACTATATCGGATATCACTATCAGCTGAAATTTTCATATCGGTTCATCCCTATTGTTAGCAGTTCTGTTTGTTTACATTACATCAGTCATACTTGTAGTACAACACACACACAAGTACTTGTAGTACAATTAGGCGATATGTTGTATTGCTGTTTGTACTTTCAAAATGCCACATAGAGAGCTATTGTTGTGTTATTGTTGCATCATTCTGCCAGATTAAGAAATAGAAATGCTTTTTTTCTGACAAGGTGGAAACTGGAACACCTTCAACTCAGAACTGGCGTCAGTCCGACCTCACAATTTCAAGTTCCGCTGCAACTGAAACGCAGCATTATTTGGCGTGCAGGCCGCTTTGTTGAATAGGCCCGATGTAGATCATGTGCAGAAATGACGTCATGCTCAGCGTCACACACTCTGAGTCTGAATCCCAATTGCTAAAATTTAATTCAAAGTCACAAAGAGTAGTTGTTAAAGTGTTCAAGTCTTTATGTGGGGTTCTGTGGAAAGGTTATGAACAAATAATATCTTTCTTGTTGTAGATAACTCTTTGAATGACTTCAGACTAAAAAATGAAAATCTGACTAAACTCATGAGGTAACAGCTTATTGGATCAGTGCTAGAACTTAAAATAAAATGCTAATAAAATGTCCTGGCAAATGCTGCAAATATTGTAAACCTTTACACCAGTCAGTTTTGCAGTACACGTGCTTTACATATGACGATATAGTCATTTGCAAGTGCAAAAAAACAACAGCAGCAGCTAGTCGTAGCACGTCCTGTGCAGCCTGGGTCACCTTCGGCAGTAATATCACACACATTTCTGCTGAAATAAATATTGACTGTCTTTGAATACTTTCTTGTAAACTCATATGAAATCACTGTCTGTATATGTCATCATGTTTGCAACAACTTCGGATATTTCATTATTTTGAGGATGTTTTGTAAGTGTTACTCATACCTCTCTTAATTTTGAAGTAAATCGCCCACCCCTCAAAAAACTGTTTAGACTAGAAATGTCTGCCTTGCTTTCTCTTTACTTCTCTAAAGGCATTTTCAGGCCTGGCCCCAGTCAATCTGGCCTTTTCTCTACCTCGGCCCTGGTTGTGTTTGCTTTGAGCAGAGTTCTGCCTCAATGTGGGTGGGATCATCTTAATAAAAACCTGCAAATCTCATGTCATTTTATTTGCCACACAACAATGATTGACAAACTCGAAGGAAAAGTATCAAAGGCTGTACTGGACTATTCAGCACAATAATGGGACTTCAAAAAATGGTATGCTAATGTTAGCTTGTTGTTTAGCCGCTTGCCACAGTTATTGTTTAGTTGAACTCGTGTGAAAACTCATTTCGGTCGTTACAAACAATTGATGTAAAACAATCTCATCTGTGTGACGCCCCTAGCCACGGCCAGTGAACCAGTCAATGGGCAACATTAGCTAACAGCTCGGCCCAAATCGAACCGCAGGTCTCTCGCTGTGTCTCAATTCAGAGGTTGCAGCCCATGTAGACAGCGATCAACTTAGGTCACACCCTACGCTGGCCATAGGCCGTCCATGTAGGCTGCATTAAACAGATGTGAAATGAGATGGTCTTGTCTTCGGATGACGTATGTCTGCGTGATCACGTGCTGCCCCTTTACCATGGTGTTACGTTTTATATCTATCCTCTTTTCCCAGGAGGTTTTACTTCACAAAATTAAGTATAATTAAAAAATACACGGAAATAAATAATAACGTGAATAGTTTGGGTTTAGCTCCAGTTTCAGTACTTGCAATTGCACTTTCTTTAACAACCAATTGCAGCATAAATTTCATCATAGGGCTGGGCGAAATGGCCCCAAAAAAACCTCCGATTTTTTTGTTTCATCCCAAATTCCATTTTCGATTTTAATCGATTTTGCTTCCCACTTAACGGAGTGCTCTGTTTCAGGTGTCGAAACCAATTTGTTTTACTCTTGCTTTTTGTAGCAAGAGCCGTCAAACAGATTGTTTGTTGTTCCAAGTCTGAGGTTGTAAAACCAGTTCCAGAAAACTGAAGAGACAGTGCCTTTTTTGAGAAGTAGATCCTCTTTGTTAGCTGCCATGTTGTCATGTTGTGTACCAAGCGTCTAGAGGGACATGTGGGGTGACCTCTGAACTACAGAGACCCCAAAGAGTGCACTGGTGGGAAAAAAATCTAGATTTTACCAAAATTAAATCTTTATAAATGGCAAATTCGAATTAATCCATTAAATTGATTTATCACCCAACTCTATTTCATCAGCTAAGTCGCTAAACATGCATGAATTAGTACAGCCTGCGCCATGGTGCAATGATGTAACAGGCCTACAAATGCGCCCTACACAGCCTGTTACTCGCCTGAATTGAGACAAGTCCTCTGGGTTTCAGAAATTGGGCTGGTGTTGGGCTAATGCAAAGATGCAGAACCCGGGTTTGAACCCAGGCCGGGTTTAACAAAGCAAAAAGTTCTTAGAAGGATTGGGGCCCATGTCACCTTCAGCCTGAACAAGCCAAATGTAAGGGCAAGGCTTAAAAAGAAGGAAGAATGTCTAAGTAGCTGCGTTTCCATTGACCATGAAAATGCACAAATTAGAATTTTGAAAATAAATTTGCTCAATAGAAACACGTTAATTTCGGAAAAAATTGTTTTTCGACAAAATGTTTTTGCGCTAGGATGAGGTGGTTTTTCAACCATATCGAAATTGGTGTTTTTCGTAAAACTGCAATGGAAACATTTTTTTCGCATCACGGGAGTCACATGATCACAACCGGCTGTTTCTACTGGCGAAAAAGATGACGACGAGGAAGATAACAGGAACTAAGTAGTAGTAAGATCACAGAAGTAGTAAAAGAAAGTAGTAAACACACAGACTACAATTTCCAAAAACACAGCATACGTAGCCGCTCCCAAGTAGGGGCTTGTCTCTGGAAAGCCTCGATAAGACGCCGACGTCTCCTCTGATGATGAGCGCTAGTGTCGCAGTAGCAACATGCTATGTGTTGACATCCATTGCCGCCATGTTTGTAATGACTTATCRYGAGAACAAACGTATTCACGCGTGACTTTAATAGCATTTCTTACTTAATGGAAACACCGCAGTTGCGAAACTGTTTTTTCGATATTAACAGAATATCAACAAAGTTTTGCGCACATTTGCAATGGAAATGCAGCTACTGAGGGTTTAGCCACAGACGTTCAGTTTGATTTTTAAGATAAGCTTGGCAAAATGTGGAAATTATGTCAAAAATGTACCCGGTAAATATGTTTTCCAACAAGATCCATATTCCAGTCTCGTCTTGACACATGTAGAATGCTTCTGTAAGAGATATATCAAAAGCAAAACCCAGAGCCCGGAGGAGTATTCTGCCTCTGCTCCGAGCAGAGCCTTTCCCTCTTTGGGACCCCAAGCCCTGCACATGTGTAGGTATCGCTATTACTCAGCTCATAAAACCCTACAGTCACATCTGAAAGTGGTTAGCTGTTGAAAACACACTAGCAGCTTCAAAGCCTGGACCCGAGCTCTACAGACAGAGCGGACCGGAGCCTTTCCCCCCTCTGCACAAAACATTCCTCACCAATAGGATACGGCTGCAAACTGTTTGTTACACAGACCTGTTCCCATCATCAGAAACCCTCAATGGGTCTCCGTTAAAGGAAGTGGTTTCTTCTCATACGTGGAGAAGATTTGGATTTGAGGGGAAAATGATTGAATGATTCTGCTATTGTGTTTTGAGAGGAAAAAGCAAACTAACTTCAAGGTTCTTTTTTTTTTCTCACAATCTTGTGTTGGGGGGTTATACACCCAGACACCTTTTGTGTTCTTTCTATATGTGACAGGAAGGGAGGGAGAGGATGAAACCCTGCTGAAAGAGGCCTCTGTTCTCATTTCCTCTGAAGGCAGCCCTCTTTTCTTCCACCCTCCCTATTTTTTTTCTCCCCTAAGCCCGTCTACTTCAAACGCTGACCTGGCCCTCTGTGTCATGTAACATGTTTACCTAAAGGCTCATTTCAAATAAACAGCAGTTCTCCTTGAGACCCCTCCACCCCCCAATCACTGAGAGCCTTTCAGARACACCATCTGCTCAAAAAAGAGACGCATCACAAAGACAACTCTGTCTTCTGAGGCTCGGCGTTATTTGAAGATATTGCTCAGTCACTTGACAGAAAGTTGGAGGAAAACACGTTTAAAGAAAATGCGGCGTGTGGAAAATGAAATGGAAGCCGTTCCTTCAATAAATGTCAAAATTCCCACGGATGGAAGCTGAGTAGCTCTTTCCTCATAAYCATCACCTACCTGGTTGTGTTGATAGGGGCCCCGGCTGATGCTATCGCATCAAAAATGCCAGTGTATCAGAATGTTTGAACTTTTCCCCCCACCGTCACATGCTCAGCCCCGAGAAACACCACTCTCTACTGGTAGCACCTGATTATCTCCTGGCTTTTAAGGTATTAGTGCACATCGGCACTCTCGTCCTTTTTTTTTTTTTTTTTTTTTTTTTTTGAAGCCTAAATCCTCTTTGGAGAACTTTTAATCAAACGTAAGTGTCGTGCTCAGTGCTTCAAGTGGACTGGCACTTAGACACTCAGTGTGATAAAAAAGGAAAGCCTCCATCTGCCTTTTTTCTTTTTCGGGGTTTGTGGTGGAGGAGATAAGATGGACTGTAGAAGCTGAAGTAACGCAGCCCGTGTTTAAGTGCCTTTTAGACATGGTTTTCATAATTGTGGTTGCAGCCGTCCTCTGCGCACACTATGTAAAAAAWWWAWWAWWAWWAAGCTGAGGTGGAGCTGAGCTGAGCTGCCCTCTGCGCCGTAGCCTTTTGATCTCTGCTTGTGCCATGCATGAATTCCGTTTCAGAATTTCACACAGGGGGGAGGACAGGGTTTCAGGCTTGCAGCTTGTCTGTCAGGTCACTCAAGTACACACATGTGAGCCTCGGTGGAAAAGATAATGTAGTTTTGTCAACCCCTGTTTGTCAGGTTTTTGTCAGGTAGTTTTTGCACTTGAAGCGTTTAGAATAATGTCTGTTTTCTGCTTTTATATTATTTCTAGTCGTTCAGCATACGCACACACAGCCTACTTTCTTTCTTATTCTTGACCTAAATTTCTGTAGGGGAATAATTTCAGCTCATTCAATCCCGTGCTTTTCAGGATTTTGGTGTATGAGTAACTTTTGCTGTTTTCTTTTGCCTTCCCACGCCTCATTTGTTCCTTTTCAGTTTTGTCCCCCCTCCTTTTTTATTTTTATTTCTGGGAATATCCTTCTCAAGCACCAAAGTATTTCATGCCATTGGCCGTGTCTGGCCTTGGTCCATTTTTTTACATTTCCAGGCTTCTTTCACATTGTCTAAAAATCACAAAGTCTCCTCTGCTTCCTGCGCCCAGCAGGGGTGAGTATTTTTAGGAATCCTCAGTAAAACGTCTCGGAGGTTGACCCTACGACGACCTCCTCCTCCTCCTGTCCAATTCCAGGCCTGTGAGGAACTTTGCAGCTTGGAATTAAGCCCCTGTTCTTGTAGTGTTGAGAATTCTTGTGGTCGTTGGAGCTGGCAGAGCCGGCCGTCTGGAGGAGCCGGTGGCGGTGGGCGGTCAGGGAGCGTTAGACAGAGAGGAGATTAAAGGTATGCAGTAGATATTTCGTGGACGGTGGATATTTAGTGTGAAAAATGCTGCCACTGTCTGTAACGCCGGCCAAGACTTTTTTATTTTTTTAATTCCAGGCAGGATGGCCTCAAGTTTTTCATAAAGCAGAAGAACAGGACCATAAATGCAAACAAGTGGTGTCTGGGGACCTGAGGTTTGGCTATGGGATAAATCTTGTGCCAGCAGGAATTGAATTCAAATTGCTCAGATTGAATCTGAATGTGCATAATTTGTAATTGAATGCATTGGTTTGAAAATAAATTGCACTACATAGAAAATGATTTTAATGATTTGAATCTGAATTTAAAGTTTTGAATTTTAATTAATTTGCTTTGAAAATGTATTTTGGTTTATAAAAAACTCAGTTTGACTACTTTCACTTTCAGTTCCAAAATTCAGATTTTTGTGTCACATCCTGGTCCTTGAGAAAGCCAGGCAGAGTAATCAAACACAGATCCACAGATTTATGTTTCACTTTGGTGAAGTTTCCCTTCTGTATGTAACAGAGTTGATGCAATCCACTGTAAAAGTGACAAAAACAGACAAAGTTATTTTATCCATCCATTATTCTTTTCAGGGTTGCATTGGTCACTGGTGCCCATATCCAGCAGTCACAGTGCGAGTGGSGGGGTACACCCTGGACAGGTTGCAAGTCCATCACAGTTATCACAAAGTTATTTTTTTGCAGTGATTATTTTACCTATATGTAGAAAATGTTACATTTACATCACATCATGGATCAGTCAGCAGCAGCATCTGATCAATATGTGATCCATGATGTGATGTAAATGTAACATTTTCTATATATAGGTAAAATTAATCACTGCAATAAAATAACTGTCTGTTTTTGTCCCTTTTACAGTGGATTGCATCAACTCTGTTACATACAGAAGGAAGATTCGCTGACGTGAAACTCAAATCTGTGAATCTGTGTTTGATTATTCTGGCTGGCTTTCTCAAGGACCAGGATGTGACAAAAATCTGAATTATGGAACTAAAAGTGAAAGTAGTCAAACTGAATTTTTAATAAACCAAAATACAGTTTCAAAGCAAATTAATTCAGATACAAAACTTTAATTTAGTAAAATTCATTTTCAAAAAAACGCATTCARTTTCAAATTATGCACATTCAGAATCAATCTGAGCAATTCAAATTCAATTCCTGCTGGCACAAGATTTATCCCATATTTGGCAGATGTTACTGAACGTAGTGAGACAATAGCAGATGATTTATTAGAGGCTTTGCCTGCCTGCTTGCCTCGTGTGATGMTCCTACTTCACCGAACTGTGTATTTTGGCTTCCTCCGTCCTTCAAGCCTGAATCCCTCCAAGGGTTTAAACGCAGTAAAAAGTGCAGTATAACAACCATTCATCTCTGTTTCCCTAACATGCCTCTTAGACGAGTGTGTTGAGAGTTCATGCTACATTGCTGGCTGATCGGTTACGGCTGCATAAGCTGCTCTTTTTGTGGTTACCTATATGCAATCTGCACTTCCCCCTCTGTTCGTTAACCACAGGGAGCAGCGACYAGCGGACTGCGGAGCTGTGGTTTATACCCAGAACATATTCTTCTCCCACTGGAAGACATGTTGAGGGAAACCAGAGGGCAGCTCTTTCCCGGATCCAAAGTTTTTTTTTTTTTTTTGATGAACAGGTGCCCCAAATTCAAATGAGCAACCCTCCAAAAAATAAAAAACTGTCTACACCACTGAACCCAGAAAGAGAAACACTGGAATGGCTACTGTGCCAAGTACAATGGACATTTAAGAAAAATGCTCTGGCACTACAGACCTGCAGTTCATTTAGTCTCAGACTCTTTTGTCTCGAACGTTTTATTCTGACTTTAAAAGTAAATAACTTTTAAACCCTCTCAGGTTCACGGTGTGTTCTGTGCATTCAAAGACTACATTAATAAAATGGTCACTGCACAGCAATGCCCACTGATGTTTGTCACGTACCTTGCAGGCCGAGATCTATCTTGTCCCTTGTCTTGGTTTGAGAAACTGGAATTGACATTAAAATTGACAAAGAAACGGGTTATTTTCCTTGTCCCTTTGCAGGCAGTATACATCTAGTCAAGATGGCGCAAACTTGTTTTTACCAAAAGCTAATTCTAAAGCACTAAAATAACCCAGTCAACCCATGAACATTCTTCAACAGACARCATGAGTCACATGTTGTCATGTTGCTCTMTTAAGACTTATCATTGACATTCCACAGCTGGATTTGAGTTCATTTATTGTCAATATATTGTCACCTGGTGGATCAGTGACACATATGAACAAAATGAGTGACAGCTTTCATCCTCAGCTGTYAACATTAACGTTGATCAATAACATTTATAGACCTCAGCTAGTGCTTCTAAATTTAGCAAGTGCTAATCCACTCATAAATTTTAAAATTAGTAAAAGCCCTGAAGCACTAATCAGGAAACTAGTTCCCCTRAYAGTGCTTTAGTGCTTTAGGGGAACTGTGCCCACCACTGGTACCAGCCATCGTTTAGGCAGMTCCACATGGCTAMCACAAGAGATTCAAGGATTTCTCAAACCTGCATGAATGAGTCAAAGCAACACTGTGGATGTTTTTGTTGAGGGAATGATATAACATGGTATAAAGCTAAAAAAATGTTGATTTTGCATAATACCTCCCTTTGATTATACATATATGCTAGATGCCACAAAGTCACACAGTTCTGTTGATTTAAAGAGGCAATATCATGTAAAATCAACTTTTTTGAGTTTTATATCATGTTATAATGTTATACTCTCACAAAAAAAACATGCCCAAAGCCTTGCTCTGACTCATTCATGCATATTTGAGAAATCCTGCAGCGTTTTTAGGAAGCCATGCTGAGGAGCAAAATGACAGGTGGAGACCAGACATGCCATTTGGTACCAGAAACATCTCTGGGTTGTGTCCTTTTGGGACAATCTCCTCCTCTGGGATGTGTCTTTAAGCCAAACTGAAACTGTGAAAAAAGTGAAACTGAAACTGTCTGCTGAGCTCCTTACTTCTCACTCAGTGAATCTCTTTTCAGATTCAAAATACCTTTGAGGAAATGTATTTTCAGATGCCAAGTAAACTGCATCATAGCGTGTGCGCGACTCCCCCCCCCTCCCCCGCTGAAATGGGCGGTACAGAAGCGGAAGGTGGTTCTTAAAGAGACAGAGGCCAATTTAAAGGCGTTTAGAAGAGGAAGTGATGAGAAGATAAGTTTATTTTCTATTTAAACATATAAACAGCATTTTAATAACAACCAAAGGTGACAGATACTTTATTATGGTATAGTATTTAAATGTATGCCTGAGAAACACAAAATATTGCCCCCTTAATACACTTTTTAGTAATAAAAATAACAATTGAAATGATTAAAAGCTGTGAATAGAGCAGCTGAAAAGTCTAACTTTTGCTGGGTCCAGTACTTGTGCTAATGAAACCAGAACATCTGACACTTTAAAATCAGTTCCATGAGATTTTCCACTGAACTCTGGATGCTTAACCCCGTTCAGAAGAGCCGACTTGAAACATAATGACCAGTAACAAAAAGGTACTTGAGCTTGTCAGGTAAATGTGGGGGGGTGGTGGGCTACTTTTTACGCTACAATAATAAAAATGAGCTTTAGGTTGAAAACTGTCACTGCTTTTTTCCCAACCTGACATGCAGCTGTCCTTCCCCTGACGTGGCTTGTTTACATTTCTCAGTCACCCACAGGAGCCGTAGCCCCACCAGCCCCTCATCTGCCAGATCTGCCTTTCAAAGCCGCGACTCAAATCTCTCGCAGCTTAACAAACTGAGCAGTGAAAACCGTGGTGTCAGTGATTATCTCCACAGGTGAGAACAATTAAAACTGACATGTGCCAGACAGACAGCTGGAAACCTGACACCGACTATGACAGGGTGAAAAAGCTGTTTCACAGGTGAGCGCGACGTGTTGAAATGTTTGGGTTTTTGTTTTTAGTTTTTTTTTTTTTCAACCCCCCTCCCTCCTTATGTGTTACTCAATGTTTCCACTTGAGCAGTTTTAAGTATAGGTCTCAGATGGACACGTGCAGACAGTGTCTACCTTTGGGCCATAATAGGATTGGGGTTGAAAATGTAGCATTCTGTGTTTCTGTGTGGTTTAAAGGTCCACTGGAATGTGGAACGAATCCTCTCAGCTTTACCGGCCTGGACGTACTCCCCCATTGGCTGGGCTTTAGAGCCGGGGGCCTTCTCAGGAGCGTACAGAATTTCACACAGAGGCCAGGAACAGAGGAACATCCTGTTGGAGTCGCACACAGGCTTTGATATGCCGTTAGCCTGGGCACGCGCCTTTTTCTGGTTTGACAGGGTGTGTGAGAGTGAGAGCTCCATGTCACGGTCCTGTCTTTTCAATAGCTTTTCTGTTTACTCGCTTGTCTGGTTCTGCAGTAGGGTGGCGCTGAAAAGATGAATATTGGTAATGAGCTCAGAAAACAAAAGAATCGAAAGTATTGTTTCAATAATTTAGGAAATAATACATGATTTGCTAGCTTTAAGATTCACTTTTCAATGTGTCACATATGAGCATATTCTGCCATCAGCACTACGTCACAGGATTTCTGCTTTGAAATCACTGCACCTCCATCCTCAGTAAGGCGAGTTCAGATACCTTGTATTTTTTTTGGAAGAACATCAAAAGAATTGTGACTATTTGAAGGAGAAAACTTACAGCTGAGAMGCAAGAGCTGTGAGAATTTGATTATAGGGCAAGCTGTGAAGACTTGGCAGGTTTTTCACTCCCGATTATTCTAAATATTTGTTTATAAATGGATATTTTCTGATGCATTTGCACCTTTCGTCCACACAAAGGTAATTATTTTTTTGTCTTTGTGAACTAGTGATGCTCCAATCAGGTTTTATCCTGCCGATTCCGATCACCTATGAGTGTCGATCACTACCGATCACGATCAGGTGGAGTGACTGTCACGCTCGTACGGGCGAATGTTGGCAAGTGTTGGGCTGCGTTAACTGCCGTCTGACTGTTGCTGCTCTGCGTCTTTTCATTCTCTGCCGCAAGCCTTGAAAACTCACCATACTCCGCCAAGTGCTTGTTCTTTAAATGCCGTTTTAAATTTATGTTGAAAGATTTTGCTGTACTTCCTCCACGAGGTGTCTCTTCGTTGCACGTCTTGCAGTTTGCAAACTTTGCATCGCTCTCGCAGACGGTGAGAAGCTTCCAGATGGCAGAGTGAACCATAAATTTGTATATTTCCAGAAAGGATAACATGACAGTCTATTTTAGATATGCCCACTTTTACCTTGTGCCATAGAAACCCACACAAACCAATTCCATTAATACCATTTATTCTTCATTGGTGATCTTGTTAACCTTAAAGAAAAGTACAGTTTTTTTATTTTTTAGTCACTGTATTTTGGTACGTTGTTAATGGAATGTGGAAATTCTTGTTACCAAGTGGCGTGTCATTGGTGTTTTAGCATTTACGTTATAATACATGGACAAAGAAATGCATCAATTGCCCAGGGGGGTACCAAAAATCAGATTAATAAAAAAATCCTCATGACAACAACAAATTTAAAGTATGTTCTGATAACCTGTAAGCCATATAAAACTGCAGGGCTCTAGAGCAGTTGCCCGCTGAAACAAAAAGTCTTCATGTCCTGTAATAAAGCTATGTAGCAGTATGAACACAACGCTCCGCTCTACACCCAGCACACACACAGGCTTGTTCTTCTATCCTCATGGGGACTTTACTTTCCAATTGTCCCCTCCATGATGCAAAAACATGCACACGTGCTCTGGCATGAATCAACTGTTTTTATTTATTTATTTTTCAAGAGTCAAACCTTTTTTTTGTTAACTGTGGAAATGAAATGTGGATGGTTGCTTGCTCCTAAGTCTCAGTAGTAAAAGTCCATCTTGCAGTCTGGTTCTGCTCTGCAGCAGCAGGAAGCTCACCTGTATGGCAGGCTACTTTTACATAAAATCGGCTTCACCACAGTTACGTTCCAGGTTCTGAAAATGGTTTTATGATGACACAGCTTGGTTTTTTTTTTGTTTTTTTTTGTTAGAGATGCATAAAATTCAAATAATACAAATTGAATTGACTTTTTCTTGTTGTTATTTTTATTATTTTAAAAAGCTTTTTCTCATTTAGTAAATATTAGTAATATTTCTGCTGTTAATCATAATTCTCTGTTCGTCATTCTGGTTTAGCCAAGGCCAAAGATCCTGAAGAACAAACTACAGGAGTTGTCCATCTGAGGGGCAGGTGTAGTCTGAAAGACATTTAACCATGAAATGTTTAAGATATTTATAAAATGTTCAACCCTTAAACATTTTCATTTCATTTATCTTGATGTTTAAGTTAAAATTTCAGGTCATAGAATCACTTTAAATACTTTTCAGTAAGTTATCCTGTATGTCTACGATTCTGGTTCAAGTATAGAGATTTATTTTTGCTAGATTGTTAAGAAATTATTTTGAGTTAATATTGCTTTAATAAACAAGGATATTAATAAAGTGAACCATTAAAACATCCATGTTAAATGTGACACGTTTGCAAATTTGTGTGCACCAAACTTTTGTACTGGTGCACCTAAGGATAAATGTTAGGTGCACCGGTGCAGYCAGTGCAAAAAGTTAGTCTAGAGCCCTGAAATATATTTGCTCAAGAAAAAGTTGAATCTATGCTGTGTGAAGTTATTTTTCATTTCCGGGAGKGGGAGGCACCACAAAGCAGTTGCACTTAGATTAGGCACTAAGATGACTAGCACCGGACCTGACTAGGAACTTCTTTAATCACCTGAAACACCGCCAGAGACTGAAGCCAGAAAATGTAGATCGAAGCCACAGTGTCAGCTACAACAAACTCTGCTCCAGTGAACGATGGAAACTAATCTATTCAGCCGAGAATCCACAATTCTCAGTCAGTCTGTCTATTACGAGCAGCAAATGAAGCGCTGGAAGAAGATAAAGTACAGGCCATGGCTGGTAAAATGGTGTTAGTTTGACTGATGATTTTTAAAAACCAGCGAAACCAGATTAATTCAGTTCTCTAATCAATGAATCGTGGAAAAAGTGCAAAGAAACTTTAAGCAAGTATAATTTTTTTGCATAAAAATACTCTAACTGTACAGTTTTAGGGACAAATAAATCTTCAGGCCATTAAATTTTACTGGACGGGGAATTTTTAAGGTTTATGGTTGATTTATTAACAGTTAAAGGCAATAAAATATTAGGCAGACACTAATCTCTGCACTTCACCACATGATCCTCCGCCTGAGGACAGATTAATGGAGCATTCAGTAAGTTCAAAGCAAATGGTTGGGTATTTAGTAGGTTTGTTTATTTTAATTATCATAAATCTTTRGAAAAAAGACATGTTTGTTCCCCTTCAAAGTGGAGGAGGGGCTTCTTTTAACCAGTAAACAGCACATATTTGACGCCCGGACCTCCACACTTTTCTGTTGAGTTGAAGCAAAACATTCGTGACAAAAATCCCAGAGTGTGATTAAAGTGCCTGTGACATGCATATCCTTCAAATACAAAAAGTCAAAGAAAATATCTTTATTTTTAAGAAACTCAACATAATACACATGATTTTACATATTTTGTCACATAACTCACATTTTCCTTGAACTTGACACAACCAATGTGAAACAGGAAGTGACATCAAAGGGGAACTCTTTAACAAACAAACTATCTGGTCTTTGTTTATTGAAACAATATTATTTGAACTCTGACTCTTCTTCATCTCTCTGATAGTGACTTGAAATAATTTAAAGAAACACCAGATTCTTCTCTACAGTGTTTGTTATTAGTTATTGTTGCAATGTTCTGCTCACATGCAGACAATCCCCCCTTGACATCATTTCCTGTTTCTTCACATGTGAATATCTCAAGAACGGTTCACCTCAGCGGCGTGAAATTTGTTTTGCAACAGACTAATTAACGTTATCTTTCAGAAAATACATTCATATTTATTACAAAAATTGGATGCCACAGGCACTTTAAATTAGATACTACTTCACATGACATAAGATAATTATTTTCTTCTAAATGCTTGTGTTGGTTTGGATGACTGTAAGCTTTAGTTTTATTCTACAGAGGCTAGAGTGCTTTAGTGCTTTCCCCTTTTTAGTAGTTTATCAAAAAGCATGAATGTTGTGTTCCCATATTCTAATACATTTCTTCATTTGAACATGCAAATTTGATCCAGTTATTGGTACGAAACATGTGATTCCTACAGTAGCTGCCTGTCAAATAAGATACCTATCAAGGCCCAGTTTAATGGAAGCAAGCTGATTAYGGCACTGTTGACAGACACAGGGTGGTCAGCCAGTGATGCTAATCTTTGTTTAGGGTCATAATCGAAGAGAGAAAGATGGGCGATAGGGCGAAGGGTGGAGGGTCTTTTCTGTTCTGTCCGAAGGGGAGCAGTTGGCTCACGTAGACAGACAAGCATGCTCATCTCTCCTCACAGCTGTTGTTATACGAGGAACAAACCCCAGTTGATTCATGCTCTGCCAAGGGAGAGGTTCTGCCTCCTGTTTGACCTCAGAGAGCGAGCCCTGCTAGCCTGAAAAGGGCCATATCTGGGCCATCTCAGCTGCATGAGGCCAGTCCAGATGACAGGAAGGCATTCTGCTCTGATCTCATGCCCACTCATAGAAAGGCGTGCCAGGGCACACTGTGCATAGATGAAATGCCAATAAGTGTAGACAATGTCATTTTTCTTTTTCTGCTTGATGGTGAAAAGGCACGGTTATGAGAAAAAGACCGTCCATATTGTTGTTTACGGTTGAGTCTGAGTGTCGTCATTACAGTTTGACACAGTGGAAGTTGAAAGTTTGTAGAATGTAAAGGATGTCAGTGAATAAAAAGTTTATTTTTGTTTTTATCAAAGCTTCTTGTGTCAGTCTGCATCCTTGGGTCCTACCTCCTCCAACCGTCCCATTTATCTCATTATATTTTATTTACTTGTAAAGTCTGTTTAAATATATCTGCACGCTATATAGGATTCTGATGTACCTATGTCCAATTTTGTTGTACAAATTGTATTTTTTAAATCAATAACTAATAAATTGGAACCATTGCAAAACACGTGAAGTATAAAATCTTCAATTTAAATTATTTAAGTTTTTTTATTCATAGAATATAATATAAAACCTGGATCTGTTTCTAGGTCTAATATAGCCCTCATGCTGTCCTTGGGTAAAAATTGCCCACAAGGTTCAGTGTCTGAACAAATACATTTCAGCTTAATTGAACTGGACTGACCCGGTCTTTTTACACCTACACACACACACACACACACACACACACACACACAC